>NC_083757.1:4615000-4939375 GCF_033458585.1 Syngnathus typhle
TCAAGTACACACACACACCCATTCCCAGGAAGAGGTCATATTAATGGCTGACTTTGCAGCTCTCGGGCAGACGTTCAAACACACAAACGCCCATTTGTGCGCACACGCTCCCTCTTCCAACACGTGCGCACAATCATTTCCATTTCACTTCTCCCTCTTCTCCACCCTTCTGCTCACTGCCACCCTCAGCCCCAACCTCTCTTCTCCCCTCATTTGCATAATATACTTTCTTGAGCTCAGCGTGTACAAACACATACATCTGACAGATGCTCCAGAAAGAGTCGAAAGCGGGAATATGAAGGGGAATGGGAGGAAAAGGAGAATGTTCTGCTAAAGTAAACAGAAAAAAAAAAAAGCATAATTATCCTGGGCACTGGCCTTGACACTAACCTGGGGAAAACCCTGATGTGCCAACTCACTGCACCCGATGACCTACTAAACCCAGCAGGGGAGGAAACACACGTCCATGTCGAGCACATCCAAAGTCAGTGAAGGAGAAAGGAAATATTGTATATATGAGGGGGGAAATAAACTCATTCCATTCTCCCAATCAATCTCTCTCCCTTTCCTCAGCAGCCACTTTTTGTGGCGATTGCTTTTTAAAATTCTTTCGACGGGATGGCGATGGTCGTTAGAGCGTGTCTGCGCTGTCAGGCTGAGTTATCCTTGTACGGCTCTGGCCCTGATTATCCTTGTGATGACTCATGCAGCGAGAAGGAGAGGGGAACTCGGTGCAGGAGAACTCAACAACCGGGCCACCGATTACAGCGCAGAAGAGAACGAGACGGTGAGAAGAACGGCCCCCGAGAACGAGAACCGCCGGGCTGTCGAGACATCTGTCGTGTCGCCGACTTCTTGGACTTGTTTGTCATCGCCGTGCAAAAATGTTCACCCCCCCCCCACCCTCCTCAAGCATTTTCTCACCAAGCGGTGCGTGTCACGTCATATCATATCATTAACTTGATAATGTAGTCCAAGATTCACAGTACCGGAGAGGAAGATAACAAAAACAACAGGCCCATCTGCAGCCAGCAGGCAGCCTTTGTTGACATGCTGATGTCTTTGGTAGTCGAAAAAGGAGAGGGAGGGAGGGGAGGGGGGTTTGCGTAACATCTCCTGTGCTATTCATAGAGGAGAGCATGAAGGGGGGTGACATTTGGGATAGGCCAATTGGGAGGGGGTCCTCACTGGTGACAAATGCATTCTGATGTGAGCATCCATAAATGTCTTTGGATTAATTATTCAATTTTATAGGCTTTATATACTTAGCCGGGTTTATTTTATTTTTTTGGGGGGGGCGACAAAGAAGGCAAGACGTTCAGGTCACAGTTTTGCTGCTTTCCTTGAAATGCGAGATTGTTTGCAGAGAGAGGCGCTTGGGGTCAACTTGGAGTTTATCAAGGTGGGATATGCTCGATTTGAGTTGAAGGTTTCACGGCAAACAAAAAACACAAAACAAACACGCGCATATCTCTTGAGCCTGATAGAATGGGATTGGGCGGTGTTCTCGCAGCACCAACTGTCACCGCAGTGAGAGGTCAAGCAGAGACAGTAACACAGCTTATATAAGTCACAATAACGGGGGTGGGATGGCGGTAGGGAGTGCATTTTTTTTTCATTTTTTTTTTTTTTTAAAAACAGGTTATGTAGTCAAGTTGCTTTTCTTTACTTTCTGGAACAAAGTTAGAAGAATCACAAAAACATGGCGCGGTTGCTAAGGGAGAAGTTAATTTGTGTGACAGAGACTCTCCACGCTTTGCTTTCCAGCGACATGTCAAATTAGAAACATGGTAGATGCAAACTTTTTGCTTCAAATGTTTAACTTTCTGGCTACAGCAGCCAAATCTTAAAGGCCTGCCCCCAAAAAAAGTATCAAAAACAGATGGTTTGGATGTTGCGGATGAACACAAATAATCCCAAAGATCATCACTCAGAATGTTGGCAAAGTTCGAGAAGAGGAAATAAAGACAACCCAAATCTCCCAGCGTGACCCAAGAAAATGATATTTGCATTACAAAATCTCTTGAAAGAAACTTTTGACACTTTGACGGTGGATTGGACGGGCCATGCGGCGTCACGTGGAGAGGACATAAGGACAACAGAGGGAAAGCGGGCGAGAGAGAGAAATGTGAAGGAGCTTTTCTATAAGCAGAAGCTAAAGAGGTCAGATGGGGAGTTTCTGGGTCAGGGCGCATTAAAGAGGCGAGCGCGGTGAACTGTCGTCCTCGTCCCCGTGGCGACACGGCAATGTGGACAGGCCTCCTCCGACTGTGACCCCACATTCGCCACTTACTGGAAGCCATACAAACACTGCTCTGGGCATCAACACATAACGTTGCCCTTTCCTCTAATCCACGGCATATAGGGAGTGGGAGGGGGCGAGGACCTACATCTGACAGGCGGACTGACTGTCTCAGGAAAATAGCCAAAGGTGTAAAAACAGAGTCAGGTGTGGTATCAAATATGATACACAGTACGTGATGATTAATTCGCCGAAGAAATGGCAGCCTCGTTTTTATAGTTTTAGATTTGCTCCATAAACGTAATGACATCAAATTGTCGCCGCCTTTTTTTGTTTTTTACTTTGTTCCTTCCATTTATTTCCTCCCTCGTGGCAGATATTAGAAAAGGCACAAGAAGTCCATCGAGTAAGCGCTACTAAATAGCCAAATTGTGATTGGAGGGGGGGGGGAAACAGGAAAATAATCTTTCATGGCCAAGTAATAGTTCCAGCCGAAGCAAAATGCAACCATTAGACAAAAGAGACATGGGAAAGCGATAGAAAATGGCCAGTATCTTTCCAATTATCAGCATGGCGCATGTTCTTTCGAAGCAGCTGAAAGGACGGGTTATTAAGCTTTAATGCTTCAAAGCATGAGGACCATTCAAGGCCTTCTTTCTCATTAGACCTACCACCAGGCTCATCGCGAGCGTGTGTGTGCTCGCCAGCGAACGCATAAGCACACATGTGCAAGTCCATGTCCATGGTTAAGCACCTCACACAAAGCCTGGTAATGAGTGGGTGAGTGCTGGTTAGTTGGCATCGGCTTATATTTTCTACACGGCATGAATGCATCAATAAGAGTCATCAACAACAAAAATCTAAAAATCCTTGAGCAAAAGCAACAACATTCCATTTGATTGATTTTTTTCCACCATGTGCAATTCTTTGAAAGCTTCGAAAGCAGCACAAAGCAAAAGTGCATCTATGTGAGGCAATTCATGAAGCTTTCTTTGCCTGCTATAAATGAAAAAGAAAAAAAAAAAAGAGGAAAAACTAAACTATTCAGCCCAGGCGAACATTAACAGGACAGAACACTGTCTAACAGCCAAGTCGAGTTCCTCGGGTCAATGAAGAAGTATTGGCTGGTGCTCTCCCGGCTCGCTCGGCCACTAACTTCCCTTCTGTCCTTTTCGCCATCCAAATTTGCACGCGGCGCCCCCAACGGTCCGATGAAGACGATTTGCCATAGATGAGATGATTAATGCGCCTGCCCCGAAGACGCTGATGGAGATTGATGCAGCCTGCTAGCCTCTCTATGGCTAATCTTTCATCCTTACAATAAATATGGCACAATGTCCATATGAATGCAAAAAAAAAGTGGCTGATTACAAACAGCTTGCGAGCCGTCGTCCCTTTTAACGATTCCATCCAAAGGCACTCTCATTGTCAAACGGCTGTTTCCCTTAATGAAATTAGCCCGTCTCGCCGTCTGCGGGGGGCTACGCTAGGTAAGGCGTTTCCGCCAGGGTCGGGCCATGGAAGTCACCCTCATTAAGTAACCAATGCAAATGAGATGCAAATGGCGCAAAAACAGAACACTGCTTAATTTGCCCTCCCGACATTGCAAACAGTCACATGGGGGGTGATATGCAAATGACATGCAAATGAGCAGCTTTCTTCCATTGGCTGAAGGCTGGCAGCCTTTGGGTTGGAGTTCACGCCTGCTTCCGTCAATGCCAATATTGGAGGCGTCCAAGCGGAAGCCAAGAAAGTCCACGGCCACTCCGAGGTGCTTGCTAAAAGTTCCTGACAGGCCTTTGAGGAACAATGAGGACCAAGGAGGGACGAGTCTCCAAAATGGCTTCCGTAGAAAGTTGACACGAGCCAAATACTTTTGCGAGAAGGTCAAACCTCTAAGCACGTGACAAGGTGGAAAATCACTTCCTCTAATGATCCGCGCATCCACCTACAGTATGGATCTGTGCACTTCATTGATCCCCTCCTTCAAGCCTCCACTGGGGTGGAAAGTAAATGAACCGCCGCTCCCGCTAAGTACATTACATTACGAACGCGACTTATCTTCAATTCCGAGAAGGCCGCAACACTTTTTCTTTCATTTCCTTTGAGATTGAAAAGAAACCAAGGCCTTCAAGCTATAATCATTTATGGACAGCGCTAGTCGATGCATCGACTAGTGTCTTGAAGTTGTCTATCGGAAAAAATCCGAAAACAGGTTTGTTTTGAAGCGTCGCATTGCTGAGCTAGGCACCGAGGCCCTCCAGAGGGTCTTCACTGAGCACATATTTCTTTGGTGTACTCAGGCTTGATGCATCAAACTACACCCATCCTGCTCCCTCACTTTTTCGCTTCATTCATAAGCCCAAAATATTTAGGAGGCAGACGATTGGTCAGCGTCACCCGACGTAAAAATACGATGCGCTCTTCGTAGCCAATTCGAGGCGAGTACCGCGTTCTCTCCCACTCTCTCTCTTTCTCTCGCTCTCTCTTACTTTCAGGCTGCCTTTTTAACACACAGTTTTTTGTTTCAGTCTCTGCAGTCTCGCAGAAGTCGAAACAACGAGCTAACTTTGGGCAGAAGTCCGCTTAATGTGACAGTTTTTGGACAACGGGGACAAGCTACTGCATTTCGAACCCCCCCCAAGGAGCGGCCTAAGTGGTCCCATTCCCCTTTTATGTATATTTTCCCCCCCTCTTTGCAGTTTATTTGTCAGCGACAAGGCGATGCACTCTAAAAATGAAACTCCATCGACAGATCGATCGGGTGATTGACAGCTTTAATGAATGATCTTTAACCGGGTCCTCTGGAGACAGAGGGCGAGGCTGACGTCAGGTTTGATTCAATACGACCAAGTTCAATATTCACAGTTGTTTTGCACCTCTCATGTGTAAGATCTTTACAGCATGCAAAGCAAGACAAAAAAATTGAAACACATACTAAATCAATCACTGCAGTGATCCAGTGACTCTCTGAACTCTGTTTATGGGGAACTGGGTTGATTGGGTTCATGAGAGTTTGGAGGAGCAATACTGCCATCTACGCATGAGAGTGGGTACCTAAATTTCCCAATGGATTACATCATCAGGTTGAGGTTGTTTTTATTATGTTGACATTCCAGTTCACACAAAGAGAAGCAGGAACAGAGATGTTTGGATTTTGAATTGAACTGGTTTCAAACATTTATATGTTTTAGTCGTGGATATTCTAAATTTACATGTGTTCAAAAAAATGTATAGGAGAAGTATTGGGAAAAAAATATTTCAAAATTAAAACAGGATTTTGTGATATTTGTGTTTTGAATTATTTTCTGACTCAACCAACATTACATTTCATTTCCCAAGCATTTCTTTGTGATTTATCTAGCAGTGATTTTGAAATCTAAGCATTCATGCATTGCAATGTGATTTCCCACTTGCAGAAACTCATCCTGTGTTCATCATAGCTGCAACATAAAGAAAGGGTCGATCTATCATCTCAAAATGCTGGTGAGAACTTCTGCAGCTTCTAGCAAGTTCTGCATGTGGAAGAGGAGATGGTGGTTATTATACTTTATTTTTAAAATACCGCGTTTTTTTAACATTATGCGTTGGGTCAATTAGTTTGTAGGATTATTCTGACATCTAGTGGCAACAGAGACACGTGCAGGCTTCAATTTACTTTTAATAAAATAAATAACCGCACATATTGTTTGTGCGTCATGGCACTCCAAGGGTAAACTATTACAACAAGTCAGAGATGAAGAAATTAACTTTTTATTCACCTTTTGCATGTAAAGTTTAGATTCTCGGGTTGTCTTCTAACACAGCACGCTCAAACATTTGACAGTTTTCAAGAAAAATGAGCCACACTCACCTGTTCAACGCGTCATCATTTTGTTGATATTCGATGACATTGTTTCAAATTTGCAAATTATACACTACAACAGCGTATTTTCCAATATTTGCAGCTCTCTCGTCATTGTCTTCACATCATGCACACGCTTGCAAACTGCAGGTTAAGCCAGTTGACATCATGACGTCATCGTGACGTACATGGAAACAGTGAAGAAAGTTGAAGCGCATTTAAAAAAAAAAAATTAAATTTAAGTTTTTGTTAGAAAAACTATTATTAATGATAATGGTTCACTTATAATTTATAAAAAACAATGACTTTTTAAAAGGCACTTTATTTCAAACAGGTGTAAGCTCACACTCTTACCAGACACAAGATCTTCACAATAGTGACCACAGCAAAATGAAACTAAAATGGAACGCAACCTCTTGAGGAAAAAAAAGTTGATTTAAAATCTTTCCACAATCAAGCATTGCGTGATTAGCACATCAGTTTACACAATTGAAAGATTGACGATACAGTTTGTGGTCCGAATTCAAGGTAGTGTATCGATTTTATTATTTGTTGACATGAACAGCGCTTTAAGGGTGACATTGAAAACTCTCGTACAACTACAAAAACTTTTTGGAAAATGTCATCACCTGGGAGACAAGACTATGAATAAAGCATCTAATGTGTAAAACAATTTGTGATGCAATGACAACATTTCAGGTACATTCAGTGTCACAGAGGTAAATAAATGGCTCATTTTTCAACTTGCAAAAACATTAGCAATCTTTGGAGGGAGTTTGGGGTTGTATTTGGAGAACAGGCTTTTCTTGGATAGTGTTAATAACAAGGTTCGCTTTTCAGGGGCATCTGAACAAATGAAGTGTACGAGTCATTGGCAGAGTTGTGATCGCTATTGGCGTCGCCGTCCACCTGACCCCCCGTGACTTCCATCGGAAGAGGCTCGTCTGAGCAGATCAACACGTCGATCGGACCCCGAGTGCTCTTCATGTGGACTTGGAAGCTCTGAGGGCAGGAATAGAGCGTGTTCTGATTTGCATACAAGTACACACAACGAAGGGAACGTACTTCTTTTGGGTGCGTGACATTCAGGATTGTGTCTTCGGGGCCTTTGATGACGAGTAGAGTTTGATCACTCAGTGTGGGGATGGTTTGAATGTCCTCATAGGTTACATAGGCAAATGTGAAGTATATTGTCAAGGGGGCAAATTGATAGCAGAATACAAAAAAAAAAGTATGGCAAAGGATATTTGCTGTTCTCCTCGTCCACACACATCGCGTGGAGATCCCCTGTGCAGCTTTCGATCAGCTCGTCCAGCTTTTTCTCTTCTTCTGCGAGATCATTCATTATTTGGATGGTGTCCTTACTGGGACTGCCACCCCTGTGGACACATAAAAAAAAAAATAGCATTACAACAATGTGAAAATGCCATCAACTTTTTTTCCCCAACTGTACGTCTACTTACAACCACTGTATATGATTCTTATATATTTTTTTGATCAAGTTGATCCCCTCCAAGACGTTTGTGACATCGTAGATGCGTCTCTTGGAGAAGTTGATCTCCTGGCTCACAAGGTTAAGGTCCAAAATGCCATCTTTTGAACTCTGCAGCAAATCCAAAAACTTTCTTGTCAAGAAAACAAGCGATGTGTCGTTTCGAGACTTTCTGTTGTAATCTGGATTGAAATAGAGAGCGGCTGGAGAGGAAATAAATCATGACCAAGTATTAATGAAACAGTATAAATAAATACATTCAAGTATTGCTTTTGAGTATTTTGTTTTTGTAAAGATGTGTTACTTTCTTCTCCTGTAGATAGGTTTAATGCACTGTGGTCGGAGACAGATAACACTATCCCATCATCCTGACTTGGATCATCATCATCTTCCAACTCCTCCTCCTTTTGCTATACAAAAAATGCACATTTCAAAATGCAATAAAATATTCTGGCAAAAATATAACTCAATATGCTGCAGTTTGTAGATGGGTCTGGCTCACACCGATCTTGCACATATTACATGACAATGTTTTGTTTGGCTTTCGATCATGATTATTATTATTATCATCGATAGTGATTCAGAAGAACATAGTCAATACCTTGGCAGGCTGATCAGAACTTGGATTGGGCCAGATCAAAACCAACTTTGTTGGGGTCTGTTGCGGCGGCGCCCGCTGCGTCTCGTCGAGGGACTTCGGTGACTCTTGTTTATTGCTGCAGGAAACTTCGGATGTCCCACTTGTAATCATTGCGTCGCCGAGCATCTCCAGAAATGTTGCAGCTCTTATTATGCTAGCCGTTAACGTGCCTCGCTAGCACACGCGTAGAAACTGCCTTGAACATTACAATGGGATTATCAACGCACGCACATGCAAATGTGTTTTTTCTTTTTATGCAAAAAGTAACGCGGAGTGTTAACAGCCACTTTTAGGTAAAATAATGACCTTCTTTCTGCAGGAGTAACGACCGATGATTGCTAACCTAGCTAGCAGCCTGAGGCGTTCCGCCGTGACGCAATAGAACTACCAACCAATGAGCAGTGAGCTTTGTAGACATGTGACGTTTGTTTTCAAATCTCCAAGATACGCATAAATCAAAGACTTAAAAAAAATGTAATAAAGCTTGGCTTTGTGATTTTGGCAAAAAAGTACTCCATCCTTAAAAGTTGTCACGATTTAACAGAAATATTGTAATCTTAATGTCACTTTTTTTTTAATAAGGCTCTCTAAACATCAAATAAACAAATCAAAAACAACATTTAAAAAGGTATTTTATTAACATGACCTGTTAATATAAGCAATTTTCAACATTTTCACCATAAATGATCTGAAAGAAGACACCCAAAAAGGCGCAAAAAAAAACACACACACTTGATTGCAATATATGGCTCAGTCATCATCAAACTTGATCTTCTTCCCTTGGAAAGCCATAATTTGTCCTTGTTGCTCTTTTCTCTTCTTACTGGCCTCCCATGATGGATGCAGGGCCTGTTGTGGTTCCTGTTGGGCAACGGCGCCCGGGCCACGCCAGTCCTGCTGCCTCGCAGCATTGCCTCGGCCACGCCCTCGAAAGTTTGGTCTCTCTGAATCAAAACGTCTGTTGAACTTTGGGTTCCTGGTTTGGTCTCCGTCTTCTTTATGGAACCTTTTGTTTTTATCAAAATCGGCACGGCCCATGCCCGTCGGTCTCCCTTGACCCCTAAACGGCTTCCCCCTTCCGCCCCGACCGTGTCTCGTTTCAGACAAAGAGCAGAAGACAGTCTGAAATTTGGGCGCTTTCGATTTTAAGCGCGACTCAAGCTCGCCGAGTTCACACTCAAGCTTGTCGGTCGTCTTTGATTTTCCGCCGAAATCCTCTTCAGTCTTGTCGCCGTCTGTGTTTTTGCTTTTCTTTTTCTTAAATTTGCTCACTTTGCCAACAAAAAAGTCATTGTCGCTCTCCTCCTGGGACGACTGCTTGCGGAATCGTTCCTCGGTACTGTCATCAAAGTACGGTTTGCCCTCGTCGTCAGAGAGATCGGATTCGCTTTCTTCTTGTTTCGTCGGCTTGGACACCACCTCGGGTTTCTTCTCCTGAGTCTGAGCTGGCGGTTTCTTCTTGACCTGCTCTTTTGGCTGGCTCTTTTTGACCGATGCTGGTTGGACAATTTTAGGCTCCGCTGTTAATTTCTTTTCAACAACGGTAGCTGAATCTTGAGTCGATTCCATTTTGTCCCCATCAGGTTCATAAGTAGTTTTATCTTTTGTGTCTTTGTCGTCATCTTTAGTGATTTCCTCTGGTTTCTTCTCCTGAGCCTGTTTCTTGTTTACCTGTTCTTTTGGCTCGCTCTTCTTGACCGATGCCGGTTGGACAATTTTAGAATCCGCTATTAGTTCCTTTTCTACAGCAGGAGCATCTAGAGTGGATTCCGTGTTTTCCTCATCAGTTTCAGAAGAAGTTGTTTTATCTTGTGTGTCTTGTTCATCATCTTGAGTGATTTTCTCGGGTTTCTTCTCCTGAGCCTGAGCTGGCGGTCTCTTCGTTACTCGTTCTTTTGGCTCACTCTTTTTGACCGATGCTGGTTGGACAATTTTAGGCTCCACTATTAGTTTCTTCTCAACAGCAGGAGCATCTTGAGTGGATTCCATTTTTTCCCCATCAGGTTCAGAAGTAGTTTTATCTTTGGTGTCTTTGTCGTCACCTTTAGTGATTTTCTTCACTTTTTTGGAACGTTTTTCTCGCATCACTGTCTTCCACTTGTTGACCTTTTTAGGCTTAGGTGATTGCACAGCTACCGTTACGGGAGATTCCACAGCTAGCGTTACTTGCTCATTTTTCTCCTTCTGTTGCACCTGCTTCTTTTTCCTCTGCTCGCTGAACGCCTTCACGGCCGCCCGAATGTCCTCGATCTTTTTCTTGAACTGCGGGTGGCAGGCGATGCGAGCTACGGCTCTGTCGGACATGGTGGACTTTGGGTTCTTGCACACTTCATTGAAGTTGAGATCCTTCTGCAAGGCGATCTTGGTGACCTACGGAGGAATCACAGTGAGACTGGTTAAATTACGCTTTTTGCAATTCTAGGAGTAAAACGTATTTACATACAAGGTCCGGTCGGAGAGATTTCATTGCGTGGAGCTCCTCCAGTAATCTGGCGGCTTTCTTCTGATTCTTCTCAACAGCCACTTCAGTCCCCTTCTTTTTCTTCAGCTGAGCAATTTGTCGAATGATCTTCCTGCTGAGCAGTGCCCTCACTCGCTTCACCTCTTTTCTCATTAACACCACCTCATTGTTCAAGTTCAGGACAACCGGCTGCGTTTTTACTTGGGCTGGCATTTTCTCCGTTTCGACTTCGGGTTGTTCTGACTCATCTTCTTCTTCTTCACTGCAGTCTTCTTTTTCTGAATCGCGTCCATCTTCATCCTCTTCTCGGGCATCTTCTGTTTCTCCTTCTGCTTCCATTGTCACGCTCTCCTCCTCTTTGTTGTCTCCATCTCCATTGTCTGACTCTTTTTCCACATCTTCCTTTTCCTTATCCTCAGTATATGATGCCATTTTCTCCGAGTCGATCTGTTAAAAATGAACACATTTACTACATAATGACATATTGCAATGTAATTTCCAGCACGATCGTTTTTTCATAATTGTTTTTATAATAAACATTTCTGAAAGCGACGTTATGTGCCGACAGAACCAACGTGGTGGCGTTAAACATGGGCACGTTTTGCCGAGTGGAGTTGAATAAAGTTGCTTCAATAAGCATCTTAAACGGCAAATTATCAACACGCTAAAAACAATACAAAGCGATTAAATCACGTTTAAAGATCGCAAACCTTACCGTAATTAACAGGCAATAATACACTCAACGTGAGGCGAAAGCGACACACGCAACGGGGGCGGCCATGTTTGACGTGGCCACGCCTCTGATGTCGTCATCGCGCCTTACGTCGCGAAAGGGAACGCGGCGTGTCGTGAAAAGGGGAGGGGCTTTTCCGCGCACTGTTATTATTTATTTCTTTGTTTCATGTGTATTAAACAATAACAACGGTGGCTAATTCACGACGTGTGAATATTTCGCGTGAGCGAATGACAGTCCCGTGCTCCTGTTGCTACACCGACACATCGGCAAAATCATCTGGGGGAGGATGAAGCGGCGCAATGCGGACTGCAGCAAACTCAGACGGCCGTTAAAACGGAACCGAATCACCGAGGGTATATATAGCAGGTACAGGAAAAAAAATGGATCGGAGGGACGCTATTGTATAACAATGGCGCCTCTCTCAATTTTGCAACATAGCTTTTTGCACGCTGTGCCTAAATCATGTTTTACCATTCTGTACATTATGAGCCATGCAAACAGCAAAATTATCGTTCTTCTTCATTTTGCGTGCATTATTTTGTTCCTGGCTAGCTAACATTCAAAACTGGCTCCGCATTTAAATGTTTGCACAGTGTGACTCATCCGTATGATGGACATTTTTTTATTATTATCATTTCAAATTGATTTAGTTGGCAGTGCATAATAATGTCAAAATAGAAATATTTTGAAAGGCAGAGTCTTATTTTACAACATTTTGAGCGGAAAAAAGCTTATGACGTCTTGTAAACATGTTCTTATAAATCACACTTTGTACAAGTATTATTGTTGCATAAATAGCCTATTATTACTAATTATTACACACACTAATATGCAACGTCTTAATCTTGTTTTTTTTCTTTACAATTTATGTATTTTCAATTGCAAATATTACAAAATTGCCATGTAATATAAATATGCACCCAACAATTTGAAGCATAATTATCTCCATTATGTCTTTTGTCTTGCTCTCTCTGCAGTACATTCCTATATCTGAAGTTTCTGGTGGTGTGGGTGTTAGTTCTACTTGCTGACTTTGTGTTGGAGTTCAGGTTTGAGTACCTGTGGCCATTCTGGCTTTTCATCCGCAGCGTCTACGATTCCTACAGATATCAGGGTCTGGTAAGGGTGTGTTTCTTTGTTGTTTTAATGACAAAGGTTAAAATCCCCAAATCACTCCCTCCTGTCTTATGAGGTTTGCATGGAAAGTGCTTATTTATAGCTGCGCGTTTTATAGCCTGATTAACATTTTCTTTTCCCATCTCTGTTTCAGGCCTTCTCATTCTTCTTTGTGTTTGTGGCCCTCACATCAGACATCATTTGCCTCCTTTTCATCCCTGTCCAGTGGCTCTTCTTTGCTGCCAGCACCTACGTATGGGTCCAATATGTTTGGCACACAGGTTAGCTTTATTTGCAATCAAGTTCTGACCTGGAAAAATAAATCATCTGCAATTTACTTTGTGTGCATGTGTGTTGCACGCAGAAAGAGGAGTGTGTCTCCCAACTGTGTCGTTGTGGATCCTGTTTGTGTACATCGAAGCCGCCATCCGGTTCAAAGACCTGAAGAACTTTCATGTTGACCTGTGTCGACCTTTTGCTGCTCACTGGTAAAGTGTATCTAAATGCCTTCCAGCAGTGTTGCAATTATTTATCTATATTTGTCTTCCTTGACAGTATTGGCTACCCAGTGGTAACTCTGGGCTTTGGCTTTAAGAGCTACGTGAGCTACAAGATGCGGCTAAGGAAACAGAAAGAGGTGCAAAAGGAGAACGAGTTCTACATGGAGCTGCTGCAACAGGCTCTTCCACCTGAGCAGCAGATGCTGCAACGACAAGAGAGGGAGGCAGAGGAGGGTGAGATGTGCACACACAAATTCACTTTTGTCCAGTAGAAAGATGCAAAAAATTCTTCTCATGCGAGTCTCTGTTCGTCCTTCTGTTTCAGCAAAAGGGATTTCAGAAACAGAACCTTCCGTCGGGTCTCAAAACGGAGGACCCCCGAATAAGAAAAACACTTCAGTCCCATTACCGGAACTGGAGTACAGAGAAAAAGGGAAGGACGGTTCTGCAAAAGAGCGTGAAGGCAAAAAACAAAACACAATTGGAATCAATAACAACATTATACATCCAATGGACTCCAAACTACAGGAGACGGAATATATCGAGAACTATATCAGGGCAAAGAAACTGAGCAACGACGTGGCGGGGGCGGAGAATGCGCACGGCGACTCCAACGCCCTGTCCGCTGTTAAGGAAGAAGTGGCGGCGAGTGGGAAAAACTACAAAAACGCCTCAGGAGGCGGAGTCTGTAACTCATCGCCGCGGAATCACACTTTTAGTAACGGCAACATTCCCACGGCATCGAGTAAGAATGACAGAAAGCAGAAGGGGGGTGGGAAAAGTCCAAAGGACCCGTTGGAAAACTGCATCCCCAACAACCAGCTGGGGAAGATGGACGCTTTAGTACGGTAAGAGATGAACGTCGCATAAAAGAAAAGTACTTACTGTGCTCAAATTGATCATGACATCATTTGATCCGGAACGATACGGAAAGGATGGAGCAGGACGTGAAGCGCCTCAAGGCGGACTTGCAAGCCAACAGGCAGGTGGAGTCGGATTTGCGGAGTCAGCTGTCCTCTCTGAGCAGCCAAGACCGCAGCCTTCGCTCGGAACTGGGCCAGCTCCAGCAGGACAATGAACTGCTCCAGAACAAGTAGGAGACCCGAGCGATCCATCATTTTATGCACTGCAAATGTCTTTGTCAAGGATTTAATGTTCTGATCCACTACCGGCAGGCTCCACAGCTCCGTCCAAGCCAAGCAGAAGGACAAGCAGACCATCTCCCAGCTGGAGAAGAGGCTAAAAGCCGAGCAGGAGGCGCGGGTCCTGGCGGAAAAACAGCTGGCCGAGGAGAGGAAGAGGAAAAAGATGGAGGAGGCCACGGCCGCCAGAGCGGTGGCGTTAGCCGCGGCCACCAGGTACAGAAAATTGAAGCAGGCAGGAACACACAATAGATCGCTCAGATTCTTCTTTGGTCTTCCAGAGTGGAGTCGAATGATTCCTTGCGCGGTCGTATCAGAGAGCTGGAGACGGAGTGCAAGAAGCTCAGCATGGACATAAAAGTCAAGGAGGAGCAGATTCGGGATCTGGAGGGCAGGTGCCAGGTAGGTTCGAGAAGTACAGACCCTTTCCCGTTTCATATCGATTCCAACCGGAGGATCTCATCCGCAGGAGTTGCGCAAGTACAAAGAGAACGAGAAGGACACGGAGGTGCTGATGTCAGCGCTGTCAGCCATGCAGGAGAAGACGCAGCACCTGGAGAACAGCCTGAGCGCCGAGACCCGGATCAAGCTGGATCTGTTCTCGGCGCTGGGCGATGCCAAGAGGCAGCTGGAGATCGCACAAGGTAGGAAATTCGAGTGCGTGGCTCCTAGCTTTTGTTCCTCACGGTTCTGTCACTTCTTGGTTATTCAGGCCAGATCCACCAGAGGGAGCAAGAGATCGCCGAGCTGAAGCAGAAGATCGCAGAAGTGATGGCAGTGATGCCCACTCTCTCGTACACGTCAGACAGCAGCAACTTGAACCCGGTGACCCCGCACTACTCCTCCAAGTTTATGGACAATAGTCCCTCCTCCCTGGACCCCAATGCCTCAGTTTACCAGCCCCTCAAAAAATGACTGGACTGTTTTTTTTTGTCTTTCCTTTTTTTTTTTTTTTAAATCTCTTTGTTTCTGTTCGGATCATTCTGAGTTTACAAGCCTCTGACAGATGTTGCACTGAGGGACACAAAATATCTACATTTGAAGGGAGTATTTTTTTTTTTTCCTGATTTAATTATTCAAATTAACGGGTGGGAAGAGGAATCATGTGTTAGCCAAATGAAGAAAGAAACATTGTTCATTTTTGTTTTTCCTCGACTGTTTCTCATGAGTCAACTTGGGCTTTAATTTTTGACTTAAAGGCACCTAAAATATACATGAATGTATAAGTATTCATGCTTTTAGATCTCTGCTAACGTTAAGCAATGGTGAAAGTATCATTTTCACTCGATTAATCGATTATCTAAATGCTGTAATCACGGCACTGCCAAAATATACGGAGTATTATTTTGTTTGCTGCAAATACTTTTTCATGTGGACCAAATTCCAACCTAAATGTCCTTCAACAAATTTAACGATGTCTCGGTAACCGGTCGTTACTGGGTTTTTTTTTTCTTCGATATTTCAGTGCCTTTGAATTAAATTTTCAAAACGCCGCAGCCGCATTCTTTTGGCTGTTTTTCGTATCTAAAGGCAAAATACATTTAAGTGTCACCAGCTCCATCAAGAATTTGTTTTGCAATTACCCAAATTTAATCTGATAGTTTTCTCCAAAAGAGAAACTCACATTTTCCTAGTGACACAGTGTTGGTGTGCCAAACAACAACCAAACTGATTGTCTCCTTATGCCTAAAAAAAAAAAAGGCGTCTCTTTGTTTACAGAAATGTACATTAACTTACAGAGGAATGTTGCTTTGTTTAGTTAAGTGCCAAGTGTGGTGTGTGTTTTTTCCATTTTTACTCCAATTGATGTAATTAGCATTTTTGTTTTATAAACGGGTGCTGTTTTTTTTTTTGTGTGTCATTAGAACGTATCGATGGTGTAGAGTTTACAAGGCCAATTGTGATGAAATGGCAGGTTGTCACTTTGATTGTGTTCTTCCTTCATGTATTTATTTGTGGATTTAATGACAGTATTTTTCTATTGCTTTTTGCTCTATTTTTCCAACCAGGTAGGATTTTGTGAATGTGAATCATTTTGATCATGTTTGTGCTATCATGTGACCTACCTGGAACACTTGTTGTGGCTTAGTACATTAACATTGTTAACATTGTGAGGGAGGGGAAAAAGTGTGGGAGGTAAAAGTGATTTGTGTTCTTTTGTGCTCCATTTCCCCCACATCTCATTTTTACTTCAAGTGACGGTGTCACACTTTTCAGTTTGCCCATCACTATTAAAGACTTGCTGGAGGCAGTGAAAGCCACTCTGTGTGATCTTTGTGCAATTGTGGTTTTATAATCTGAAGATTTAATGTTGACAACTAGAAGAGATTTTTGTCCCTTGTGGAATTTCAGATAAACTGCAGAACATTGAAAAAAGATTTATTAATATAGTTATTTTTACAAATCAGTGATGAGCATGGCCTAAAATGGCTTTTCTTGTCAGGCTTGATAACAGTCTGCTAATGAAACGTTAAGATGAAACAATAAATCAATTCTGAAAACAGTTTAGTTCAGCCAGTAGACATTTGAAGAAAAATCATTTTGAGGTAGCGAAAAGTACATGATTTCACCATTTCCTATTGAAATACTGCCACCTGCCGGATTCTCAGTGAACTACATTATCATTACATTATACAGTCCGCAAATACACTACTGATGTCAATAACTAACGTAAATTTATTAGTACTAGTATTAGTATTAGTATTATTACTTTCCGACTTTTGAAGGCAAGTCATTTCGAGGTAGCGAAAATAACATGATTTCACCATTTCTTATTGAAACACTGTTATCTGCCGGATTTTAAGTGAACTACATTGTCATCTACACTACACAGTCCGCAAATACACTACTGTCAATAATACTAGCGAGTACAATCGTAATAATAATAGTAATAATTATAATAATTATTATTATTATAATATTATTATTATAACTATTATTATTATTGTTATCTGTACACTACATGTCAAGAACAATAATACATAATTATTAATATTCTTATTGAGTACTATAATAATCATTATTATCATTATTTTTATTGTTATTGACAGTAGTGTATTTGCGGTCTGCATAATCTAGATAACGTAGTTCACTTAGAATCCGGCAGGTGGCAGTGTTGCAATACGAAATGGTGAAATCATGTACTTTTCGCCCCCTCGAAATGACTTGCATTCAAAAGTCGGACTAACATAACACTACTACTACTAATAATAATACTACTACTACTAATAATAAATGTCCATTTACTTTACTTTGTAACATTTTATTATGATTGATTATTATGAATATTATGATGGAAGGCTGAAAGTCATGTGATCTATGCCCCACACATGCTCAGTCTGAGCAAGTCAATATGTGAGGGACATCCTGTCCCGCCCTTCTTACTTAACCACCTGCATTATTAAACATGCCTCCCTCATGCTTGGTTTAACAGAAGCGTGCAGGCAGACATACAAAAAAAGAAGCAGAACAACCTAAAGGGCACTTTTTCTGTCAAGAGTACGGACAAATGCTTATGACCCTAACTGTGCAGTGAATTTAAATGTCAATAAGTTGCAAAGGACTCAAAGGTCAAGTGAGAAATGTGTTTAAAAATAGAACCCAAGCACTTCTGTGCCTCCCAGTGTTTCGGTTTGCTGACAACATTGACTTTTGATGCCTGTCTGGCATTCTAAAGTACAAAAAATAGTATTTGCGTTTCACACCTTAAACATGCACCTGCAAACAATTCTCGCACACCCAAAATAAAACCGTGACGTTACAAAACACACACAAGCACTCATGAGAAAGTTCTAGTCGCTCAAATTGACTTCATTGAAAATATTTATTTTTTGATCATGTAGTAGAGTACATACTGGAACATTCACATTTTCTCGGAAAATAGGATGGGCCATTGACTTCATTTCCTCACTGGACAATGGAGAAAATTAACAATTCATCAAAAACTATTTTATGATGATGTTTTACGTTCAGATGCTTATTTGCCTCAGATGATAAAACAATCGTAAGGATCTATTAATCGAGCGCTCGATTGTAATGCCCCACCGCAACAACTTTTTCCTCAGCAGATTATGTTTACAAAAAAAATCGCCTGTTGCTCAAGCACGACAAACAACGAAAAAGGACTTTGGCGACGAGGGGATATGAGGCGGAAAAACGCTGATGTGAAGGCCGGAGTAGGCAGCTTAATGGAAGTCGCCATAATGAGAACCGGGGAGGGAGGAAGTGTGGCTGTATGGCTCGAGATTGCACGACCGTGACTCATAAGGACACAAGACAAAGTCGAGCAGGAGCTATGTCGCAATGTGCTCTTTGTGCGACTGAGTCATTCTATTAGCATGCAAAATGTTCATACAGTATCTTAAAAATGCCCTAGTAGGACTTCCTGCCTTACTAGTAACTTTTTAAGTTATTAATTATTCTACTAGAGTGAAGACTAACACAAGTGCACAAGTAGAATAATGAAAGGCTACTATTTTTTACGTTGTATTTGCTTTCTAATAAATAACATGTCAACATAAGTGGGGTGTTTTTTTTTTCGCTGATAGTATAAGCATCATTTAAAAAAAGAGTGAAAGTAACAATCAATATATACGCTGTGCTGAAAAAAATAAAATAAAATATTGTTGCATTGTATGCCTGAAATGTCAAGGGCGCCCACAAGCCGGAAAGACGGCGACGAGATGGATCGCCCAAAGAAGTGGCACAAAAAACAATCGAGAGCTTACAAAAACTTGCTCACAACAAAAATGTGATTTATTCTCTATTGTTTCCCTGTTGGAAGCGTTTGAGTCCACTTACTCAGATGTTTTTCCAACAATTGTTCATTGTGCCATGAGGAGTTGATCGTTGAATCTGTGTCGCGGCATGTTTGGCTACAGAATGGCTCTCAGGCTCTGAAACAGAAGAAAAACGCACTGGAAGCGATTTTATAATCATCTTTTTGAGGCCTTATCTTTTTTTCTCACTTTTTCCCCTTAAGCCTATTCAACGGTTCACCATTAATCCTGCTTTCTGTCTGGAATATTTATTACGTCGACAGTGAAGGATTGTATTACTTCAGCCGAGGAGATTGTTTCCCTCCCCGTTGGCTTGTTAGCAGATTTAACACCCCAAAATGGATTCACACCAAACAGGAGGAGAATAAAATTCATTAGAGATCCAAACAAAAAGTGTTTGCATAATTTATCCTATATTAAGGTGCAGGTGCTATGAAGTGGCTGCCAGATTCTTATATACAGTATCGTGGCTAGTATCGACCGCCTCCGTTAGTACCCGATACCTTAAAATACTGGCCCAATAACTGGTATGACTGATGACATGAAAAAGGCCTCACCTGTCCTGAGGGTGGAGGGGGGGTGAAGTTATTGCAAGATGGGCAGATGGCGACTGTTAAACATTACTACGCAGGAGCCCTCCCTGCGGATGTTCGGGAGTGCTGCACTCCGACGAGTTCTTGGCCTTGTCTTTATTGTTATTGGGCTCGTTGTCTTTGATGATGTCATATTGACGACAGAACAGGGCGATCACGCCTGGGACGCAAAGGAGGCGGAGTTACCCATGCAGACAAAGAGGCGAGATTATGAAAACAGCAAAGGCGTGCGGAGAGTATTTGTTAGCCTGGCAATAGTGTTTTGCATTGTTTGTTAGCATTAAGCTAATTTGCTCTAGTTACCTGCCCACATGACAAGAACCACTGCGATGATGATGACCTCGCCAGCTCGGAGTTGAGCGGCCTCGCCCATTTCTTCCAGTGTGAGCTCATCTGGGGAAAGAACAGAAAGTGATGACCTCCAAAGTCCTACACGTTGCCCTCCGTGAGGATGTTATACAGACAAAAGTATTGGGACGCCAAAAAGGATGCTGTCTGCCTGTATTTATGCACAGCTTTTTAATTAGATTTGAAATTTAAACTGTTCTCCTCCCTTGGGCATGTCTCTTTGAGATATGTCCCTCCCCACTTCCCACTCTTATCACCCCCGCTGGTGATGAGCGTTTAATATTTGCAAAGTCCCTCTGAAGCCGCCGCTCTTGACATTCTAACTGGGTCAGCCCTGATGGAAAAAAAGGGAAGCGTTCCTTTTATGGTGTTATTTTCCATGCCTCACCCGGAGTCTTGGACGCCAGCTTCTCGGATTCTTTGGGGGTTCGGAAGAGAACGGGCTCACTTGGGGGACTGCTGCCTCCCATGCTTATGCTCTGCACGTGAACAATGTACTCTGTGTCCTCGTCCAATCCCCACAAGGCACACGAGCGAGTGGTGGTGTTCACCTCCTGGATGAAGCGTAGCATTCGCACGTCCTTTTTCTGAGGAGAAAAACACAAACGCAGAATAACTGTTGACATGCAAAACTGGAACCGGACTCACCTGTTGAGTGATGGCGAATCCAATCACTGGGTCTCCCTCCGGAGTCTCCCACGTGACCACGGCCGAGTTGACCTCGATCTCCTTAATGGTCACATTGAGAGGAGCCGACAGTGGGCTGTCTGGTGTGAAATACAAAAAAAAATAATAAATCAGCATAAGAATCTCCACTAATGCTATTCTGCAAAGATACATTGACTGTCTCACAGTTTATTTCTCTGTTCAATACTAACACCATCAACGTGGTGTGAGAGGAAAACTAGATGACCTAACACGGACGGAATTGAAATTTTCCGGGGTTTGGAGACTCACAATATTAAAATGGACTTCTTTTTGAAAAGGTACGAGTATTCTCTTTATGACTTTCCTTTAATTCTTAACCCCCCCCCCCCCCTAACAGCATTAGATGACACTAAATGCGGCATTCCTAGCAAAGCACTAACTGCCCATTCCAGTTTTATGATTTCGAATGTTTACAACCGATCAGGGTCATATTTGCATTGTATCTTGGAATTGCTGCAATTCCCCTTCGTATTTCTCATTTTACAATTTTTTTTTTTGGAGGCGAATTGGATCATATGCACCAAGGTGATGCTCAATGTGAGATTTAAAAACAGCACATAGCGTATCACTCACTTTGGCTTGATGATTCCATTATAGGACGTTCACACACCTTCAGAAAAATCTATTTCAAGCCATGAGCATGTGCTCCCTCGAGCAACACGTGTTGTAGAACTGCACGAACGTCTGCATGCGAGGACCTTGTTTCACTCACCAGCTCGAACGGGGGACATGCACAGGAAGCCGAGAAGGATGGCAGAGCGCCACAAAGACCCAAACATCCCTCCCGCTTCTTCTTCGTCCTCCTCTTCTAGCGTGTCTTTCCACGCTGCGTGGCCCATTTAGAGCATCCCCCGTGGGACGCGCGCATCATCCTGAGCTCCTTGTTTTTTTGCGGCGGAGACGTCGACCGAAGGCTCGCCGCAGGAGGAGAGGGATAGTGATGATGATGATTCTGAGGAAGAGGAGGAGGAGGCGGAGGAGGAGGAGTGCCCGGAACGTATAGTATAAAAAGAATCTGACAAATAAATTCCGTGAGTTGTTATATGATTAATATTCCGAACCTATCACATCTGAAAGTCTCTTTGATGGCCTCAAGGAGAGGAAAGAAAGCTTGTTGACAGGTTTTATGACTCCATTTGAACTCAAATGTGCAAAAATGACGACCCCCCGTCTTCCAAACATCATTTGATGGCTCGACTCAAGAGCTGCGATTATGAGAAATTTTTATGTTTCAGGAGAAAATGACATTTTTATTTGGAAATAATCATCACCCTGCAGGAGTCAATTG
Source organism: Syngnathus typhle (assembly GCF_033458585.1). Lineage (NCBI taxonomy): Eukaryota > Metazoa > Chordata > Actinopteri > Syngnathiformes > Syngnathidae > Syngnathus > Syngnathus typhle. Next base: position 4,636,889 of record NC_083757.1, read on the forward strand.
AGAACTCACATCAAGAGAGAGTTTTTATTTTTGATTCCTCGGGGCAGTGAGAATAAACCAAAAGAATCGGATTCATGCAGAATTATTTTATGGAAATATAAGTTGCATTTTGTCTTTTGTTTGAATACATTTAGCGATTGAGGCTAATTGGCAAACACAAGATGTCGGGGTTCACTCAGTGGGAGGCAGGATTGCCTGGGCCAACCAGATGTCCTGTTTGACAGGTGAACCACGTGACGTGCGCCCTTCTGCGCCCTTCCATCTCTTTTCACTAATTACAACAGCAGGGATTGGATCGGAAGCGTCTCCGCAATGTCATAAAAAGGACAGAGCTGTTCTTATTGATGCAAAAACTACTTTGCATGAAAACAGCTTGGCCAATTTATGTACATTTTTAAAATGTATTTCTTTTTATCCTCACATTTTACACAGCTGCACTAGGTATAATGCAAAAAAAAAAAATCAGGCAGCTGTTATGAAAGACTAACTGATGCTTTAATAGGATTTCAAAAGAGAATTGCAGACTTGTTGATGACCTTCAACTGAGCTTCAGCTTCCAGCCACAGGTGTGACCTTTCACCCTTGCATGATGCCAGCCACACTAATGAGGGAGCGCCTTCATACATACATAAAACTGTTAGTGGCGCAAATCAGTTTTGACTGAAAAACAAAGCGAGGGTGCTCTCTAGCGACCAGATATTAAAACTGCAACCAGATTTTAAATTGAACAATTAAAACCTTTATTAACACAATAATAGGATATTTAAGTGAATTAATTAAATGATTATTATTATACTTGGAGAAAAATTTGAATTTAATCTGCATTTTTATTCACCACCAGTAATTCAAAACCAGGCACTCCACAGATCACAATAGCTGTATACAAATGCATTTAATTTTCCATAATATACTGAACAAAAATTTAAAAGCATCAATTCTGTTTTTATTACCAATTTTCATGAGCCAAAATCAAAGAATAAACAGCCCATTTAAATAAGTTTAAGGGGCAATACCTACTATTGTCACGGAATGAGTGGAGCAGGTTGACCAAATTCAGCTTGGACCAGGATTTATTGAAGGGAAGATGAACAAATACATGAGGTAACAAGAGAGAGCAGGTGACAGTGATGAAATGGGTGTGGCTGAGGAAAGTTACTGAGCGAGCATCCTGTGACACAAACGTGACAACTATCAATTCTGACACCAGAGAGCAGTGTAGTCTTCTAAATCCATCCCTACTCCCCAGCCATGCCCCCCCGCACCCCTCCTCATCCTCCTCTTCCAAGCTCAGTGGGTCTGGCGCGACAGTCAGTATCTTCTCGCCATGCCGGTCACGCCCCACACAGATATCAGCCTCTTTCTCCACAAAGACAACCTGGTGTGAACGGCGTGCACACGCCATTACGTAAGCAGGAGCATACATTGTAGTGTCAATCATATACTCACACACAATACAAGTCCATCAATGGGCCTCCAACAAGCTGCAGCTTCTTACATTTTATGACCCCCCCCCTCACCCTTCAATTAAATTGCTGTGTTTGCAAGGCCATTGGAGAGAGATGAGCCCACACAAAATTATTTTTAACCATTATAAGTCATCAGTGAGAGAGATCTTAATGGCGGTATCACGGTCCTCAAGCGCAAAACAAATCGGTCATGTTACACCAAATGAAAAGTGAAATTCAGATTTGTGTCTGTGGTGAACGTCGTGACAGGATCAAGACTTGAAATGCACTCATTGACGTCTGCATGCTGACAACCCCACCCAGACTGCAAAAAAAAAAAAAAAAAAAGATAAAATACACCACTAAACCCCGGATCAATCGCAGCCGCCTTTATTTACAGTTATGTCAAAAACTAAACTGGAAATTATTATTTATTGACGAAAATGCCATTAGACAAATGCACAGGCGCATTTTTAAATACCGTCTCTCTACGTGCTGGAGACAGAGAGACCATCACCATGGAAACAAACGTCATGTAGCCTCGTCTCCTGCGCCCCCCCGCCGCCGACACCCCTCTCCTCCCCAATATGAACTCTCCCCTTCGTCTTGCTCCATGTTACCGCTGCCCGCATTGCTGTCGATCCTTCCACCTCTCCATTTATCCATCTATCCATCACCCGTCAATGGGTATCGAACCCGCGGCCTGCTTTGGGCGATAATTGCACTGCTAGTTGCCATTATGGCGCAACAGATGGACCCCATTTTGTCAGTCCGCAGAGGTCAGAACGGTCAAAAAGGCATCGGCGGTTCTCAACCTGCGGTTCCCGAGCCGATCATTTACAATATTTTAAAAAGTGCATTTAGAGCGGCACAGTAGCAGCTTTGTATCAGCGATGGAACGAGACTGGAAGTGGGACAGAAAGGCGACGAAGTGGGATGTTACGCGTGTGTATTGTGTCCAACACAACTTACGATGACTCACCCTTTGTAAACTTTAACAACGGCGGACATCGTAATCCACAGCTGTGCTTTCTCTCTCTCAACCAGCAAAATGGAATGCGACCATCATTCATTTTATGATTTTTTTTTTTTTTTACATCTGAGCCACAGTCACGGTGATTAAGGCTTAACGTCCCGTTGTTTTATGACGCCCAGCCTGACGCTGGCCGTGGGATTTATTTGCTTTGAAGCATATTTTGTTTAAGTCCAATAAACATGGCATATGTCTGGAAAATGAACGTCAGGTGTTTTTGTTTTGTCTTATAAGGCAAAAAAAAAAAAAATTCTATAGAATTTAATTTGAGTACCAGGATTTATTTTCGGTGGATATAAAAAGTCTACACACCCCTGTTCAAATCTATCCACTAGGGCTCATTGTGATTTTGCTAATCAAAAATATTTTGGATTGTAACAACATTCCCTTATTCACATTTGTGTTTCCACTTCATTTATTTTCTGGAATGTTTTTCATTCAAAGATGTAATCTAAAGTTCATGGCAGATGCTGCTGCTGCTGCTGCTGCTGCTGTGTGTGTGCCATCTGTCCTGACAAGATTACTGGAGTCAGACAAGAAGACAGACTGGACCAGATTAGAGTATGAATATAGGGCAGGAGAAATGAGGAGAGCGTGAGAGAGTGAAACAGAAAAAACGGAGACAAACGAAAAAATACAACGCCTCAATCGTATGTGTGTTGGTATGTTGCACGGGGAGACCAAAACGTCCACAGAGGCCGAGACCAGCTTGGCCGGAGATTTCTGATTGCGTCACCATGGCAACTGGTTCCTCTTTTTCCCTCATCCCCCCCCTGTCTGTTGGCATGAATGGCAGACGCTTTGATCGGAATCACAATAGTCTCGCATCTCTCTCCTACTCGGACGACCATCACGCATACCAGCAAATCAATTTCTTCCTCCCACGCACACACACGCCAATATGGCCACGGTATGTAAACATGTTTCCACTGCAGCTAACTCCCATCAGGCATCATAAATCACAACAACACCTCGACTAATCATGCGCATATGCATTTCCTCACAAAAAAATCACTCGCACTTTTTCTATCCTCAGACCAGTCAGTGATAAGCTGGCAAAGCGTTCCCCAAGCTGTTACCTTGGCAACCCTTAAGAATATTCCCCGGTGGCCATAACAACCAATGATGCACATCCGGTATGGTTGGCGGATTTTTATTTAGATGCCTTGCCAGGGGGTCGGGGAGCTTGTGCGTTGTCATTTATTTGTACGCTCGTGCACGGCATGATGGGAAAGAAAATTAATTCTTGGTTTGTTATTCGGCTTGGGCTGTTTTTTTAAAAATGTCGCGCATACATGTGCACGACCCGCCGCGTATGATGCTGAGAGTCCTTGACAGCCATATAAATAATCTATAAACTCAATCTCCCGTTGGTGTGAGGGTTTTTTTTCGCCAGCATCCCCTCCGAGCAAGCTTCCGTCCACTGTCATGCTCTACGGTCGACATGGCAACACGCATCAGCGTACACCTCATCTGACCACTTGTGATGGACGCCTGCTACAACTCGGGAAGTCGACACACCTGAGGTGCTTACAAGAAAAAACTCTGAGTGAATGAAAATGCGCCATATTGCTTTTTGGAGGGAGCATCAAGTGCGGGAAAATTTCTCACAGCCTTTCTCTTCAGTGAGTCATTTTGCAGGAGCAGGATCAAACTGTGCCTCTTTGGCAGTTATTACAAGCTGACAAAAACAATAAAAGCATGAATAGTAGGGGGGTTTAAATTAAATTAAATTTGATTGAATTAAACTCCAGGTAATTGCAATTACGTGGATCAAATTCGGGTCAAACCTAGTTAGAATTTATATTAACCCTTTTTATAAATTTTGTGGATCCGATTTTATTTGTCATGATAAATATATATGTACATATATAGGTTAGAGAATATTACATCAATGAATTGTATTAATTTGGAGAAAAGTCAGGTATATTTCAGTTTTTAACAAAAAAAATTCATATTATTTTCCCTCAGATTTTTATTTGGATTTGTGTGGAATCATTCAAAATGAAAAGATCTACAGTGTAATGTAACACGTAAATAAATATCTGCTGAGATTAAAATCTTCATTCTTCAAGAATTAGCAATAAATGGACTGTAATAGAAATGATTCTATCAAAATTTATTCTGATTGCCAGATATTTCTTAGCAGAATACCGAAACGCTATTAAATAGCTTTTCAGTGTGCATTGAGCGGCATTTAACTCCACAATCCATTGAGAGCGTAATTGAAGTTGGTCCATTCGATCCGAACGTTTGCTCTTTTTGACGCCATGAAAAGAGACATGTGGAGTGAGTGTCTGCCTGGCCCGTGAAAGCAGTTCAATTGCAGCACTTTTGACTAGCGCCAGCCCTCTAATTACATCACCAGGCCTAAAACGGCAAAATACAAATTAAATTACAAGAAAGAAATGATGAAAATATGTTGATAAAAGAGGCAAAGATCACAAAATTACAGCTGAGAGGGTCGAGTGGACGTGATAAGAGGAAGACGGAGCTCTACGCTTGAGCAAGCGATGCTGTGTTGCTATGGTAGCGATGTCTCTCCGGTCTCCGTGGCAACGGCTGAATCCTATTGCAGCTCGACTTTGCCCCTGGGCGAGAGTGTTAGAGTGAGGGGGAACGGAGGGGTGGGGATGAGATGGGGGAGAAGAAAAACAGTAACAGACTGGCCGTGAGTTTAGCCCCGGGCGTTTGGGCTGACCTGGAAAATGTTGGGCGTGAGCTCATTCTCCCTCTCTTTGTCTCGCCCATTTAATCTCTCCATCGCACCATTCCTTGTCAATCGTGAGTTGTCGCAAGACACTTTAAAGCATCGGCGAATTACACTCGTAGAATTCCGGCTGCTTTTACACGTCGGCATTAGCAATATCACAATGACGTTACTCATCCCAAAAGTCGGCGTGGCAATTTTCAAAGGTGACATCGACTGTCAGCACGTGCTTCACGCATGATTTATGGAAGCTCTGAAAAATGTAAGCGCTCATGTTAGGGTTTAGGGGGGGGGGATAAAAAATGCAGAGTAGTGTTAGGAAAGCCGTAATCCATGTTCTCTTTCTGCAGATGAGTGTGACAACATCCTATCAATCCAAAAACCTCCCTCCACTGATTAAACACACACCCACTCCCGCTCGCTCACACACACCGCCCGACATGTTTATCTGTTTGTGTGTTTATTTGTTTCTGCCCAGGCTCCAGCCCATTTACAGAGCATAAGTAGCCCTATTAGCGGGCCAACCAGCCAAGAAAACAGATGATCCGCTCCGACAGAGCTCCTATTGTTACGGCCAACGTTAAACAATGGCGGCCTTTCTCCGTGCCACAGTGCTCGATTCAACGACGCCTTCAGCTGCGGCCCGCTACTCTATAAGCCGCAACCTCGAAGGGGGGGGGTCGGAACGACATTGTAGGCGCACAATTGTTGGACGTTTGATTTATGAGCATGTTACGGCATTATGGGTTTTCACTTCATGAGCTTTGATGGCTTGTTACTTTACAGCCATATTAGATCTCGGTTTTCGCTGTAATGTTGATCATGTTTAAAGATGAGGGCGGTTATACTTCTGGCTGATGTGGATTTTTTTTTTTTATCCCAGTACGTTATGCGTCTGCTGTTTGAGTTTTATCTACCGTATTTTCCGGACTATAAGGCGTACCTAAAAACCTAATATTTTCTCAAAAGCCTTATAGTCCGGTGCGCCTTAAATATGGACCAAATTCCTAAATTTAAACTGGCCCGAAGCATTGAGTCATGAAATCAATCATAAGTGGCCCGCTGAAGACTATGAATCATGAATCCAAAAGACTATGGACCATTATTTTGTGATTATAAAGTAATATGTTGCGTCTGAAGTTGAAATAAAAAAGATAAAATGGAGAATGATTTGATTTGGATTAAAAATCTGACATGATGCATTAATGGTGCGCCTTATAGTCCGGTGTGCCTTATAGTCCGGAAAATACGGTATTTAAGAATGGATGAATAGAAAATTGATGCAAGGAGTAAATCGAGAACAAATTCAACGTGTCCCGATACTTTTGTCGACTTTTTGAATAAACACAAACAAGTCAAGCTAATCCAAATTGCGCTGCCAAATATCAAAGCTAATGTTTATCCACTGATCCACAGTCTAACACCTGTAAGAGATTAAAATCCTCAAGGCTCGTCTTAATTCCCAGTAATCTGAGACGATTGCGGCTGCTAGCGTATGACGTCAGGATTTGAACACGGCGGCGATCAACGCCACCGACCGGCTAATAGATTACCTAATTCCTTGCAAATCCTCACACATCCGACGTATGCTAAATATTTTTGCTTGTCACTCAAGCACGACTGAGTGACGGTTGTTGGAAATAAGCAGCCGCAAAATTTGGTTACATTTATTTTTGAAGCTTTTCCAGGATGACTAAACATGAAACAAACATTTTCACTTTCGCGCTATTGTGAAATAAAGAATGTGACTTAATGACAACCTTCTGTTATTGGATTTGTGGACTTTCTATCAACAACTTTTTTTTTTTTTACATTTCGTAAATTCCCAAACAGAGAATGATAAAACACCAGGGCAGTGTGTGACTCGCACAAGAGTTGTTTGTGCCTTCCCTTTAAGAAAGATTTGCCGCTTTTGTTGTGTGTAGAAGCGGCTCCAATAAAATTACAGAGGCCTTGTCCGTGGCAATGAAAGTGGCTTTTGAGAGCGGTTCAGTTGGACTGCAATAACACTGTAATTCCGGGTCAGGAAGACAAAAAACACACAAGTCATTGTTGCTTTTGCTCTTTTGGATCCTGGGGCACTTTTGTTGTCTATAAACAAACGCTGGGAGGGGATTTTTTGGGGCCGGGTTACTCATTTGACCCCCTCCACTTTTGAAATTAGTTGATCTTGGTTGGAGCGAGAAGTGGGGAAACTCCAGAGTAGAGGTAGAGTTAAATAAATATTGGCATTTTATTAGTCAATTCCAGGCATCAAAGGAGGTGCCGACCTTTATTTGTACTCATACTTGTGACCAGACGTAACTGACGAGCTGTTTTGGTAAAATTATGACCCGATTGAGGAAGCCTATGAGAACATCTGAAGTTTATTGGAGCTTATTCAACAGTTGTGTGCTAACTTTGGTAAAATGGACAGGCCGTTCGAGAAAATGTCCGGATTTACCAATGGCCATTATACTGAATACCGAAGAGGGTGTGCACACTTTTGCAACCATAGTTTTCTTCTCCCCTTTCATTACAAAAGGTTGTGTTGAAATGTTGTAATCACTGGTTTCCATTAAAAATGAATAAAATTCCGTCGGAATGTTTGATGCCTGAACAAAAACATTCTAGCCGTACTTGTCGACCGAGCGCACGTGCAGCGAGGGAGGCGGGCACGATTTCAGCTTCCATTTTAAGACTTAGAATCTGAATGTTTAATCATTTCAAGCTCTTTGCTGGGAACTTGCATGAATTTTTCACAGTGTGGAGGAGGGCATAAAAGGCAGGCAAGCAAGAAGCCTCGTCGCCGAGAGCACTTGTTGTGATCTTTGGTGTTTTTAATGCTATAGCTTATCGCCATGCCGATATACATTTCGGAATGTCAACTGTCTTGGACGAAAAAGTGCAGCATTCCTGTTTTGCATGACTTTGCCAGAAGCAATGTGCTCTTTTAGATCTTTCGACAAGAGGGAGCAGTGCTGTGCATCAAAACAGCTGTCAACAGTTTTGCCTTGACACAGAGAATTTGAGTAGAATAATAAAAAAAAAAGAAAGCGCCTTATCATTTCCAAATACGTTACATACAATGTGTATACAGACACGTGCAAACATAATTACATCTGCAGGGACTTGCACTGCTAAACCCTCGTTGAACTTCGTGCAGCTAGCAACTTCTAATCAAAAAGCCTCTTGATTCAAAATGGCAAAACTCTGATTTGAATTCACGACACACACATACCATGTGACTGCACTAAACGATTAGTTGGGGAAGGGGAGGGGGCGTGCATGGGGAATTAAAATCCTTCTTTTTTTTTTTAACCAAACTGGTGCTCATATTTGGTATTTATGACCTTTACTGCAATTTACTGGTACCTGGCGTGAGTTTTGCATCGATGTGATTTAGCGGCCTGTCAAAAAACTGTAATGCGAATATGAGAAAGAGTCTGAAAAGTGCTGAGGCAGCGAAACAGTTTGGAAAAGTATATAAGTGTGTTGACGCCAGGATGTTGGGTTCCTGTATCGACATTTCTATATTTCAGCTTAGCCATTAAAATGAAGCTATAGAGATAAACATACTTTTAGGTTAGTATCATTAAAATTAGTTTGAGGAGCAGTAGTAATGTATTTTACCGCTGACAGGGGCGGAGCTAAGTGGCAAGGGGGGCGGGGGTGGGTAATTTAGTTTACCCGTCTACTGTATTATTTTTGGCTCACGGTGTCGTTGACAATTCTCATTTTGCCACCATGTGTCGAATCCAACTTGCCAAATTGCCTCTTGCACTCTCGGGGGGGGATACTGTTGCCATGGATACCATCCTTTTCTTTGGACATTGATTCAAGGTGAGAAGTGCTGTGGGCTAAGGGGTGGGAGGGAGCTTGTGTTTACTGACACCTAGCAGCCCACCACAAAGATGTGAATGGATACAAACAGAGATGTCTATTTACACCACTCGTGTGCTTTTAATGCATTATATCATTTTTGAACGATTTCCTTAAAATTGATCCGGCCACACCTATCTGTTTTTGTTTCTGTTCTTTACTCAGCGTTTCCACTCCTCTCACATATGGCAAGTCATACATTCTCCGCTCAACCTTTAGCCCCTTTTTCTCCCGTCCAGATCTCTCCTCACTAATCTCAGTGGGAAGCTCTGAAATTAACCCGCCTGTTCCAATCAAGTGCAGCAAGATTCTGCCCTCTTATGTGACCCCCATCACACGCACACACTGTACAGCAATGAGATGTCCATGTCGCACATCATCCTGGCATTAATGAAGGGAAAATCTCCTTTTTTTCTTTAATCAGGAACGTAAGCATGGTGTTCATGACAGATTGGAGAATCGAGTCAGTCCAAAAAAGAACATTTGCATGAAAGGTTAGAGTCTACCCCTGCATTAATAAAACACATCGAATAGCTGATTGAGTAATATTGACGTATGAAAGTGGAGTCCCTTCAACCGTTCAGCTCCGCAAAACGCAAAGCTCAAAAAGTCAATAGAGGTTTTCATATGAGCGAAAATGCACGATGGAGTATTTGCCCGGACGAGGAGCTATGTCAACACACGGCAGTTGCCATGGAGACAACAGACTGGCTTTTTCCCAGTGACCCAATTTGTGCTTGTTGCCGTGGCATTGAAGTCCGACAAGAGCCCTCAGCATCCACTTTTACCTCTTTGATGATTTCAGTCAAAGCTGCATAAAAACATGAATTTAATTGAGCATACATTGCATCAGCCACTGCTAAGACACACTGTGACCAAATTCTTTCGTACGAAAAGAATTTGTAACGTCTCCGCCGGTTGTTAAGTGAAGTTCTAAGACTTCTTTTGTATAAGTCCAAATGAGCAATTTGTCACATTGCCAACATTGAGTTGCATCCAATGTACACGCATTAATCGAAACGCGCCTCCCCCCGATGTCTTGTGACACCCATCACCTTCCTTAGCACATAGTACATGCTTGTAAAAAATCTTTCTGGAAATTAAGATCAATCAAGAGTGTCTTCACAAAGTAGCCATCCCGCCTCGAGCACCCCAAGATATTTTTAACTTGTCAGCTGACAAATTCACACCAAGGGTTTTTTCCCCCTTACAAATATATTTAGGTTGTCCTAAATAAAGAGCAAAAAACCAAAGAAAATAAATAAAATAAGAATAGATACTCTTAAGGCGTATTTCCTTCCACAGATGGCACAAAAGACCTCTGGCTAGTTTTTTCTAAAGGGATCTTTGCTTGCCTTTCATCCACATTCCCATCTTTGCTTTGAGTAAGACGTTTGGTCACAAGTTGGAGCATAACTCATCCACATCTTAAAATATCTTGGAGTGTTTCAGTTTATTTGTTATTGTCAATCAGCTAAGGTTCAACTTGGACTGGTCACATGACCTGAAGATCTAAACATAAAGACTGGCGTTAAAGTTCCTGGAAATGTGGAAATATTCCCCGAAGTGGTTTGCCTTGGCGGACAATGTGAGCTACTGTACATTTGAATCTGCAGCTCTGATCTAATGAGGTCATCTGTCAATGCCATTGATGGATTATTATTACTTCCACATGTTGATAAATAACTCATTCCCTCAATACAGTCGAATGTTTTTTTTTAAATGGATCAGAACCAAAAGGAAACAAATTAAGCAAGAAAATGTGGCTCAGCATTAAGATTTAAGAATGAAAGTTGTTTTTTTTAGAGCATGGCCCAGATAAATTAGCCTAAATAACAACATTCAAGAAAACTACTGGAAATCTTAAGCTTGTTTATCCTGCCTTTGGCAAAATTACAGGTGCCCAATTCTTTCTGTGTGCACTGATCCTCACATTTTTCCAGAAACAAAATGACCTTTTTGTGTGCATCAACTGGAATGTGAAAAATCTATATAACAAAAGTGCATATGTATGTATAGTCAGGGGAGTATGAGCAACATGTCTGACAAATCATGTTAAAATTCTTAAACCTTGCCAAATCGAACCCTTGTGCTCTTCTTTAAGGTAATTTAATCAAGTCGGTTTGCTTCATAGGTGGACTTCTTTCTCCTCTAGCCATAAAAAAAAAACCGTCTCATGTCTTATTTAACAATATTTTCCCCCCCCATCAAGTCTTGTTTCCATTTTTGATATGTTTCTCTACAAAACATTCATAGGTTAGATTTTTTTATTATTTTTTTTTACAAAAGTTGCTGTAGGATCAGCTTTTTGAGGAAAAAAATAAATAAATAAATAAACTAAAAATGGTGATAATAAACAACATGACAAATGTTTCTCCGGGCAAGCATCCTCTACATTGTGAAGACAAAGCGCGCCGTGTGCACGGTGAACAAAACAACCAACGCACAGGGAGAATGAAACTTTTTTTTTTTTGGATCCTGAAGTCTAGGCAGCAACATTTTCCGTGAAGAATGAACAAGCCTTAAGCGCTCGAAGGCAGTAAATTAAAATCCTCCTGTTACACCCACAGGAATTTTGGGGATACTGAGGTCTTTTTTTGTTTGCTTGCTTTATGTCCATGCAGGGCGGGGGGGGGGGATTTATCATTTTCAAATGTTTCATCAAAAAATCCTTTTGGATGGGGTGTGACTAAAAATCTGGATTGATTGACTTTTTTTGTTTTCCACAAGAATCTTCCACACAAAAAGCCGCATGCATAAACGCTGAATAAATCAAAAGAGGAAGACCCGACTGAATGTACACCAAAGCCCAGGAGAGGTTTCATCCTCGGGATACGTGAGCGCCATTTGAAATGCTGCATCCACACACACGCACACACACACACACGCACTACATCCGCCTGCATACGTGAGCGCCATGTCGAATTCATGACGGTTGTCATGGTGCCCACATAGCAACTGGCTGTACATGTAGCGGCTGCTGCCTCCGAGATGATGCAGAGTGGGGGGTGGGGGGGGGTCGAGGTGCAAGAGAGGTCGGAAAATAATAAAGAGAAATACAAACAGGCATTTTTTAAATTCAGCTATTTGGCTTAATTAAAGGTAAACATGAGCTCCATGGATTGCTATAGCTACACACTTCTTCAAAATTCCAACCTCCCCCCCTTGGGTTGGTCTTGTGAGTGCCTGCCTGCAGAATACTTCATTGCTAATAGATGCGCCAAGTCGTTATTTTGGGAGCCGAATCAAAACGACCGCAGCTTCACGCATCACCTGGCAAAGATAGAGGAAGGGAGGAAAAAAAAAAAGCAAGAGTACAAACAGAGAAGTACACAAAAGATGCCGAGCTGGCTACCCGCGGCTCTACTTCATACTACGCAATCATGAAGAGGCACACAACTCCAGAGGGGGGGGGGGGGGGCATGTGAAGTCGCTCTCTCACAGAGCTCTTATGCATGAATATTTCAGTTTGCTCGAAAACGCAATAGCCGCCATCCCCCCTCCCAAAACTAAACCCAAGCCCGGCCGGGTAGCAGTGAAGAAACGCTCTATAAATGATAAAGGGAGAGTAGCAACTAATGGGGGGTGGGAAAGAGGAAGGGGGGGTGCAAATAGAGAGTGGAGATACAGCGTCTGACAGCCTGGAAACTCATCAGGCAGAATAAAAGTGGAGGGTGGGAGAGGACACGAAGAGAAAGAGAGTCATCAGGGTGGAGTGACGGCTCGGCTGCAGTAAAAGAAAGAAAAAAAAAAGACGATTTGTATTCTGCTGCCTCATCTTGCATTTAAAAAGAATTCTCAGATGATTTGGGTTTATTTTTGGCGCCTTCCCAAGTGAGCAAACATGTGGCAACCATTCCACTGTGATTGAGTGTTTAAGGTACAAACGCAAAGCTTGGAGAGAAATTTCATTATTTCGTTTGGGATTATTTACTCGCACCTTGCTACCTCACCACAAAGCAAATGTTCTAGCAGCTTTTGGAGAAGAGCAAGCGTGCCAGGGGCCCACACATGTAGGAGTCGATGATGCAAGCTCGTGAAACATGTGGTTGCGTGCGATAAACGGTTACAAAAAAAAAAAAAAAGCAGACGGACTCTTTAGACAATGAAACGACACAAATGGTGGAGTGCCGGACTCCACTCTATGTCGTCACTAGGAATTATTCACTTGACAAGGTCAAAGTTCAAACAGACCAGAGTGGCATCCAATGAACCCTCTGAACTCTAATGGTTGAACAATTTGGACCAATCAAACAGAATGGAAAATAAACGGTGTGTGACTTTTTTTTTTCCATATGCATAGTCTCTGTCGTGATTGCGTAACTTCCCAACACATGCACGCCCAAACGTGATGGGGAGAACTTTACACCTTCCACCCTGCTGCATCTCTCGCTCCATTTACACTCATCGGGAGATAATGACATCATTAGCACACATTAGCATGTCCCTGTTATCTTGCGTTCGTGGCCCCAGAGTGCAGATGTGTGTCTGTATGTGAGATGCCAACGGGAGCCCGGGTGTGAATGGAAACATTTTCAATCGCCGTCTGTCAGCGAGGTTAGCGAACAAGTTTACACTTTTCTCGCAGACGCTACGCAGCTTCTAGTACTTGCTAACAACACTCATTATAGGGGATGTTTCGTATACATGTGGGGCCTGCACATTATTGAGGATGAGTGGAAACTTACCGTATTATCCGGACTATAAGGCGCACCGGACTGTAAGGCGCACCTTCAATGAATGGCCCATTTTAAAACTTTGTCCATATAGGCGCACCATTAATGCATCATGTCAGATTTATAATCCAAATCAAATCATTCTCCATTTTATCTTTTTTATTTCAACTTCAGACACAACAAATGACTTTATAATCACAAAATAATGATCCATAGTCTTTTTGATTCATGATTCATAGTCTGCAGCGGGCCACTTATGATTGATTTCATGACACAATGCTTCGAAACAGTTTAAATTTAGGAATTTGGTCCATATATAAGGCGCACCGGACTATAAGGCGCACTGTCGGCTTTTGAGAAAATTTTAGGTTTTTAGGTGCGCCTTGTAGTCCAGAAAATACGGTGTTTGTGCTAAATTATATTTGTGTTCCTTTAAATATGTTTTAATATTATTGAAGTACTGCAAATCTACCAAAATTTATGTCGTGCACTCACGTTTGTTTTTCTATTAGACACAGTGTAAGCACAATTAAGACATATCTAAAAATTACGCATATTCAGTTTGGATAATTACGGATTTTTGTGTCCTATTTTGTATTCATGTTTACGTGGAACATATGTAGCAGCTAAGCTAAATACGTTCTCGCTCCAGCATGACAAATATACGTGACATTTCATCGGGACTACCGGCTCGGTCTAATTAGAGGTAGAAGATAAATAACAACTCCAAAAAGTGGGAAACCAGCGTGTGTTGAAAAGATCAGCAACTAAAATGTAAGACTGGGAAGACAGTCGAGGCAAAGTGCACGTGGGAGTGTTGCTTGGAATGGAGCCAGCGCGATTGTGACGAGAGTGAGCATGAATGTTTCACAAGACTGGCTTCGAGTCAGCTTGCGCGTTTACTGAAAGCTACGCAATGGCGTCCACAATTGTGTGTCTGCAGGTGGATGCTCATCTCAATTGCTTCAAGCTTAATTGATCTGCAACCGGAGGCACCGCTAATCTGATTTGCCTTCCACTCTTTTAATTATGGTCTTTATCAGTCCCCATTTATTTATTTATTTTACAAAAAACTGTAACAGAACTGGAATAACCCGGTTGCTCAATTTGGATGAGCTTTATTACCGTATTTTCCGGACTCTAAGGCGCACCTAAAAATGTTCTCAAAAGCCGACAGTGCGCCTTAGAGTCCGGTGCGCCTTATATATGGACCAAATTCCTAAATTTAAACTGGCCCAAAGCATTGTGTCATGAAATCAATCATAAGTGGCCCGCTGCAGACTATGAATCATGAATCAAAAAGACTATGGATCATTATTTTGTGATTATAAAGTAATATGTTGCGTCTGAAGTTGAAGTAAAAAAGATAAAATGGAGAATGATTTGATTTGGATTAAAAATCTGGCATGATGCATTAATGGTGCGCCTTATAGTCCGGTGCGCCTTATATAAGGAAAAAAGTTTTAAAATGGGCCATTCATTGAAGGTGCGCCTTATAGTCCGGTGCACCTTATAGTCTGGAAAATACGGTACTCCTTTTTATCTTATGTGGCCTTTTTATTATGCAGCTTGAAAATATTTTCATAATATTAGGAATTTTGATCTACTCCCATTTGATCATTATGTTTCATCTGAAAAACATTCCAATCTAGGTGTTGTTGGAATAGACATGACCTGTCTGTCATATAATCAGAAATTCATCTTATAAGACACCCAGACTTAACATTTCTAGCCTGGTTTAAATTTCCAAATCTTTGACAAGCCTATTTTGTGCAGGAAAGGAAATGTCCCACCCGAGAGACGGCAACTTCACCAAGATCCAAATTCTCAGTCTAATCCAGTGTCTACATCTGTTCCCCCACCCTCATCACTCGACTACTGCTGAGCGAGTAAACAGGTGCGTTTCGTGTCTGGGTCACTTTCCGAGCCACTTTTTCCCTCGCATCCTCCCGTCTACTGGTAATATCCATCCGACACTCCCTTTTGGCCCCTAGCCCCATCCTTGCTCTACCCCCCGATTATGGGCTGGTAATAAGAGGTCTAGACATGCTTGATTAGGATTAAGGCAGGCACGGCGAGGTCACGCAGCGAGGAGCGGCTTTAACTCGGACACACACTGCTGCGAAGATGGGACGCGCCCCAAGAGGGACCCGGCCAGAGGTTTTTGAGGAACGGTCAAGGGGTCATGAAGAGAGCGTTAGAGGGGTGTGAATGCAAACAGCTTTCATCGGCGCAGACAGTCACAGGTTAGCCCTAACACTTGAAGTGAAAATTACAACGGTGACGGAATGGCTTGGGGGGCTTCCGTGCAACGTTGTCCAACTAGGCGTGGCCAAAAAGATAAAAGTAAGAGGATCACATCAGATTTTTGGTCAGAAAATATGATTGCTATAGTCCGGGGATGGGTCATTGGTGAGTGGCATCTTGATCGATGAAAATGGAGCAAACTATGTGGAATTAAACCGTGATGTTAACCAATATGGATTCAATATTTCAACTCCACGTTTTTATGACCAAAAGAGAAACGTTTACTCCTTCCCTTGTTAATTCTGATATATTTTCCCTTCCTGCGGGCCTCAAGCGACACTACCCTGCCAAATAAAAATTCCAGGAATGTTTATCACTCTCTGTATTGTGTAGCAGCTGCGTGATAATGCTAACAAGCATCCAGAGCGCTCGAGGTGTTTACCTTACAGCCTCTTTAAAAAAAGAAAAACATTAACATTCTCTTCATTGTTGAAGAGGGAGACGCCGAGCTGCATCTCAATTGGTTTTCCATTGAGACGCTCGGGCGGTCAATTAGTTTATCAGATTCTAATACAGTCATTGATGTGGCTACTTTGGAAAGGCTGGGAGCATTCGCAAGAACGGATAACTGCAGGCACAGGCGCAGGGAACAGATAAACAAGAACTATTGATTGAGTATAATTTAAAGCTGCAGGTTTTATAATGACATTACGGGACGGTAGCTGGTGTGAACGCGCGTGTGTGTGTGTGTGTGTTAGTGAATGATGACTCATTATCTAGCCGTGTCAGGGGAATTTTGCGCTGATTGGGCGCTGATATAGAAAAGGGGCAAGAGATAGCATCTGTGTGTTTGTATTTTAAATGAGGCGGCGGTAGACTCAATGGCCTCTTGTGTCTGCGCTTCCACGAGTTGTAAGAAGAGAAAGGTTCTGTGAGCTGATGAAAAGGACGAGACGGGATGCAAAGGATGATTGCGTGGCCGTGCATTGAATTCCAATCATTCCTGAATTTGACGAAAGATTTCGGAAATGGTTATCAGCCCTCTGTTGATCACATGAAGCATATAAGCGGCGATTTGGATTTTAGATTTTTTGGGGGGGTGAAAATGACAAGCCTTTGTAGTCGGGATCATTTGAATATAAAAGCAAGGACATTCCGGTGAAGCTTTTTCATGGATGTTCAAAAATGAGAAGTTTCTGTTTCCTTGCCGTGACTAAACTGACCAAACTTGCGGAACATCACAGACAATGTTGCAAAAAATAAAAAGCAGAATTGAAGATTATTGCAACATAAAGAAAAAAAAATGCTCACTACAGAGATGCACGTATGGAACCAATAGAATCAAACTGGAACTGAGGGAAAGGAGGGAACTAAATAGAAACCAACAGATGAGACAATAAGGCACACCTGGACAAGCCACGAGTAGCTGGATCGAGTTGGTCAATGACGCAATTGTGTTGAAACAGTGAAATAATGGGGAATAAAATAAATAGAATCCAAACAAAGTAAAAAAAAGGTTCATAAAATAGAATAAACCTTGAGGAATCAATCTCCCAATGCCTTTAGTATATATTCAACTATTTGACCTCTCATTCAACAAATATTTAATTTTATTTCCGGCAACCATTCAAGCAACTTATTTGGATCCCAGATTTGCTGGTGTTGAAATGTTTTCCCAATACGCTGACACTATCTTCAACTGCTACCAGCAGATGTTCACCGCCGATATTCTGCATCATTAATCGTGTCAATTCGAACAGTCTGATTAGAATGAATCCGTTTTTTTTGTCCTGGGCAGGTTGGAAACTACTCTGCAGCTCTCAGCAGCGTTTAGATAATAGCGCAGCAATGTCCGCTTTTAACAGTAGTAATAAAACACCTTTATAGATGCTTGGGAGGAAAGCAATTACAATATTGCAGCGTGCACAGTTCAGATATAAAACGTCATATATTCACCATGTGGAACAATACATGAGAATAAACCGATGAGCCTGCTCGGTTTTATTTGGCAACCTGGGCTAGATGTGTCATGGCCGCTTTTTGAGAGCTCGCTTTTTTATTATTCTCCCTTCCCTTGTTAACTGGGTAGATTAATCGATCATTAGGGAGCACTTAATATATGTATATATAGATGACATGCGTGCGAATCACGACTGGCCCAAAGCCAGATTCTGGAATTACGACGTCGAATGGAGCGCCAACATTTGTCTGCCACTGGAGCCGCCATTTGCATGGAATTAGGTCAACACACACAACAGCCCTCCTTTTTTTTTTTGCTTTTCTCCGCCTTTGCTCACTCCCGACACATCTCGCTGTCTGCCTATCACTCCTTTTTACAGTAATTTATATAATAACACCCCCCCTAGCGCTACCCTCGCTTTCCACCCTCTAAAAGGCACGACAAAAAATAAAACGGCCACCATGGAATCATTTTGGGATTCTGCCACTGTGTTTGAACGGTGGAATATTTCCGCTTGGTGCATTTTAGATGTAGTCTGGAGCCAAATGAATTTTATTTTTCAAAGCCGTGCGGCCATCTTGCCATCGCCACATCCTGCTCTCTTTTCAGTCTCATCCTTGGGCACACACAGGCTCGCCCCCCCCTCTTGCTCCATGTGCCAGCCCAGAGGGTGTGCTGGGAGGACACAACCAATGTTCGCGTGTTTATCGCTGACGATGCCAACGCTAACCCCACTACGCTCGGTTTCCAGGCTGGGCATATTTCAGCAAAGGGCCACTTGCTGCCCTTTCTCTTCTCGTCACCTCAACGCGACATGCAGAATGCACGCAATACAAAATGGCCGCAAAGCAAGCGATGCAAATTCAACGGGGTTCCTCGAAAAGCACCTGCCCGCGGCTTGTGCGACTCTGATTCGGGTTAGGTTGAGCATGATATGGTTGGATGACTGGCTTTTTGCATATTCAATAGCGGAATGGCTCTAAAGCTAAATAAGGTGAAGAGGAGTCTTTGCAAATGAGTTCTCGGTTGCTTTACCTGAATAAATAAAGGTTAAATTAAATTGAACTCTGCCAAGCGTGAAGGCAAAATGTATTGTTTTAATTGACGTTTGTTTGTTGCTTAGGAGGATTACACCAAAACTAATTAACAAATTCCCATGAATATTTGTCAAAGTGGGAAACATGCCAAAGAAGCACTAATTACATTTTGGTGGGAAAAAAAAATCCTAAAAAAAAAATTACAATGTCTGTTTTTCATTTTTAACTTTAGTTAAAATGGCCGAGGTGTGTTTTCTCTGGTGAGTTCCGTATAATTGATCAATCGTCGTATTTTATGATACATTAGGTTTCTAGCAAGTTCTCCTAATATGACCTATAAAAGCATGTGCAAAAAGGTTAACGAACTTTTACCAACTTGCTCCAATCTTACTCAATCGTGCTTTTCCCAAAATAAATTTACCAGATTTGCAGGCTGTGTCGACAAAAAAGTAATAGTGAAAGCAGTTTTAAGCTTCCTATACAGACGCTACATGGCTTCCTCTTTCGTGACCGCTCGGTGATTACCCCAAATGGGACGAAACATTTCCGTGCTCATCGTCGGCGGCCGACGAGAAATACAATGGTGAATGTGTAAAGTCCCGACAATAAGCGGATATAAAAAGGCCTTTTGCTTGTTAGGGGCGCAAAGGGACTTCTAAATCCAGTTAAAAGGCCTTATTAATTTGCGTGTATCAGTCTGTGTCTGTTTCATGAGGCCAAGCGGAGCCACTGGCCACGCAGCTGCAAAGTAGTGGGTCAGTGTGCCATCAAGCCATTCATCAGCGTTTCTCCCCTCTGACTCACGCCCGTCCATTTATGCATCATACACTATATTTTGTCAAGTGGGCACTCCCGAGTGTTACTCACCAATGCTGAATGAGCCGGGACTTACAAAAGGTAGTAAACTCAGTGTGATTGCAAACTACCTGAGCAAAAAGTGGTTTTCATTGAGAATCCTGGATTTGGATTTTGGAAAGGACGCTTTTGAAACGGAGTCTTTTGATTGGATGGAAATAGGCGTAGTTATGACATCCAGTAATTCACTAAGCTTCTTTCCTGAACAGCATTTAATTATGAAGGATTTGCTAATAAACATGGCAAGTCGCTTAAGATACATAATACGTTAGGAATTAGCATTTTTAGCTATGAGCGGAAAACACTAAAAAAAAAAAGAAATTCTTAGCGCAAGTCGAAAAAAATTAGCTTTGGGTAACACGCTTACAGTCAGTAATAATGTTAAGGTGATAGAAATAATTGAATACACATTTCTTCTGTTTTACTTTCTATTTCTCGTAATTCCCCATCCCCTGTTGTCCTTTGACATTTTCGAAAGTGAAGGGGAGATGAGGAGGAGGAAGAAGAGGAAAGGGGAGGGGAGGGAGTGAATGTGTTGTTCAGCACTGCTGAATGTGCTCACATGTATGAAAGGAGAAGCATTTATTTTAGGACTCTTGCGTGGGTGTACACAGATTTGAAACACACACACACACACACTAATGCACATGCTCAGCAATGAGCCCTGACCTACCTTTTTATCAATCTTGTTTTGAAAGCAACTACCAAATGCTTTTCCTTTTTAGCTCCAAGACCTTTCCATCTAACTAAATTCCCTTACACACATTACTGAGCACATTGCACACAAAAATTTAGGTCACATCAAGAAAAGAGAGAAAAAAAAAAAAAGCACCTGAAGCTCGACAGGCAAGAGAAAGAAAGAAGATATTTTAAAAAAAGCTCTGAGCGACACGTCACACAATGAGCGTCTGCGTTGTTGTGTCATAGCGTGTCAGCGTTGCCACAACGTTATTATCCTGTAGAAGCCGTTGTCATGGCAATAAGGTCAAAGGCATGCTCATAAGTCAAAAGGGATTTATACTAGACTGACACCATTTCCAGCACTGCGTGTGCCTGGGGTGTGTGTGGGTGGGGGGGAGATGTACACGTGTGTTTACAGTAGCCATGGATTGTAATTAGTCTAGTCGTTTCTTAGATCACTGATTCCCAAACCTATTTTTACTCTCTTTTAAGTCTTTTAAATGTTTTACTGACAACAACAAAAAATATTATATTATATTATATTATATTATATTATATTATATTATATTATATTATATTATATTATATTATATTATATTATATTATATTATATTATATTATATTATATTATATTATATTATATTATATTATATTATATTATATTATATTATATTATATTATATTATATTATATTATATTATATTATATTATATTATATTATATTATATTATATTATATTATATTATATTATATATTTCTTCTTATTTACGCTCGTTATCATATGTCAAGATTCCGGCAATGTGTCGTAAAGTTGAGTAATTTCCTGGAGAGGAACCACAAAATGTTATCGAGTTCTTAAAAGGTCAAATTCAGGAAATTTTTGCATTACGCTGTAAAAGTACACAATGGCATATAAGCAGTACCCACCCCGCCTCCCTGTAATAAAGAAAGAGGAAGTGGACAGAGAACGAAGTTGGAAAATACCACAATTGGCTTTTATAATGCATCATTGGTGACTGTTCAAAATTCAGTCAATGGAAAGTCCCAAATATTTCCACTTATCGGTAAACCCTGAGAGTGAAATGAAACGTGAGCAACACAAAACAGTTGCTCCCTCGTTTGCAATTAAAATAATTTTCCTTTCTGCTTCCTGCTTGACTTGTTTACCACAAACTCCCCGACCCATTGACCCCAGGTCGCCTGGGCAGATCAGAGCTCCATAGTCGTGATTATTTTTCCTGCTTCTGTCCAGCACGGACATCTGTCAGGTCCACCACGAGGCCATATGGGATCTATGACCACAGCAAGGCTGCTTTTGATTAGAATTGTGTTTATAATCCGAGCCAGGCTCTGTTTTCGCCCCCACAAAAATAATTAACTTCATCCCCTAAACATGACATTCCTGCTTTGTTTAGGGTGTCCACAAACATTGAGCTCTTTCATGGCACCCTTTTTATTTCATACCCATAATCCTTTGTCTCCTCCGTCGCTTTTCCTCTTGGCTTCCCTTTTGTCAACCCCCGCCCACCCCGATGCTCATCCATAGCGAGATGAGACGCAGAACAATGGGCCCCTTTGGGAGACCGGGTTCACCCGTAGTATGCGATCCAGACGTCCGCGAATATACACACAAAGCCTCATTGACTGCAAGGAGACGGCTGGTAAGAACCTCAAATGGATGACATAGTCCTGATATGGAAATAAATGACAGGTGAAGGTGGGTCTGGCATTCCTGGACCAAAACCAAAAGCATTCCTGACCGGGGCAGTGTTGCAAGACAAGCCTCAGGCGGAAAAGCTTCAGCGAGTGATCAAAGCAAAGTGTGTAGGGAGGGGTCAAAGGGCAGAGACAATTTGAGGGATAACCCGAGGTGGAACATGGTGTCAACAAGAAATGGAGAAAGTAACAAGAGTGATGAGCTCAATTGGATGTCAGACTCAGATTGAGTCATTCAAGTAAGAAGTGGACACTTGAAATTGGAGAACTAATCTGACATTGTAAGCCGTTCATTTAAACTGCACTTTATAAATTGATTTTGACTTCCTTCCACAGATGTTCTTTTTTTTTTTAACCTTCCTGTCATTTTTGCACCACTTCCTTTTTGTTAATCGAAGCATACCAACACATACAGTAAGTGTGACTTTTGTGGTTAAGCAATTTTTTGACATCAACATCAAAACCGCTTTCGATCTTTTCCATGTAAGGTCTTCTCGACTCTATCGTAGCCATCACCCGAGCTCCATATTTCTCTTCTCTGCATTCCAACCCTCGGTCGTACTCTATGAACTCTGTCACAGCTGACGCCCTCCCGGCTTTGTATGTGTGTGTGCGTTATGTGTGATCCATGGGTGAAGAATCGCCCCCCCCCCCCCAAGTGGTCGTCCCATGACAATGCTTCCCTTATATGCACATAACACACCGACGCACATGTTACAAACATCATCACCGCCTCCTCCTCGTCATCACCGCCACGAAGCGCCTTTTTTTTTTTCTCAAGAAAGTAGAAGAAAGAAACGCTTGATCTTTCTCCATCCGTAAATGTTAAAATATTACCTCGAGCGGGCTGAAGAAGCCCATTCACAGAAAAAAGACGGTTGGAGGAGACACGAGCGCCTGCGTGCCAGGCATTCCACAGCACACAGTGGATACATTATTATGACATTTACAAGGCCAAATAGATAGATACAGCGTGATATGTGTGTGAGAAAAGGTCGTCACCTCGCTGTGACTGCAAAATAAGAACATGTTTGCTTGGTTCCGATATTCCTAAGTCTTACAAAATCAATTTCCCTGATTGGTTGCTGCAAAGATCAATTTGTCACATCGGACACTGAGACTCTTTTCTTCCCGTAATTGAGATGTGTAGCTTTAACAGCTGTTGCGAGAAATGCACATGGGAGAAAATGATCAGGTGGAATGTGCATGATCATCCCGATGACTGATTTTTTTTTTTTTTTTTGTAGCTTCTGGTATGTTGTTGACCAACGGAAGTGAACAACAAATCTAGTCATGCAACCATGAGGACTCAACGTGATATACCATTCGTCTAAATGCTGATCTTGTTTTTTAACTCAACAAATATATGAACAATAGAGACAATAGATGAACTCTCCATTCACCATTGTGTGATAGTGCCATGGCTCTTTTTGTTGTATGGATGCATTTACTGCAATTCAAGCAACAGAAATCCTGAAAAACATCAAATTCCTTCTCCAGTTATCAATTCTGTGTAGAATATTCGATCGATAGCCACAGAATTAAGAAGAAATGTTTTGACTTGTGTGTAACTGTGTGTTAAATAAACACTGGGCAAACATTTGTTAATAGTGAAAACAAAAGTTGCTCAACACAGACGAAAGAATCCTTTCTTTTAGGACTAGTCAGAGTGAAAGTGAAAAAGATGGCATCTGTGTGTGTGTGCGAGTGCTAGCATGTGTGTGTAATGAAATTCGAAAAGTCCTTACTGACTCATCAAAATCTCGTCCTTGAGTCATTTAAAGGTTACATGTTTTTGCCTAAAGGTCAAAACATGTAGAGTTTACCGTAGTAGCCCTGACACATTTCTATTCAGAGGTTGGAAGTAATAAAGTACAAACAATTTTACTGTAATGAAGTAAAAATGGAACATTGAAGTCAGATGAGATATTTTTTAAGATAATGATCTTATATCTTTTATCTTATAGCGTAAATCTTATAAGTGATATTAGATTAATGGCAAATGTGTTATGTATTGATTGATTGATTGATTGATTGATTGAATATTTATTGATCCCCAGAGGTGGGGAAATTAAGGCCCCAGCAGTATCCATACCACAGAGTGGGTATACAAAAGACACACAGATGGCATGAGCGCAACTCAATAGGCTCTCATAAGGCTGCCACACAACGGCGCCACAAAGAAAGTCAGAAAGTGCACAAGATAAAAGCCATCAAAGCAAATCAAAGCTAAAAGACAAAGGAAAAAAAAACGTAAAACAAACATAAGGAAGGCTTTTATACTGTTTTATTTCTAATTTAATTAATATAAAACAGTAGAAAAACGAGTTGAACCGTTTCAATTCATTGCTGGGGGTCCTCTGCTGCGATTGGTCAAAGCTTGCTAGACTTTCCCCCAGACAGGACGCTGATTGGTTGAAACCAGCACAACGCCCGCCCACCGGGTGTCGCCCCAAACCTGTTGTATGTTGAAGCGTTGCGTTCAAGCGCTGATGAGTTTAGAGGCGCTCTCTCCCCCGGAGTGACTAGTACCAGCGAGACGGACTTGGAATCATTTAAAAAAATACAACAATTCCCAAATATACACTTTTCGTTGCTTCACCGCTGGATACGCGACTCGACCTGGGGTTGGATTAACTTCGGGCCAGTCTTTTTTAGTTTTTCTTTTTCATTTGCTTTGGGAAGAGGCAGACAAAGAAGACAATGGGATCTCAGTCATCCAAGGGAGAGGTGGCCGTGGAGGCGAACGCCGCCGCCGCTGATGCTGCGGCTGTCAAAACCAACGGCCAGGTAATTCAAACCATTTTTTTTGCAAATGAGAAGTCGCGCAAAAGTTTGCATAGACGCGCAACAATACAAATGCGTTGTCTAAATTGATTCCCTATGAATGGGAGATTTTGTTTTTTCCCTCCCAGGGGGGAGTCAGGTGGGGCTTTCAGCATCCTCGCTCATGTAAAAGGAATTTTAAGATGGAGTAGTAATAAATGCATTTGGAGGAGGTTTATTCTAAAAAAGAGAAAGAGGGGGAGGGGGCGTCTTGAGCGCACGTCCGCCAGTCCTTGTTTTAAGTCAGCCTGCTATCTCTATTGTATCAAATACATCTTTCACATTTTGCTCTTAATCGAAAGGTCATTAAGGGGATTTAACTGGTCATTTGAATTTAAGGTTTAATTGAGGAAAACTAATATTCAACTAGTTAAAATGATCTTCATTCGTTTTTTCCCCCCTATATAATCAACAATAAGTAAAAGCTTGTCTCTCCAGTCGCGTCTTTGTTGGGGCTGTCTGGTACCCCGAGTCTTCAGCGTGACTTTACTGCCGCGTATCGGCTCACTGTGGAGCTGCAAGGCGTCGCCTCAGCCAGACGACGCAGATTGATGAACACGACGATGCTCTTGTCAAATGAGGAGAAATTGTGATTTGAATCGACTGGAATGGGACCAAATATGACCCTGGGGTCATTTTTTTTATTGTTTATTGATTTAATTTTCACAAATAAATTATGAATTATTTTATTTATTTATTTATTTTTGCAGGAGAACGGACACGTGAAGACTAATGGTGATGTCTCCACCAAGCCCGACGGGGATGCCGCCGCCACTAATGGCTCGGCCGAGGCGGCTAAGGAGCCCGAAGCCAGCGCGGAAGGCGACGCCATCGAGCCCGCGCCCGCCGCCGACGGCGAGGCGGCCAAACCCGAAGGGGAGGCCGCAGCCGCTGCAGCCGGCGACGCCGCAACCAAGGAGACCCCTAAAAAGAAGAAGAAGAAATTCTCCCTGAAGAAATCCTTCAACTTCAAGCTGAACCTGAAGAAGAGCAAGAAGAACGAGAACGTCAAGGAGGAACCGGCAGCGGCCGCCGCCGCCTCCGAGGAGAAACCCGCTGAGAACGGAGCCACCGCCGCTGCCGCCGCGGAGGAGAAGAAGGAGGAGGTGAAGGAGGAGGCCCAGGCCGAGCCCCCGAAAGCTGAGGAGGGGGCAGCCAAAGAGGACGCCCCCAAGGAGGAGGCCAAGGAGGCAGCTGCTCCAGCCCCCGAGGCCTCGAAACCCACAGAGGAGAGCAGCTCGACCCCCGCCCCCTCTGAAAAGAAGGAGTAATTGTATGTGCCGCTCACAATGAACTGGCTGAACTGTTTTTCAAAGAAAGAGAGAGCGAGAGAGAGAGCGAGAGAGAGAAAGAGAGCGAGAGAGAATTTAAGAGTATATATATATTTATATATATATGTGTATATGTATACATATGTATATGGATATATGTATATGTAAATATATACACATGTATGTGAGAGACTCCTTCGACGTGCCACTTTTTCGTCAAGACGACAGACGAGATTCACTAGGTCACTTCCTGCTCGACATCTGGACCTTGACTGACTTTTGAGGTATTTTGGCGCGGCGGCAAGACGACAACACCAAGCGGACGAAAGGTTGATAAAGGACACATCTTTCCCCCCCCCACTTTGACAAAGAAGACAAGATGCCTCCTTTGTGAAGAAAAGAAGCTCGAAAAAGGAACAACGAGGACAACACCACTTGAAATGACTGTTAAATAGCTACAAAAAAAAAAACAAGAAATAAATCCGAAGAGACTCGCCAACTTTTTACATTCCTATATTTTAATCCAAATTTGAAGTATTTTGTGGTGTATTATAGGGAACCATCTTAAAAGAAGCTATGTCTTGTTTGTTTAAAAAAAAAAAACTATAGACAAGTTTTGATTTTATTACTATGGAAAAAAAAAAAAACACTTCAGCTTGCTATGTTCACTGTTGCGGTTTGATATGAAGCAGAGTTGTTTATCTGTCGTGTGTGAGCCTGAATCTGCTTTGTCTCTGTAAATACAATTGGATTGATTTCTGTTCTTTATTTTGCTAATGTTGACAGATGTTACTGGTTTTATTGTAAAGTTGATAATGGTAAATAAATGTTGGTCACCTGCCCGTGGATGTGACTTTTATCTTTCTTTGCACCATACACAACTTGTCAAGAATTTTTTCGTTTTAGTGTGACCTAAATACTAATTTTAATAGGCCAAAAGCTTCTTTTTTTTTTCCTTCAAAATTTGTGACACAAGTGAATCATTAGTATGAGGTGAGAAATTAGCACGCTAATGAAATATTCATAATCTCAGATCTTTTTACACATAACTACAAGAGTGGTGCTATGCAGCAAAATCCATTCACAGACCCGGTCGTAGATCGTATCTATAAAAAGTCTACACACCCCTGTTCAAACGCGAGATATTTGCGGAAAAAAAATCAGACCATGATAAATTATTTTTAAACGCAATCGAGAAAAAATATTTTCCAAGAATGGGTCTAAATCTAAAAGAAATTGAGATGTAGTTGCAAAAGTGTGCACCCCCCCTCAAACTGGTTATGGATACGTGTTCAGAATGAACAACACACCTCTCTCAATTGATGTGATTAATTAACCCCAACAGATTTTTAACTGTTCTGCTTTTTTTTTTTAAGTCTTCCAAAGCATCAATTAAAGTACAGAGATTCGTTTATTTGTTTTACATTTTCTAATAAAATCATCACAACTCAATCTAGATCAGGCTTTCAACAATAGCAGTTACATAATACACACATTCTTCACGTGGCCCCGGAGAGTTATCGTGAGGATATTCTGTTTTGTAACATTTTTTATTTTGTTGGCACATCATAAAAACCTTGGCTACATTTCCCTGACAGTCCTGATAAGGGCTGTACTGATTTCAAAAACGGAAACATGGTGCCGCGGGCATCAGGTCCCCCCCCTGGGGACCACATGGATTCATATAATTAATTAATAATGATTACATAATTACAAGGAATTTCAAAAGTGTGTCTTAAACTGCTAGAATCTTGTATTAATTGGTTACCAAGAAGTAGCTCTCAGTTTCATACAGGTTAGTGTCCCCTGGATTACACTGCCACCCGGTGGCTATTGTTATGTAATCCAAGAAACATGATCTCTTTCTAAAATCATTTTAACATTATATATTTTTTTAAAATGTCAAACGAGCTTTATCTTATTCAATTTACTCGTCGCCTGCAGCACACAAAGATATACCTACACAATGCATACAGAGGCACGATTAGACTCGGAACCCCCGCCAAGAGAAAAACCATTCCATTGATCCAAGACGGATATGCTTTGGATGACAAAGATGGAAACGCTTCCTGTTGAGGCATAAAACATAATTATTAGATGATTCATGACAAGGAAAACGTTGAATCTGAGTCGATTACGTGAAATGCTTACAGAAGCAGGATCCCAGACTAAATAGGTGAGTTTTTCTTGGGCTTGGATTATCAAGTAGAAAATTAAAATGGCCAGGACAATGAGAGGACTGATGAACCTCCACGTAATCTGCCAGAAGATGTTTGGTTTGCGTCCAGTCATGAATTCGATGTCCTCGTTGAACCTGAAATATTTGGATAGTTCTCACAGAGTTTCAGAAAGTGACCCAAATTCATAATGATTATGGTTTACCTGTCAATGCCGTATATGTAAACGACAGAAATCATTTCAAAGAATCCAATCGTCAGAAGCGGAATGGATCCGGCAAATTTGTCAAAAAGTCCAAGCCAATAATTGCCGGAATTCAAAGCGAAGAGGAGGGTGATGACGAAAGATACGAGGCACGTTATTCCTGAAACGCAAAAAAAAAAAGCAATTAAAGTCAAAATGAAAATTAACGGTTGGGTATTTTATCCAGTGGCCCATACCAGTCAGGGCTTCATGGGGCCACCTTTTGGGGAAAACCCCCAAGTCTCTCAAGGGGACCACCACTCCCTCAATGTTGCCAAACAGGGTAGAAAGCCCCAAGCAGATAAGCATAATGAAGAAGAGAACAGACCAAACTGGTGAAGCTGGCATCTTGGTGATGGCCTCTGTGAAAACAATAAATGCCAGACCTGTTCCCTCCACTCCCTGGATACATTTTCCACGTTAGTCACATGACACAACATGTTATAAACAACAACTAATATGACAAATTTACCCCACTGAGGAATTTTTGCAAGTCACAGGTTTTAAGGTTCAGTCCAAGAACAACCTCGGGAGAGGAGCTGTTGAGATTTTCTAAGGCCAAGTCGAAAGTGCTTGGAGTGATGCTGTCCTCGGGGAGATCGAATCCGTTTATTAATGACAGGATGTTGCTAGGAAAGAAAAGAAATGAGAAGCTCAGAAATGTTTAAGTGAAACTCAGACATCATCAATTTGGGTTGGGGGGGCTTGGGGGGCCAAAAGTAGCCATTGCCACCATTTGAGCTAGAACCGCCTCTGGCCGGCATTGTAAACAACAATTAATCTAAATTGTAATTGCGCAACACGGCTAACTTGAAATCAGAATTACCGTAATTTTCGGACTATAAACCGCACCAGACGATAAGCCGCACCATTTAAAACTCGTGATTCCGGGTTCAAAATTTGCAAAAAAAGCCGCGGCTTGTAGTCCAAAACGTACGGTAGCTGTTAAATAAATAATAATAAAGAAATATATAAAGGGAAGCGTACTCACTCACTACAACACAGGTCATATTTCTCCGTGGCCCTGAAGCCAATGATGGCATACGTAACGGTAGCAGCAAACACGGAAGTAAAGCCGGTGACAACCGACAGGATGACAGCATCTTGCACGCAGTTGTTACTTGGAAAAAAAAAAAAAAAACATCAGCATCATCTACATAAGACATGTGGAGATGATGAATGAGAGCCTCACTGAACGGGATTGTAGCTGGAGAATGAGATAAGCCCGCCCCATGCCAGACCGAAAGCGTAAAAAACCTGAGCCCCTGCGTCCAGCCACGTTGTTGGATTCATCAATTCCTCCGCCTGGAACAAATCCATTACTGATATCCACTTCGAAGACATTTCATTAGGTACACTTGATATTTGAAACGTACATTTGGGGTGAAGAGAAACTGAATACCGCTCACGGCGCCTTTCAGGGTTAGCCCTCGGATCAGGAATATGGACAACACAATGTATGGCAGGATGGCTGTGATGTACACAGCCTGTGGTCAAAACAAAAATGGCGCACGTTAAAAACATCTCTTGCATTTTATTCCAGAATCTCATCACAACGCACCTTGCCCGAGCTGCTTATCCCTCTGATGCAGCAAATGCATACAACAGTCCATGCACAGCAAAGGCACACCACCATGGGCCAGTGGAGTTCCCCAGAGTCCGATATGGACGTTGAGCTGTTGAGGGTCACCCGGTAGAAAAAATAGTCCACGGTGGAGCTCTCTTGACATTCGGCTACAAAACCTAAGCAAATCCAGAAACGTTAGTGGTGGGCTTGTGTTGCATTAAGCTAGCAGCCATTATTAAGGAAAACTAATGAATTGTTTTCATGCAAAAATAAAATTTAAATCTCACAGAAGGTACCTGTTGCATTCTCATTGAGAGGACACTGAGTCCAAGGCAATGGACTTTGGAAGGAATTGAAAAGGTACCACATGATCCAAGCTATCAAACTGTTGTAATACAAAGCAACTAAGAAGGACACCAGCATGGAGGCAATACCTGAAAAAAAACATACAGCATCATGAAAAAAACTGTATGGTTTTTTTTTTTGTTGGTAGGATTCAACATACCAACACCAGTCAGATAAGGACTGATGGCCCGCCACACTCCAACGCTTCCTTTCCGAAGACGCTGGCCGATGGCAAATTCCAGCAACAAGAGGGGCATTCCTTCTAATACCAGCAGGAGCAGGTACGGGATCAAAAAGGCTCCTGGAAAATGTCACATTTTGACAAACTTTAAAGATGATGATAAAAAATAATTCACATGTCAAATAATATTTCCTCATTGAAATGAATGCAAATGCAATTAATCCGTTTTCGCCCTTCCCAAAAAACAATATAAAAGACAACAGTAATGTATAAAATGCATTTTAATAACAATTGCACAGAATTAAGGCTGCCATGTCTAGTCAGCGTTTTGTCATATATACCTTTGCGTTACGTTATCGTGACACGAAATCACAGAATCGGTGCAGGTCAGTGTCCTGAGTGTGTGTATGCTCGTTAAATGTACATATTATGACATGTTAAATAGGACAAGACAATCATTACCAAAGTTTGTAGGACATGCATTTTATATATTTAGGCTCGGAACTCCCTTTAAACTAGTCAAGATAAACAGTCACATCTCTTATGTAATTGTCACTCAATCTACCGCCTGAGGATTCTTCAGGGAAACTTCTACTCCGATAATGATTAACAAAAGGTGGCGATTTTACACTTCAGCTGTCGCGCATGGGTTATGTATTCAACTTGCCGTTTGACCTCTGGCACAAAGGACACAAAGTGATTTTTAATAGAAGTGACGAGCCAATTTCGGAGGAAAAATTTGAGATCTTTGTCCTTAATCGTCTTGGAAATAATTGTCTCCATCTTACCTCCTCCATGGCTCTGACACAAGTAAGGGAATCGCCACACATTGCCAAGTCCGATACAAAATCCAACGCAGGTCAGGATGTACTGAGCTTTATTATCCCATTTGGGTCTATTATCAGCTTCTTCTTTCTCTATCCTGTCCAGATCCTCAAGGCTGGAGATCCGCAGATCCAATCCCGGGTTGGGAAGAGTCAATTTCATGTCGTCCAAAAACTGAAGCAGCGGAGTGGTCTGCAGCCGGCCGATGAAGCGCTTGAGTGAGCACTTATTACCTCTTGTTCAAAGCACAAATCAGCAATGTCGAAATCACTTTATTATCTTTTGCAGATGCAGATTAGCTAATGCACTCTGCACTTTTACCCTCATATACCCACAATTGAATTGTCAAATACTATTTGAAGTATGTTTTTTTTTAAATACTATAAATCAATTTTGGATTATTTAATAGGAAAATGCCTTTTATAGAACTAGATTTATAAATTTGACATTACCTCATTAGAACTATTAATTGGCTCAGTCTGTACATAATGAATAGCAAAGATTTCTAAATATTGCAAGACACACAGAAATACCAAATAGTATGATAAAAAAATGCCACATTTATTGATCCATCACTGTTAAAATAGGTATTATTCACAGATTAATTAAAATAATAACTCCACATTACACGAATAGTACACACAATATTAAATATCACAATAATCCAGCAGCACTATGACAAATTCACTATTAACAACACAAATGTGCGTTGGAAGATTTACATAGCAGTTTTCGCAAAAAAATAAAATGAAAATAAACACTCCTATAAAGAGTACTAATAGATTAAAGAAAAATCCCAAACCAAGTAGAACCAAGCTAATACCTCATTTTGTCATTTATGTGGATTTCAGCAGAGATAGTCTTCACATTGTCATCGTTGACATCCGATTGTTTGCAGCATCTCCTCTGCAAACATTTGAAGAGGGCCACGGCTGGGATGACTAAACTGGGAACGCCGGCCAGGATGAAGACAATAATAGAAATCCAGTTCGGGTACTCTCGCACTTCGAGGGTGGGAAAGTTCTCCTGTGGGGTGAAACGATCCAGGGAAATGTTTAAAAAATAAAAAAATAAAAATTTCCATGATGCTTACCGATTCTGGATTCCAGGCCAAATAAGTGAGAGACTTTGTGATTTGTGTGACGAAATAAAAGACCAGGATGATGACCATGATGAGCGGGCTGACCACCCTCCATGTCACCTGCCAGAAGATGTTGGGCTTGTGTCCAATCATGAACTCGATATCTTTATTAAATCTGTGCGGCAGATAGGACAAGATCTCACAATGCCATTGAAAGATGTGATAATGATTGTATAAAGCGTTAACTTCCTGGCGGAACATACCTATCTACGCCATAAATGTAGATAACGGCGATCATCTCGCAAAGCCCGATGACCAGAAGAGGAATGGAGCCGGCAAAGTTGTCAAAAAGAGCCAACCAGTAATTCCCCGAGCGCTGGGCAAAAATGACGCCAAAGGCAAGAGAAATAGAGCAGAACAAACCTAAAAGACAAAATGTTCTATTCTCAATGATCCATTTGGTGTACCTAATGAAGTGTCCCGCAATCGGATGTAAACAAATCATTACCACAGAAAACTTCTTTGGGCCATTTTTTGGGTAATAAATTCAGATCCTGCATGGGTACCACAACTCCCTCCACGTTTCCAAACATAGTGGACAGACCGAGGCAGAAGAGCATGATGAAGAACAACACGGCCCAGATTGGCGAAACGGGCATCTTTATGATGGCCTCCGTGAAGACAATAAAGGCCAAACCTGTTCCCTCCACCCCCTGCGGAAAGTTTGGGCAAACGTTAGCACACATGTTGTCATGTCCAGAAACACTCCACATACCTGACTGAGGAAGAACTGCATGTCACATGTCTGGATTTGCAAATCCTTCACAATATCCGGACTGGTTTGGTTGAGGTACATAAGCATGTTGTCGTAGTTGCTCTCCGTGATGTTGTTCTCACTTAAGTCGAAGGCGTTGGTCAGCTTCAGGATGTTGCTGCAAAAAGGGAAACAAACCTTTTGAATTAGCATAGTGGCTTAACAAAATAATAGCAAATTATAATCCGATTTAAGGAATCGAAGACAACTATTGCATCATCACTCACCCTCCGATGCAGTCGTCGTATTTTTCAGTGGCTCTGAAACCGATGATGGAGTAGATGACGGTGGCGGAATACACCGACGTGCAGCCGTTGATGATGGAAATGAGAACGGCATCCTGCTCGCAGTTGTTGCTATCGTGAAATCAAATATTAATCCAATAAAAGTGGAGATGTAGTTTCATCCGACTGTGATGTTTACTCACTGGATAGAATTGTAACTAGAAAAGGAGATGAGGCCTCCAAACGCCAACGAGAAGGAGTAGAACACCTGAGCGCCGGCGTCCAACCACGTTGAAGGATTCATCAACTCATCCACCTTTGATAATAAAATATGACATGAACATTACAAAGCAAAAACGTGCTCATGTTTATTACATAAATATCACATGCCAAGATCGTAACCTTTGATAGGATACGCGTCAAACGAAATCCCCCCTAAGGTGTCAGAATCATAAAAATTGATAGCTCCATAAATTGTATTTCTTGCCAACGTAATAATCGAAAGACATTCATTTTATGAAGATGTTCCTGTGAGGTGTTGATTCCAGCAGCCATTGCGCAATTATAGTATAATATATTTTTTGCTATTTGCAGACTCGACATAATCCAAGAAACTTTCCACTGTGCTCAAGCGTGCAGTACCCACATGTTCCATCAGAGGGCACTGTTTTTCCTATCAAATATGCGTATGATGATTAGTCATGGCTAGCTACGGAGAAATGTATTTGTATGAATCAACTTGTCTCATTACAGGGGTAAGAAAAAAATTAGAAATATTACGATAAATTGTCATCAATGCTTACGTCTGGTGTGAAGAGGAACTTAATTCCCTCAAAGGAACCTTTCAGAGTGAGTCCTCTAATTAGGAAGATAGTCAGAACCAGGTACGGCAGAGTAGACGTGATGTACACAGCCTGGATAAGGAAAGTCACACAGGTCAACACGTTATCGAACGCTTCAGATTGTGAGGACGCTCGGACCTTTCCGCTGGTTTCGATTCCGCGGATGCAGCAGACATAGAGCACGGTCCAAGCGGCCACCAGGGACAGCACCATCCACCACTGCAGACCTCCAGATTCATCAATGGACTCTGATGTGTTCAAGGTCTCTCTGTACCAAAAGTAATCCACAGTGCTGCTGCGTGCACATTCGTCCACCAGACCTATATAAATGATTATTAGTTCATTTGATGACATTTTTTAACCTCTCAATGGTCATACCTGAGAGGTTAGCATTTAGTGGACACTGGCTCCATGGCAAAGGATCCTGGAAGGAGTTGAAGAGGTACCACATGATCCAAGCCATGATGGTATTGTAATACATGCCCACCAGAAAGGACACCATCAAAGATGATATACCTGCAAGCATTAAAGTTTTCTTTGGAGCTATATTTTGGTGTCTAGGAACTATGTTGACGTGAGTTGAGTGGTTTCTTTTAGACAAAAATTGTGATTTGCTTCCATCTTATTCCAAGGAACTATGTTGAAGTCAGTTGAGAGTTTCATTTAGACAAAAGTAGTGATTTGTCACCATCTTTAAGCATCTTATGAGCAATTATCAACTTTATTTCTTGCAAATATCTATTGTACGTGTAATTCAGTAGTAGTTTTTACCCACCAACTCCAGTCAAGTACGGGTTAATCGACCTCCACACGCCAACGCTGCCTTTCCTCAAACGCTGTCCGATGGCAAACTCAAGGTGCAGCAACGGGATTCCCTCCAGAACCACAAGGAGTAGGAAGGGGATCATGAATGCACCTAGTCACAGGGAAGCAATCAGTTTCAAATTTCAACATAAATTAAAATTCCAATTTCTTGCAAGCATACCTCCTCCATGGCTTTGGCACAAATAAGGAAACCTCCAGACGTTGCCCAGACCTACACAGAAGCCCACACAGGTGAGCAGGTACTGGGCTTTGTTGTCCCACTTGGGTCTATCCCCCGCCTGATCCATTTCCAGCTTCTCCAGTTCCCCATGAGAAGGGATCCGATCATCCAGTCCCGGGTTTGGTAGCTTCAGCTTCATGTTGATTGTGTCACGGTCGAGAGTTCCCTCAGTCGCTACGGCACGTTAATCTCCTCCCTTGTGTGGAGCGTCCTCCCCTCTCGAGTTCTTCAAGCGCCACTGCGTGCTCCCAGTAGGGGGGTTGAGTTATCCAGTTATCAGTAGCTCATTGTCCAAATGCTTTATTATGTCATGTCAGCAAAGTCGAGCGGGAAAAGGTGTCGCCTTCTTGACAATGGTTAATGCATCACGTGATTGGTCGTCACCCACACTTTGCACTGACGCTAGAAATATGACTCGCATCGTTTTGTGAGGCGAAGGGTCGATGCGATGATAAGATAATATATATAAACACAATTTCTCTATTAAGAAAAATAAAACAAATGTGGTTGGTTCTCAAACAATATTCACTTTTAGGAAAAACATGAATTGATTTTTATATTATTTAAATATATTTAATTTGATTGTCCTTGCATGCTCATTCACTATCAAACCATGCTTGATTTTTTTTTTTTTATCTAATCTAACCATGCTATGATGATTATATTGCTTTATGCATTTAATTTCCTCCAGTGCCAAGATTCTGTTGTTACTTTTCAGTGCGGAAACATTGTGCGGTTTTATTAGATTTTATTTTTCTCTGTGTACAGCAACTTTGATAGATCCAATCAAGTTTGTACAATCATTAACCGATGTTAGGGGTAGTTTCTAAAAAATGGCCGCCCCTTTCATTAAAGGTGCTCTGGCTAATAATGCACCTCGTGCTTTGTTTTCAATCACGTTTTACAGTCTCGTGCGTGTGTGGGAGTGTTATTATCTGCAAATATTTTATGTATTGCTTAGTGTAGGAGTGTCAAACTCTTTTTTGTTATTGTCACCCTCTTATATTTATTACATACACACTGAAAATGGAAATTTCAAATATGAAACTTTATTTGAATATTTATCATTTCAAGCCACACACAAATAGCTAGGTTGCGGAAATTGTGTCACGCAAAAACATTAAAAAACTACTACTGTAACGTAAGAGGGTTTTAAGAGGTCTCATAAAAAAAAAAAAAGAAAAATAGGAAAACAATGTCTTGCGCTAAAGGTTAAACATTGACTCGTATTTTCATACATAAATGACATTGTAAAATCAGATGCATCCTGTGTGAAATGATGCAGCTAACATTTAGCCAGGCTACTCAGCTTGGGGAGTTGTTTCGAGTAAAAAAGGATGCTTGTAACTTTGCTTCTTAAATTTCGCTTACAATATGTACAGTAAAATGGAAAAAGTCCTTTTCGTTCCCTTTTTCCATTTTGTTTTAGGTATCATTCAAATATAAATGAGGCCATCAGGATTTGACAGCTTAGTTTTTGGCGACAGGAAAAAGTCTATCAAGTGAATCTTTGAAGGTCTTTGCTGTTTATTACCTAAGTGGAGGTAATAAACCCATACACTAAATAAGTGCTCATCATATAAACAGGACGGTTTGTCGAGGGAGTTAACGCGCACTGATAAGATGACGTGTTACATCTCTTGATATTTTTTACCTCACTTGAGGTCGACTGGATTCATAGACTGATTTGAACTCGGTCGTCACAAACGACTAGAAAAGTACTTCATACTTGGATATATGATAAATATCAATAACGTCATGGTAACCTAATCGAATGTTCCTTCAAACATTAGCTTACTCAGAGAGCAGGCTAACAATCTTTTGCCCAAATTACCCATCACTCAACTTAATCTTCAAGGTCACAAGCAGTTGACAAGTTAGCATGATAAAAGAAACAGTGGACACACCAAGGTAAACATAAAAATATGTTTTTTTTCTGTAATCAGCTAAAAAAAAAAAAAAGATAACGGCGGTTTTGTATTTTTCCTGGAATTCGTGTGCAACGAGGATGATTGTAATATTGAAAAATATGTTTTTTTATTATGTTTTATTATTATGTATGACAATTATGCTGGTGGCGTCAACACAGGGTTGAAAGTTCATTCCGCCGCCAACACTGTTTTGTGTCTGTTTAGGTGTTGCCGATAGCAGTAAAATCGTAAATCAGCTGATATGACAAGTAATAGTCATGTCACGTTGAAGTCTGTTTACTTCACTCATTTGATTTTGTATTAGGAACCAAACACTTGTGTAGAACTGGAAAATATGTTTAAAAAAAATACATGTTTCAAATGTTTATTTATTATGCAGAACTGAAGTATGTGGCAATATGTTTGAGGTCGATTTCCACGCACAGATGGTGTTTACAATTTTCACACGCAGGAAGCTCCAGCAATAAAGCGACTGTACTTTTATAGGGCTTTTATCCAAACTGCTTTAAAACGCTTTACTGTGTGCAATTGAGGGCAATAGCCTGACCCCCTTGTAGAAAATGAGATTCATTGGCCAGCTTACCAATCCTGCAAACCGTCTTACACTGTCCATAAAACTCGGCATTTTCAGCCTCCACCCCCCCACCCCGCCCAAGCCGCTTTTCAATAGAGAAGGACAAAGTCGACCGTTCAATTTTCAATTCAAGCTGTAACGGTGAAGATAACCATCTGACTCGTTTCTACCATTTGTTTTCTGATGAATAATTTACACAAGTCACCAAATGTTGGAACTTATGACATCACCATGTGAACGTATGCAATGGCCGTAGTATCCTGGTTCACTGGGTTCTGTGGGAAATATGAAACGTGCAGGATGAGCAATAGGACCGGTTGTGATTGCCATGGAGACCACAGGACATTTATTAATCTGGTGTATCAATTCCTGAGAAGGGTCAAAAATGATTTGGTTTGTATTTCCTACCATCTCACCTGCACTTGTGAGATTGTAACACATTAAGGGAGATGCACTTGAGTTGGTTTATGATTTAGCTCACCAGTGACCCGAAACCAGATTAGTGGTAGAAAATCAATGCGTGTGGATGGATGATTAACACCACGGTGCTTGCGCTTAAAAGTTAGAGCCTTAAGGGGGCGCCATTGGTTAACAATGCACTTTGCAGATAATCATTTTGAGGAAGTGCAAACCTAAAAAATAATAATAAAAGATAAAAAACAATAGTAAAAAACACTTAATTTGAGGAAGTGCAAACCTTTTTAAAATTAGTAGCTGACAAAGATGTAAAAAAATAAATAAAAGATTAAAAAAACAAACAAAAAAAAGACGTCACGGCGAGCAGAGGTTCCTAATGTCAGAATGTGGACAAATAATTAGGCAGAACTTTAGTGTGCATGCTTTTAATGACATTGTTTGGTTAATCAGTCTCTGTATATGCATATTTTGCTAATCTAAACTCAACAAATGTTTATATTATATGCTCTATCCACCTATATAGCTCCAAGGAAAGTAATGTTCGTGGTGAACGGTGCACTAACGCCCTCTATTGACGAGCCATAGTCTATCGACTTGAAATTAACCAAATACAAATGTTAAAAATCCAGAAATATTTTTCAGCGAGTCAAAAGTCAATTTATTGAGGCCACTTGCAAGCTTTCCCATATTTAAATAAAATAAATAAAATCCCAACAATAACTGCAACTACAACACGAGCTGAAATAAGAGTTACACGCTTTTGAGTTACACATATTGAACATATTATATGTAAATTACATGAGGGACAAATACTTTTTCTTTGGAATATAAACACAGAGACACAGAAAATAAGGGCAATTGATGCGTCACACTTCGAGTGCAAGTGCGTGTGTGCTCGCATGAGAGACGAGGAGGGGGGGGGAGGGAGGTGGATTTACTCTCATACAGACAGTGGAGCGGCTGTCAGTGTCAGACAGACACTCTCCGGCACCAGGCTGCTGGAGTCCGCCTACGTCCCCCTTTATTGGCCACCTGCCTATCCCAGAATAAAACAGGGCAGTGCAAAAAAAAAAAATCAAAAAAATCTGCAGCAGAAGACGAGAGACAGCATAGTGAGTGACCGGCAGTCCATCGGATCAAGCCTGGGTCCCGGGTT
The DNA here is from genome assembly GCF_033458585.1 of Syngnathus typhle. Lineage (NCBI taxonomy): Eukaryota > Metazoa > Chordata > Actinopteri > Syngnathiformes > Syngnathidae > Syngnathus > Syngnathus typhle. Next base: position 4,676,630 of record NC_083757.1, read on the forward strand.
GCCCACTTGACGACGCTTGTTTGTTTTAGTTACCAGCATATTGAGCTGAGGAGCCCGGGGAAAGCTGGCAACCACTTGCATGGATGCACCATGGCCACGTTTGTGTGCAGGATTCAGTTTTTAGACGACACCGATCCGTTCAACAGCACTAATTTTCCAGAACCGACCCGACCGCCGTTGTACACTTTCAGGGAGGACATCCCCCTCATCAACCAACTTGCAGGCATCCACCGGCTCTTGAAGGCTCCACACAAGGTAAGACTTCTAAAAGTACTGATAAACTGTACTAGAATTTCAGATGGTTGTGTAAATAATTTTTAAAAAATGACAGCAAAAGTAAATATGGTGTCTTCATAATCAACTCTTATGGGGTGAAATATATTTCAAATATTTTCCTCCAGGCTTACAGTAGCAACAAACTCCACCACAAATGTCATTTTTCTCATGATAAACAACTTAATCCCATGGTGGCCATATTTTAGGCCAGGACTAGAAATAAGATTATGCACGTGTAAAGATCTGTAAATCTTTGTTGACAGGCAGCCATTAGTAGTCCAACTATCCTCCAGCATCTTCATTTAACTAGACACGAGCTCAACAAATAGTCTGACACACAGGTGTATAGTGGTCACTGTCAATTTCTAATGGCCATGTGAAAAGGTCCAAAAGGAGCCCGAGGGAAAACTCCCAAACAGCACCGCATTCCTTCCAACCACTCACATCGTCGGTTCCGACCAGATATGTGACATTGTTTTTACTGTAAGAAAAAAAAGTTGAAGGTGTATATTAAAAAAAAAAGAAAAGGGGGGAGCCTTAAAGAGAGTTGAAGTGCTTGCACACAACTCTGACAGCAAACCCACTTTCAACAGCAAAGTGGTTTTCCAGACCAGTCCATCTTGAGCTTCCTCCGTATTTTAAAAGCCGCAAAACAAATGAAAAATGGCCCACAGCGCAGAAAAGCTTATAATTACAACCTTGACATGGACAGATGGCAACGGCTTGTGTTCGTGTTTGCAATTTGGTGCGCGATGGCAACCGGAGACTGACTAGATTATAGGGATGAAACTGAAAAGTTGCACTTTTTCCCCTCGTCTAATGCTTAAGAGACTTAATTGGGATTATGTTGTTGAAAAATGTCGGCGGTTTTACACTTAATGAATGTTTATTTTTTTTATTTTTTTTTTAAGGGGGGTGATATTTGATAGCGTCTCTTTGTCAAAGCAAAATAACCTCCTGTGTCCTTCTCTCAGGAAATCCTACTGTATTATTATGTTGTGACTATGTGCATGGCCAGCTGGGTTACACATAAAGTATAGGTCACTTGTCCCAGAATTCCTGCGGGCCAGGCCCGGATGCCTGCAACACTTTGTTCTTCTCACTTTGGGTGACATGGTTTTCCTGACCTCTTCCCCCCCTGTCTCCTTCCTCTACCTCTCTGACCACGCGCCGTTTGTACACACTTAAACACACGCGAGGAAAGAGCGGCGTGGAATGCGGGTACGTTTACACGTCAACAGTAAGAATGTTTTTTTCACGTGTTGTCAAAGCAATCCCATAAGCACGAAAATTCTCCAAAACAACTTAAAATGTTGTATTGTGCATGCCAGGCCACTAGTTGGCGATATTGCAGTTGCCAATTACTGTAAAAGAATTCTCAAGACAATTAAAAAAAAAAAAAATGCATCCACCTGTCCAAGTCAATACTTGGTTCAATTATTGCAAAAGTGTGCACACCCTCTTAAAATTGTGGCTGCGTTCACTTATGCAACTCTGATTGCCTTGAGAAAGTTCTTAAAAGTCCAAGTTACATAAGGGGGCCGTTACCATGCTCGATGTTATTCTAACATGGAAATAATTACTCTCCACTTCGGGGGAGAGTTTGATTAAATGAGTGTAAATAATACTCGCTACTAAGTGTTTTTGGGCACAGCCTGGGACCTTACAGTTGCTACTGGAACTCCATCCAGTCCGCCCACCGGAGAGTTTTGAGAACGTGAGACCCCCAGTTATTAGTTCTACTCGTCTACTGAGACACTCGACTAGGATAAAAGTGGCTGCGCGGTATTTGTGGAATGAAAGCGGCGCTAAATGTGCTGAATAATGTGGGACAGATTAGGCGGAAGAAATGCTTTTGTCTTATTTCAACTTCAAATTGGGGTAGTAGGGCAGGACGTGATTAACAACCCCTTTGTTCTCACCCCGACACTCCCCCCTCCCCGAATTTGGTCATACAAACTATTTTAACACAACTCACAAAGCACAAACCATAATGCAAAGTTGTGTAATTTAATTTACATGTAATTTAATTGTCAATTCTGTGCAGCACGCTAAAGATTTTAAGCATGACCGAGAATCAGGTAAACAACTCGATGAGCAAATTGGCTGTCGTTTCAATAATACGGCGGCGTCAAACACGGAAACGCAACTCCAAGTGCATTTTAATCCGCTTTATCGACTGCGTTTTTAATCAGGGTTGTGTCTGATTATTTACTGTCCCATGTTTTGCCTTTCCTCCGTTGTTGGATTAGGATTTGGCTCAGATTAAAATGAGAGAGGAACTAGAACAAGACAAAAAGTCAGCACCCTTGCTTGGTGGCCTGTTCATACTTTTGGATGATTTCTAAATTTGACAATCTCCATAATAGAACTAGCCTCACAACTCCCAGGCTTCACAGACACACCTCCCCTTGGGCTCCTGAGTGGACGCAACCACAAGTAAATATAGCAAGGTTATATTTACGCCGCCAGTCGGACCGTCTCTGTTTCCGAGTTCGAGGGCCCGCGGCGGGTCTTGTGATCAGCGCCCGTCGCTCACAGTGTGTCGTCATATTCCTCGGCCGGGCAATCGTTTGGCATCACACCCGGCGACCATTCCAGGTCAAATTCTAATTCGACACTTTTGACTCGGATCTCATTCATCAGAAATAAATAAATGGGATGACATATGTTACTTATTATGCATTGTTACCGGGATACTCTTAGCACCTGCTATCAACTTGCGCTCATAAACATCAATGGTGTACGGATATATTCTTGTGCACCTGGTTTTAAACACAGCAGGGTTTCCAGTTACACAATGTAATGGAGTGACTGACGCACAATGTACTGGATCAAGTAATAGCAGATGTCACCGATGCATTTATCGCCTTTTAGCAGCGGGACATTGATTTCCATACACACGTTTTACACTATAGACTTCTTTATGTTCACAGGTTGAATTAATTTTTGTTCCTTTTCTTGTTTGAGTTTTATGTTGCGCTGATTTTATTTATAACCGCCAACAATAATTCCTTAGTACATAAAAACAAAGCCACATGAAAAACAGCCCTCCCGCCGTTTTCACTCATGTTCCAAAACGCTTTGAAACATCTGCAACAATGATGTGGAGACTAGCCATTGTAGCAGAACTCGAAGGAATTGCGAGAAACTTTCAAGACTTAATGATTCGGCATTTTGTCGTATTGAGCTTTAACACCACGTCTTTCTATTTTCCATAGCTCGATGATTGTGCGCTGCAGCTTTCCCACAATGGCACCTATCTGGACTTGGAGTCCTCCTTGGCAGAGCAAAGGGACGAGCTGGAAGGCTTCCAGCAAGATGAAACAGGGTGAGATGTCTTCTTCATATCATTTATCACACGCTGTGGGAATACATCCATTTCTATAAACAAGCAACACAAACTGCTCCCATTCTAATATAACAGGGAAGAATCATAAGCAGCTTGATATGGATTTCTTGGGAGCAGAAGTTCATGGAAAGTATGAAGCACTGTGGAAACACACGTACTAATTTCCTTCCTTCTTTCCCGACAACTCATATTGCACCAACTGTGCATTTTAATGAATAAAGCAATCCCGAGTAGTTCATGTGTGTCACCTACTGGTGGCTTTCTTCACCCTTATAACCAACCGTATTTTCCGGACTATAAGGCGCACCTTCAATGAATGGCCCATTTTAAAACTTTGCCCTTATATAAGGCGCACCGGACTATAAGGCGCACCATTAATGCATCATGTCAGATTTTTAATCCAAATCAAATCAGACGACATTTTATCAACTTTGGCCAGATTCGAGTCGGCACCATTTAAGTCTTAGCAGAGATTTGTGGTATGCGGATCTGTTAAGTTGCCGGCGGCAGCTCGCTAAGCAAAGACAAAACCACAAAACCTGCGTCTGTGTGCTTGGGTGTTTGGCTCATGTGTCTGCTTTGTCAGCTATGCTTTCACATAATAGACAGGTGAATAAAGGCGTGACTTTTTTTTAAGTGGAGCAACCGGTTGGATTGGAACAGTGTGACTTTCAATCAATGCGGATTTGTTTTGTTTTTTTAAACAAAGGTTACTATTGGTCAATGAGTCAGAAATGGGGTTGGGTTCAACTTGGTTGAGGCATTTGAAATGCACGACTCCTCCAAAAACATATTTCCCCGCTCTTCCACATGTTTCTTATCAGTGAAGTACTATTTGCCTAATCCTGATTATTTAATCCGCAAGCAAAATATAATCTAGGCAGAATTTCCAGTGCTTTCGGCGGCTTGTCGTCACAACTGAGTTGATAGTAAACAAAGGGAAAGAAGATGGGCACAACAATGTTGCAGAGTGGAAGAAAACCTAAGATGTAAATGTCAAAATATATTTTAAGAAGCTATGTGTATCTTTCCAGGATAATACGATGACAGAACATTTGTGTTTTTCCATCAACAACCAAGCAGGTTCACTTTAAGTTTTGCTGGATGGTAGTTATCAAGAATCCAGAAAAGATATTCTGGAGTGTTTTTCTCTCGGTTATCATGATGGGAGTTAAAGATTAAGACCAGGTTGGATGAAAACATTGATTGTGTGGCATCTTTAAATATAACAAAAACAAATTTTAAAATGCCACTCCTGCCACACAATTGGGAGGAAATTATTTCCAAAACAAGACAGACAAGGGACTGTACAAAATTAGCAAAGTCATAAAACAGTCAGCATTCAAAGTCACAAAAAAACATGAGGAATCAAGACAGTTATCACGACAACAATCATGACATGCCATGTGGAATGTGAGTTGCGAAACGAACAAACAGACACCCTGCAAAACCAGGTTACTAAATACAAGTCAACTAATGACACAACGAGGCACACATGAACACGCCACGAGTGCCCGCCTTCGGGAGCTAATCAATAGAGATCAGGAACAAGACTGACCACAACAGATGCAACTAAAACACGACCCCAAAACATGTGACACTGGATAGAATAATAAAATAGAAAATAGAATAAAATAAATAATATAATAATACAACGTTCACATGTGTATTTTTATCTCCCGCAGGTCCAGAGGGAAAAAGCACAGTGTTGTTTTACGAACCCAGCTGACCGTCCGCGTACACGCCTGCATCGGTGAGTATCCCGAAACAAATTTGTATGATTTCTTCAAATGAAATTGCACGCCCATATGGTCGGATTCATGAGCAATCCAATACGCGCCGTATAGAGAACATCCAGATTTGGGATGATAGACCTCCCGCTGTGAGAAAGCTCCCGATGCACTTAGTGTAATATGGTATCAACATCACTGCGAGTGACGATAATGATGATCACTTCTGGATGTATAGCTAGCTAACCGCTTTTGGAAAATCTATTGTCACCTGATGGTTTGTCATGAAAAATAGTGTTTAGTAAAAATTTTTTTGTTTTTATTTCTAAACAAATGTGTCAGAATAATGGAATGTAAATCCGCCAGAGCCACTTAGGAACAATTAAGGATAATTTGCATGATGATGTCCCAAAGTTGATGACTTGTTAACATGCAAGACTCATTTCCCCACACAAAAAGAATGTAATAACAGTCGAGTATTAATATTTCCCTTCATGGGTTTTAATTTTCTCACTCTGCGAAGGAAATTCTCAGTAGTCAAATCACATAAAGTAAACAAAGTTTATTTTAGCCGTCTCACGGAAATATCCGTGAACACATGGGCGATTTAAATATCTTATTACGGCATAGCGGCTCAATCTTTTTTGAACGGAATCTCATGAGAGTATTTAGTTGCCATTTCCTGCCCCCTTTTCCAAAGGCATTAAATTAATCTCTATCTATGCTTTGCTCTTTCCGTCTCACCGTCGTCCTTCATGACCTTTTCCCTAGCCAGCGTCAACACAGTCCGTGCCAGTGATAGCAGCAAACTCTGAATGACAGAATCAGTCCCTAGCAAGAATTGATTAAAAATGAGAGAAGGTCAAATGAGTTGATGGCGATGCATAACTGGTGTGGGATCTTCAAAACATGGATAAGGAACCTATAACCCGTTGCAAATAAAAATATAAAAGCCTCAGTGAACATGGCGCTGATGGAGTTGATTGAGCGTAGGGATTGGCGTTGTTGGCTAAATCCCTTTCTTACACCACGACAACGCGCATGCCCTCACGTGGGGGGGGGGGGGGGGGGATTACACATTGCACATCTCGGCTTTAGCAAAAACAACATTGTGTTTGATGTCGTTCGGCATGACATAAACAACTGCTGCCTAGAATTTTTTCTAGCGTGCTAACACCGAGCCTTTATGAGAACCGTTTCACCCTCTAGCTAGGATTTAGCTGTTTCGGAAGTAGCAGTTCTTATTCTACAATGTAATGTGGTCTGTTCACTTTAGAGACATGACGACTAGTTGCCCCGCCCTCTGTCTCAGTTGTCCACTACTTCTTTAACGCTCTCTAATCCTTCCGAGGTCTTGACCCTTCAAATCGCTTGAGTAGTCGTCAGCATTTTATCCGCTAAATAACAAAAAGTCTGTCTCAATCAAAGACTGAGATTGCTTACGGAGTGTTGCCTTGAATATTCCGTGTTTCTCAAGGATCTGTGTACGATTACAACCGGAAAGGATCAATTCCTTTTTTAATCTCACTCGTGTCACAGTTCGTCGTCTCTCGGTGTCTATTATAAGGCCCTTTTTCCCCAAATTCTCCGAGATAATCCCGTGGTCTGCATTTCCATTAGAGTCCGAGTCACAAGCTCCTGATTAAAAGATAATTTTAGCTGTTGCAGGACTAAAAGCAGACTGGTGGAGAGAGATGGCTCTGGAATGGGAGGTGGGGCAGTGGCAGACGGGACTTTATCTTTAGAAAGTGTCGACACGGCGGAAACGTGACGAAGGTTAGCGTACCGCTTAAATTTTATTTAGAACTATCTTAAATCTAACCATTTTTTTATTTATCCACTATACCACTGCAATCGTATAAAACGTTACACTCTTAGCTCAAGGTCAGTCACACAAAAGACCTTGCTTGATTCAAGGAAGTAATGAGACAAACATTTCAAACTAATCGGGGAGGTAGACATTTTTCATTGTCAACGTTGTTTTCCTTGTGGTCAGACTTCCCACATGCAGCAATTACTTTTGGTTTCAGTGATCAAAAATAGAGCTATGGTATTTGACAGGTATGCCACACTAATGAGAGTCATGCAGTAGGTAAAACTGGCTTCTGTTCAATCTGTCTTTGGAAACAAAATATAGATACACTAATTTGTAAGTAATCCTCATGTACTGTAAATTACAGTCCCAGTAGATGAACCGTCCTGACATGATGGTGAAGTGACAAGTGGTTGTTTCTATGCCAGCAGTTGTATAGCGCAGTCTGGCTTTGAGATGCAACGGGAGAAAACAGCTGGTTCCAACAGCGATTTACTGTGCAGGCAACGGGAGATAAGGCCTGGCGATGGCATGGTGTGACAGGGAGATAATGTTTGGCATTGGCTAAGCTAGGAGGGGGGGCGGACGTCGAACGGGACATCTGTGGCTTTGCAGTCATTAAGGTCCAGACACATTACGGCCGAGCTGAAAGGCTGCTCGGCAAAAACACCTCGTATACAATAAAAGCTACAAAACATAACTCGTTTTCAAATCAGACGAGTAAAAACTGGTCAAATATTAAAAAAAAAGAAGATATTATTAAAAGTGAAGACAATTTGCAATTCTAGTAATGACACACGAATTTGATGCACAATTTGTCTTCGCGGGCCAGATACAATGATGTGGCGGGCCGTATCTGGCCTTGAGTTTGACACCTGGGCTCTAGTGGTTTGTTTCCGTCAAACAGTTCAGTAATTTGGGGGGAAAGCTAAATAACTGTACCGTACCATTTTTGGTAATCTAATCGCGGGGTTCCAAAGACACGGTGTTTACCGACTGACATGGGAAATCACGGTTGTCATTTTGTTGGCTATTCTCTCGTACCTCATCAGGGTATGTCGGTGTGATGCTATTTAAAGTGCATAGCTTACGTAGCTTTCACCATCTGGCCACACACAAACACAACCCAGATAAGGGTTTACCGGCTAATGCGTAGCGCGGTTGAGCTGAACTCGATTATTACGAATTGAATTCAAGGCAGATTTGTGCTGATTTCAAGTATCATTAGGTGTGTATGGAACTTGAGTCTCTCCTAAATGACTTTGGGCCCAGGGCGGCTGCACCCTTTACTAGTCATCAGTCAATTACAGGAAAAATAATGAGACAACCATTCGCACAAACATTCAAACTGTCACTGGGGGTGAAATGAATTGGGAGGAACATCTTAATTTGTTGGACAGTTGTCAAAAGTTTTAAATACGTGCAAGCCACACCAGCAATTTCCCCACCGTTGTGTCACGGGACACGAAGATATAAGTTATTGAAAAAAGTAAACAGTCTGACTAGCTATCTTAAATTTTCGGTGTCCCATTTCTGTGCCTCCAAATATATACACACGTGTGTTCACCTGTGGCTTTGGCTCAAAATATGCCTTGTGTCTATCAACAAAGATATTTTTTCAATCTGTTTTCCTACAAATCAGAATCGAGGACACCCTCATCGCCAGTCACAGCAGGAAGGCAATACAGGGAAAAATCGCTCGCATAGTTTCCCCTTTACCCTCACCGCCGGAGCCCACATGAGTCATGGCTGCTGTGGGAGCTGCTGAGGTATTATGGATGGAGGTGTAAAGTGGTGGAAGTAGCGGAATAATTCAGCGCTAGCCTAAAAGTGTATTTCAGCTCTTTCAAAACCATTCAGGAGACAATGTAAACTAAAAAAAATTGGAACAGACATCAAACGCTGATTTTCTTAACTGTCATAGCGAATAAACGTCAAATGGTGTCCAGCAGTAGAAGTGTTTTGCTTGCTGTGGATGTGGCAGGGTTTTCCCAAGCCTGCACTTATGCTGACAAACATGCGCGACGCAACTGTTGTGCTCTCGAGTGAGCTTTCCGAAGCCTCAATACATCGACTGGAAAAATAATAGCTTGTGTTAAAAAGAAGTGGAAAGCGCAATGGGTGACTCAGTGGCAACTTTGAGTTAGGTCAGCCAGCCTCTCAGTCAAATAAGCTTTTTTATTTACCGTATTTTCCGGACTATAAGGCGCACGTAAATACCTAAAATTTTCTCGAAAGCCGACAGTGTGCCTTATATATGGACCAAATTCCTAAATTTAAACTGGCCCGAAGCATTGTGTCATGAAATCAATCAAAAGTGGCCCGCTGAAGACTATGAATCATAAATCAAAAAGACGATGGATCATTATTTTGTGATTATAAAGTAATTTGTTGCGTCTGAAGTTGAACTAAAAAAGATAAAATGGAGAATAATTTGATTTGGATTAAAAATCTGACATGATGCATTAATGGTGAGCCTTATAGTCCGGTGCGCCTTATATAAGGACAAAGTTAAAATGGGCCATTCATTGAAGGTGTGCCTTGTAGTCCGGTGCGCCTTATAGTCTGGACAATACGGTATTTAATGCATAGTAGATACATTGTACTTTCGAGTAATTTCCTTTAAGTGTCTGACTTTGTCTTTTTGCTTGTTCCATGTCTGGAATATTTGTCGTTTCCCTTTGGGGCACCTATTAACACTGCCTAAAGACGAAATTTGTAGCTACACAAACATGTTACCAAGAGACAGAATGTGAACAATTCTGTCCTACGTTCCTGCCCTTACTATAGATACTATTCCTCAAATTTAATTTAACTTGTCACGGGAAGACAAATAGAAATTCCAAAAAAGCACATCACAGTATGTTGGAGGGCTGTAGTTTTCCTGGTATGAAGATTACCTAAGTGGTTGGTGACCATTCTTTCCTTATAAAAACACCCTAGCCCAGTTGATGACTGTCATTGCATGCCAAGGTTTAAAAATATATTTGTGAAAACAAAAATTCCTCTTGCACCACTGGAGCCAAGATTTAAGACAATGAAAGCCAAAGATACAAACTGGAGGTTTTAAATCAGGATCGACATTGTATGGAAGAAATACTGTATATCACGCCATGTGTGTGTATAACTGCAAAGTCTGCATTTTTGCTTATAGCCACCGAGCGCTTCTCCGCAAACCTCTGGCTCATCTGTTTTAATCATTTTCCAACCATTACATAATGCAATAAAACATTAGGATCACCACAAGCTAAACATGCCCAGCACGCGCGGGAGAATGCGAGCTTGGGGTCCGATCCAGTCTGTTTTTTTTTTTTAAGGGATGATGGGTTTAGGAGCTGATGCGTTCCAGGTAAAAAGAGAATCAGCTGGCTGCAGACCCAATGGAACAGGAAGTTGCATTTGGGTCCAATACAAACATGCTAGCTGCTGTGTCATGTAGTTTTCATGCAAGCTCATGAAAGTTCATAAATTCAAATGCCCGGAGTTGTGTCGGAGTTTTGTGCAGTGCATTTATTTCTTGCACAAGCCAATTGACTGAAGTATAGCAGAATAAAATATTTGCTAGTCCTGAGTTGACATCAATCTCCATATTACAAAGGATTATATATTCTTCATCTAAAGATTTAATCCCAGTAGTTTTCTCTGTTGTTTATCCGACATGCGACATCACTGCACACGTACGCCGAGGCCGGTCAATTAACAATGACACTGAGCGTGAGAAAGGGCGTGAGAGGGAATGACAAAGAATGGGTGGGGGTTGTTTTAGCCAAAACACTGAGTGCTTGTTTCACACGTGCGTAATAAAATCTGAACTTTCCCACAATCACATGAGCTGCAATTAAAATGGAGCTAATCACTCGGCATAAACAACCTTTGAACCACTATTTTTTTTATTGCATGTATCCCACAATAACATCGGAGGTCTTACTTTGCACTCGCACGAAATTCATGAGCCCTCGATCGTCATCCGCGCCATCAGTAGCTTCCAGCGCTCCTCCGAGTGGGCCAAGACCAACAGAGAAAAAATAGACAGTCGCAAAATAACAGAGTTGTCCTCAGCAGTTTTGTCGTCAGGGCCTGCCAAATGTTCCTTTCTGCCTCGGTTTGACATGAGAATGTAATCGACCATTATCCAAACTCTATTAGCCTCTGAGAGATTGATGGGCTATTTTTTTCCCCCCTCTCTAAACGACACACTCATGAACATGCAGTACTAGCTGTACTTTGACACCAAAACTTTGATCCTTTTTGACAATAACATTGGAAGTGATTGTCATTTTTTAATGAATATAGATGAGTTGACGCAAGAAGTTGAACTGGCAGTAAAAGTGCAGTTGTGAGCGGAATTTATTCCCCAAAACATACATTTATTCAAATTATTTTGTCAAACAATTTCTCATTTGCAAAATCTCCTGTAATTATCTGTGGTGTACCACAGGGCTCTTTTCGTGACCCACTAACATTCTCTATTCTAGATATTGTAAGAAAGTCACACATTATATTTTTACTTTATTCCTTAAACACAAACTTTTTTTTCAGTAACCTGGATGAATATGTAGAATATAAATGTGAAGTAATTTATGTTCATTTATCACGATTGCGTTCTCTGGATTCGATCATATTCTCCTTCCTTAATGGATACTGGAGCGTAACTTCCAATTTGGAAACATTAACTGTTGTGGAACTGTCACATTATGTTGGCGTCATACTTGATAGTGTGAACTTTAGAGGGCCTCAACTGACGACGTGACAGCAGCAACAACAAAATAAGTGACTCTCCATGTTACAGCGTGTGTGATACCCAACTTGGCTATATTTAGCATGATATACTGACACTTGTGAGATTAAATGAAACCCTCCAGCATGCCATCATGCTCTTCTCACATCTTTATTTTAGAAGACCGAGTTTAAGAGCCAACTGACTGATCGGCCCACACAACTTTTTTTAGGAGTACTATTGAATCCTCAAGATATAAGCTCAGCGGTTTTAACTGAGCTTAAACCGGGGTCTCCTTTCGAGTATGACCCACTGACAGTTGTGCCACGGAATAATGTTATCCTTGGTTGACCTTGAGTGGGGTGATCTTCCCCAGACATTCATGTGGCTAAACAGAGATGATAGGGAATTTACCACCGTGGCTCATGTCATTTCGGAACCAAGAATTTTAATAAATTGATAAACGGCCTCAGTTGACTTGTGTGAGTTCTGTGAGTAGATGCAAAGTAAAATGTTGAGGGATTAGTCCAAGCTGAAGGGTCACAGTGCTAATCTCATTATGGTGGGAGAAGGAGGGATCTCAGCACGCCTGAGCGATTTAGTAGGAAGAATCCACTGTGGGGGAATCCCTCGGTCCCCAGGACACTCCCACTGATCCATGCAATTTTCATTCGCTATTCCGAGTCGATGGAAATCCATTGTAGGTGTCAAATCCTCATTAATCCAATCTGGGACTGAATTGCATGCATCCAAATCTCAACTACCTGGTGAAAGGATATTGAGTTAGGTTGTTAATTGTTTCTTCTGGAGATTTGGTAGTTTCCCTGATTTATGCACATTGTAGTTTTATCTTCATCGGCCGAATGGTTGGAGTAAAACGACACCATAAATTACATTATATATATAATGAAAAGGCAGAATTGTGTTTTAAACTTCCCCTAAAATGGATTCCTCGCTTCTAATAGATTTTTTTTACTCTCCGCAGTTGAGCAAAAAAAATTAAATACCCCCTAAGCCGAGAATTTGACAAAAAAATGGGCTTACAAATGAATCACAGACTTTTACAATAAAACATATTACGACAAAAACAGCTCATTGTGGTTTTTATTTATTTTTTCTTTCCTTTTATAAAATCTATTTTAAGGTGGTATATGGGATTAAATTATGTGCTGAGCCTGCCACAATGTGAGGTCAGGGTGAAGAACTTTGTGTCCTTTCAAAAAAAAGAAGAATTTTTTTGGACTGAAAACGTGTCATCTAGTCTGCATCCACATGCTGTGTGCATATCAACGCCTGCGTTCACAAACAGTGCTCCAATACAAGTACAAACCACAATGACACATCCCAGCCAGTGTTTCAGGTTTCTTATGACAATAATAAAACGCGTGGCCGGGGAAAAATGAGAGCCTGGTCTGTGTAGGACACGTGGACAGCCAACTCTTGGCTTTGTTTAGTTTTTTTTCTTCTTCTCTGTTGCTCATTTGTCTTCATCTATGTTAAGACCTGCCTAGTTTGTGAGTTATTGAAATTCCAGTCTTATTTAAAACAAACTGTACTTGCTTTCTAATTAAGTATTTATCTCCAGGTATGTTGATAAACCTGTAAATTCAGTGCGGCGTGGACAAAAGTAATGGGACACTTTTTTTTTTTCTCAGGAAACTGCTTTAATTTTAGTTCCTTTTGTGCATAGGTAATTTTAGCGTCATCACGAAAATAGTAACATGGATTTATTTTTACACTCAAGTGCAGGACACAATGAATTGGGCCAAGTTTGAACCTTATCACAACTGCTGACAAGCCTTTGATAGACAGCAGATATTTCAGTAAAGGTTACCCTGACAGCTTTCGCTCACAGCTCGGTGACGTTGTCACTTTGAAGAACGATCCTGTGGCCCAGACTTACTGTTCTTGGCTTTGACTTAAAAGGAAACTAAAAAAAATGGTGTCAACCAAGCCATAAAAGTAGTGCAGGCCACCTTTTATTGTTCCCATAAGGAACAGTAGATAGCAAAATATAATAAAAAGATAACATTTTCTGGGTGCAACTAAATGTATGGACGGATATTTTATGGACGTTGCTTCGTCGGGGAGACACACAGTAATTCATGGTGTGGAATGATAATGATTGTGACCCTGGTCTTGGGTTAGCCTCATTTGGTTCAGTGATTGTTACCACTAAGCTCCAGACAGACAAGACAGCGCCACAGCCTTACTTTTAGAAAATCCGTTTCTCCTTGAGATGGTCCAAAGGTTTTCTTATCAGCAAGTAAATTCAGGTTTTATACAACATGATTAATAAGGTCGTAAATATGTTTTTTTTTTTTATGTTGGAAGATTGACAAGGTTAAGTATGATTGCAGCGTTATCAGCACTTCCAGCATTTAGTCCCGAGTACTTTCCATGTCATGACCTGAATACCTCACGACTAAAACCCAGCCAGAGTCTCATTAACATTCCATTACAACTCTAATCACTCGTGCAACGTGTACAAGTGCGCATATGTTTGTGTGTGTGTGTGTGTCCGTGCGTGACAAACGGGGGGCGAGAGGCCGTACACGTGCCGTGCGGCCAGTGAGGACACGGTAAAAGTGTGCGGTGGCGCTGGCCACCAACGTGTGCGATGAAATCCATCCATTTATTGTCCAAACCTTTCCACATCTGAGATTCATTGAGAAGTTTTTTTTTTTTGTAAAATGTGCAAAGCTGTGGAATAAACAAGACCTGCCAGAAAGGAAGCGGATAGTCGTAATGAAATCATAACACCTATTTCTCTCTCTGCAGAAAAACTGTATAACTCCAATGGACGTGACTTGAGGAGGGCGCTGTTTTCGCTGAAGCAAATCTTTCAGGTAATATAGACCAAAATGCATGAAATGTTTTTTTGGAATGCAGCTGTGGTGCCGGCTGCATTCTTTAGATTTGGTTATATAATTAACCCGTTGATCTAGTTTGGGTCATACGGTTCTCAAGCAAAGAACATATTGCACTTGATGTTGATAGTTTGGTTTAAAACAGAACTTTACTGCCTCCTGCTGGGAGGGAGCAAAGCAAAATAAGATTATTTTGTGCATGTATAATGTAGTAATTTACTATTTTTTATTTTTACACCAGGATGACAAAGACCTCGTCCATGAGTTTGTGATGGCTGAAGGTTTGACGTGTCTCATCAAAGTGGGCGCTGAAGCGGACCAGAACTACCAGAACTATATATTAAGAGGTATAAAACAATTCAGGCAAAAAAGTACACAATTTTCAAGTCAATATGAGGCTTTTTTTTTTTTTTTTTTTACAGCTCTGGGACAGATCATGCTTTACGTTGACGGGATGAACGGGGTCATCAGCCACACTGAGACAATCGAGTGGCTTTATACACTTGTGGGGTCAAAGGTAAAACCATAAAGACATTTTTGTAGCATTTTTTTTCAGCACAACTAATTGTAATTCTCTATTCTAGTTCCGCCTGGTGGTTAAAACAGCAATGAAACTCTTGCTGGTCTTCGTGGAGTACTCTGAATCCAACGCCTCGCTTCTCATGGAAGCCATTGCTACAGTGGATTCCAAAAGAGGTGGATTATAACTCATCATTTGCATTTCTGTTAATATACAAAGTCATTTGCCCGTTTAATATTTGAAACCGGTGTGTCTAGGTTGCAAAGCGTGGTCCAATGCTATTGAGATCTTGCAGGAGAAAGACGGCGTGGACACAGAGCTCCTGATCTACGCCATGACCCTCATCAACAAGGTATGAACGGAAAGAAAAATTTGACCAATTTCCGTATCAACTCTGGGCTTGTTCCGGCAGACACTGGCAGCATTACCGGACCAGGACTCTTTTTACGACATGGTGGACGGTCTGGAAGAGCAAGGAATGGAGACGGTAACCCAGAGACACCTGAATCGGAAAGGAACTGATCTGGATTTGGTTGAGCAGCTCAACATCTACGAGGTTTGTATTTTAGAAGCAGAAAAGTAGCCGTGATAATTGGAACTCAGAAATGTTTTATTTGTCAACCAGTCCACCCTCCGGCATGAGGACGGCGACGACGACAGCCAGCCTCCGCCGACGGGTCGACGGGATCGTCGGCGAGCGAGCATCGGGGGCGGGGATAAGCGGTGCGGGTTGGAGAGGAGGCGGAGCCGCAGGGCTTCTCTGGTGCGATCCGGACAGGCGTCCCCCTGCAGCCCCGCGTCCCCACAAAGGGCAGGCTTCCATCCGTTTAACGGGCAAAGGCCTGAGGAAATTAGCGAAAGGTGAGTGAGTCAACAAGCCAGTCATCACTTCTTGCAGGATTTATCTT
Organism: Syngnathus typhle; assembly: GCF_033458585.1. Taxonomy (NCBI): domain Eukaryota; kingdom Metazoa; phylum Chordata; class Actinopteri; order Syngnathiformes; family Syngnathidae; genus Syngnathus; species Syngnathus typhle. The sequence goes on from NC_083757.1 coordinate 4,692,816, forward strand.
GAATTAGTTGAAATAAGTCGAGAGGAAAAACTTGACTCTTTTGTATCGACACTTTCCGCTCCAGAGCACTTTCAGGTTGCCTTCCATCCATGTAAGTTGAAAAATATCAGCTTCTGACCTCCACTGTGGTCCTTTACTACTACTACCAAGATGCACTTTACCACCATGCTATAGAGGCTCGATGTTTGCCAAGTCAGCACTTTATCACGATATAAAAATTGTTGCCGTGTCCATTAAACAACCACAGTCCCCTCCCTCACTCGCACAAAGGTTCGCATCATATTTTGCCAAAGTCATTTTAAAATTGGACAGGTTCATCACAATGGTGGAAAGGTTTTTTTTTTTTCAGTAGTTCAACTAACACTCTTCTTGTATTTTATTTTATTTTATTTTATTTTGCGAATTATGACATTAACATTGATGCTGTTTTGTTTTGTTTTGTTTTGTTTTGTTTTGTTTTGTTTTGTTTTGTTTTGTTTTGTTTTGTTTTGTTTTGTTTTGTTTTGTTTTGTTTTACGAATCGTAAAATTAACATTGATGCTATTCGACACCCCTCCCAAAAATACTGCGCTCAGCATTTTTGGATTCCCTGAGATTTTCCAACAATCCTCCAACGTCATCCCCTCCACTGCTTATAACCACTCGAGAGCATCGTTGCATGATTTGAATGACGATCATGTGATCCTCTGAATAATACTCGATTCATTTCTCAATTCCCATTCCTGAATCGTGATGTCATTCTTGTATTTCTTCATAACCTTGCATCCATTTTCCTGCCATCCACCCATGCATGTAATCAAGCCTCCTTTCTGATCACCCCTTCCCGATTCCTTCCGTAGAGATGAGGAATATGAGGATGCAGTGATAAAGGAGTATGAAGAGGATCCGCCCGCCCTGACCGAATCCGATTCCGATGAAAACGATGACGCTTTTTTGACTAGTCAGAATAGTTCCAGGTACAATGGGGTCAAAGCGTCTTATCTCAGGAGCTCTTCGAAAACCATGGCAACACTGTTTTGGGTTCCTATTGTTTATTCTTATTCCAATCCTCTCTCCTTAGCTCGGTTCGCCATTTTCCATCCATCATTCAACGGACAATCCAATCCATCACCATCACATCCAAACCCATACACGAGCGAGATCCTGGGATTTGGAAGGAATCATCCCCCGTGTCCCCTCCTCCCATGCCCTCCCCCCCGAGCCCCCACTTGACTCCCCTGTCCCCTCCTCCCATGCCCTCCCCCCTCAGCGCCCCCTCTCTTCTGGCCGCCCTGTTGGCCAGGAAGAAGGTCACCAGCACAGTGCCAGCCAGCAAAGAGGTCAGCCCGCCATTGCGCGGCGGTTTGTATCCCTCCCCCGAGCACCTCCCATACAAACCCCACTCGCCATTTCACCTCTTCTCCTACGACATGGAGGAAGAGACGTCACCTCAATCTCCAACCCAAGCCGAAGTGCAGACAGATAATGCGACAATTCCAAGGTCAGAGGGAAACCCAGACTTCCTTCCCAACTTTTCTTCTTCACAATCAAGTCTTTGAATGCTCACATTTTATTAATCCTCACCCTGAAAGGCTTCACTTGGGTTCCCCATCACACTCCCCTCCCCCCGTTCCTTTTTCCACTCTTCTGCTGTGGACCTCTATGGGATCTTCTTGTCACTTCTTAACATTTTTCATTTGCATACAGTGGTGGCTCTTTACACTTTACCGGTCTTGCTTTGATGCACTTCCTCCCCTTTGGCACTTGGATCTGCTCTTCAAGTAGTTCAATTCCAGCATTCACAATATCGCACCAATTGTTTCTCGCCTCTGGTCAGTCGACATATTGTTTTAACTTGAATGGCTGTCTCACCGCTGTTTTTCTTCTTCTACAAAGGAACGGGGGTCCCGGGTCCTACTCCACTCACGGCGGCTCCTCGACGCCCACCAGTCCCAGGTGAGCTCACCTGGCCCATTGGACTAACTCGTGCGATGCCATAGTGGGATATAAAAATGATTATAATTCTCATTTGTGCTCCCTCAGGCCTCCCCTGGGAGGTCTCCTATCTTCCTCGTATCGACAACACCAGGAGTCGTTGGCGGCCGAACGAGAGCGGCGCCGGATGGAGAGAGAGGAGAGGCTGCAGAGGATCGAACGAGAGGAGAGGAACAAACACAGGTAAGGCCTGGGTCAGCGGATGACACTGCAGAAAAAAAAAAATCTGATCATAATCTGTCTGCCACAGCCGAGACTACTTGGATAAAATGGAGGAGGCCCGGTTGGCGCGGGAAGAAAGGTAAATAACAAATTTCAATTCTTTTAAAGAACCTCCCAAATAGACCAATTTCCTGCAGCACTTTGGGTTCTCATGAGAATTAGCCTCGGCTAACATGCGGAACTAAGATGTCCCGAACACATTTGCATACTGATGCAAATGTTTTTCTATTCTGCCACACAGAGCCTCATTGACATGCAATGAAACAATATGTCTGTGTGGGTGTGGCTTTTTCTCTCATGGAAATATTTTGCATACAGTCCTTCAGTTGACCAAAAAAAGGTGACTTTATTATATACATCCAATTAAAAGCTTCTTTTGGGGGATTGGCCACACTCCGCACCGAGCTAATACTCACACAAAGCAGTATCCAGGAACTCTGAAGTGGTCTGATGCTAATGAAGTCGGAACACAAGTGCCACATATTCATGGGAAAAAGAGGAGGGGTTAGTGGAAGGAGCATATTGAGGGAGAGGGTCCACTCTGTGCTCTCAGTTTCCAGCTGGCAGGTTGAACATCTCGGATCATTCAGCAACTAAACAAGAAATTGATTCCTCTCAGGTATAAGAACGTGGAGCGCTTGGCGGCCGAGGAGTACGAGAAGGAACGCGTCCCCCGCGGACCGAGGACCCGCCTGGAACTCGACCTGACCTTCGAACCTTCCGAGACGTGGCCGTCGTCCACGCGGAGCATCACGCCGTCCTCGCAGGAGGCCGACGACGAAGCTGAACAACCCGTTAGCACTTACGCACCCTCTCAAGCTGGTAAGAATTAGTAGGAGGTTTATATGATTTTTTGGGGGGAAAGATTTAAAACCGTCCTCAAATGAAAAACTAGAAATTGAGAAAGTAGGTAAAAGGTCAAAAAAGTGTCTTATTTTTGGGTGTGTACAGTTTCTGGCAATTAGGCCTCACGGCGCCGTGTTATTCTAACCTCGGCCGGCATCACTACGCCGACTGTAGCCCGAGTTGTGTTTGGATCCAAACAGGAACTGGGTCCTTCATTTCCTTTTCAGTTGTGGCCACAACCCGGCTTTGTGCGCCCGGGATGTGGTTTGGCGTTAGCCAAGTACTGTTTGTTTTCCTTGCGAGCGTGCGTGTTGAGCCGTGCGCCCTTGTACAAATAGAAGTCCCCTTGAACGCTGCAAAAAAAAAAGTGCTACACCACGTTTCGATGTAAAATAAACAAGCGTGTTTCTCAGTGACAGAAGAAGCCGACGACTCGAAGGCCAGAGAAGAACCCGAGGAGAACAAAACCGAGGAGGAACAAGAGGAGCGAGAAGAAGAGAAGGAGGTGCAAGAAGAAGCGGAGATCGAAAGCGAGGAGGAAGGCGATCAGGAGGAGACTCAAGAGACGAAGGTGCAGGAGGAGGCCGAGGAGGACAGCGGTATCCTGAGCGACAAGGAGAGGCAAAACGAGGAGGTGAACGAGAAGGACAACTGCTCGGCCTCCAGCATCTCCTCAGCTAGCAGCACCCTGGAGAGAGAAGAGCGAGGGAACAGCGAGAATGGTCAGTGTGGATTTATTTTTTTAGTTCCAATTAAATCTTTGATGAGTCAAGAGACGTCATAAATTTTTACGTGCACGCATTTTTTTTTCCAGACCTCAAAGAAGAAGTAAACAAACAAAGTAGCAAACTCAACAGTAAACTTTTCATGCTGGACATGTTGTACTCGCAAAACAAGAAGCCCTGCGAGGAAGAGGAGGATGCCGAGAGGGAGAAAGAAGAAGGAGAGGGGGAGGACAAAGAGGAGACGCACAAGGACGTTGACGAACAGCCGAGCGATGAACAGTTACACAACGAGCACGATGAGAAAAACGATCAGCGGGGGAGCATACGGCAATTCGCCGAGCGCTTCGGAGATTTGATCAAGGACATGAACCACCCGCACTTGGACGGCCAAGTCGAAGATGTAATGCCGCTTCTTCCTCCCAAAAAGGAGTCGGACACCATCTGGGACCAACTCTTAGCTAGCCCTCGAGAGCTGCGCATCGGCGACATCAACTTCACCGACCTGACGGAGGACGACGACGTCGATATCCTGGACGCTAATTTGATGAGCAGCTGCGGCGACCTACCCCCGCCGCCTCCCCCTCCCCTTCCTCCGCCTCCGCCTCCGATGCTCTCCTTCGCGTCCTTCCCTCCACCCCCGCCTGTCCTCAGCAGTTGCCCGCCACCTCCTCCCTTGTCGAACATGATGCTGCCTCCTCCACCTCCCCCGTCGTTCAGCTCCCTAATGCACGGGCCTCCTCCTGAACCTCCTCTTTTCAACAAGAAGAAGAAGACAATCAGATTATTCTGGAATGAGGTAAAACATGTATGCAACTTTTTTTGCTGCACTAAAATAAAGTGTAATTGCACATCCGCTCCAGTAGATGGCGGTGGAATTTCAAGCAAACTAATCCACTTGGGGGAGCGTGACAGAAAATAAAATGTTGGATCCCGACTGTGTGTTCAGGTGCGTCCAGAAGTGCCATGCAGGGACTACAAGAGGAATGGAGACTCCGTTTGGACCAAACTGGAGTCAGTGAAATTAGACACAGTCAAACTGGAACATCTGTTTGAGTCCAAGTCAAAAGAAATGCCTGTGACCAAGGTAAGTCTCGAGAGGCTTTAGGTGGCTCTCAAATATATTGAAGGTTAAGCCAGGTCATGTGTGTTCTGATCCAGATCAAACAACTCCATTTTTGAGGGTCCAGTAAAACACGCAGAGCTGAGATTCAGCCTTTACAGAATTTCCAAGGACTTAACAGTTGAGATCTACGTAAACTCTTAACAAAATAACGCCGGTCTGTTGCTACGATAGTCTCGGTCCTGCAGTGATCCTCCATGTTCAGGACCACCATGTCTTCAAAGATGTACATGTGGCTCTTGGAAATAAATCCTGACACACTCGTTGGGTTCTGCACCTAATGAAGTGTCCTTGGAGCAAACCGAAAGTCCCCCACAGCTGCAGATAATATAACCAGCGTGATGATGCTGTAAATCTTTAAAAGCCCATAAAGTGGACCACACGGTTTGAGAAAAGCAAGGCTCGGCGAGAAACCCGGCAGTGACCCTCTCGGTGCCTTTGCGTGTTTTAGAAACCTGCAGCGGACGGTAAGCGCCAGGAGATTATCGTGCTGGATTCCAAAAGGAGCAACGCCATCAACATCGGGCTAACCGTTCTGCCCCCGCCTCGCACCATCAAGACGGCCATCCTTAACTTTGATGAATACGCGCTCAACAAGGAAGGCATCGAGGTACGAACACAAAGATTTTCATAAAAAGGAGCCCGGTATTAAATATTGTCTCATCCGACAGAAAATCCTCACAATGATCCCGACTGAGGAGGAGAAGCAGAAGATCCAGGAGGCTCAATTGGCTAACCCCGACACTCCTCTGGGTTCGGCCGAGCAGTTCCTCCTCACTTTGTCGTCCATCAGCGAGCTCTCCGCCCGACTTCAGCTGTGGGCCTTCAAGATGGACTACGAGGCAACTGAAAAGGTGAGAATGTGTTGACACAAATGTATGGATTGAATGGGTTGTGATTGCCTATAGATGCCACAAGAGGGCGCTATTTCTATTAGATAAGCTCCGTCTCAATACTTTTGCACATCTATCATCTCAATGTGCGCCGCATCTGTGTCGACATCCGCAAAACATCAACGCAGTTACCTCACCGAGTTTATTAGCGGTCTTCCTCCGGCGCATCGCATTTGGCTCATACGGAGTTTAAAGTCCAAATAAACCGTGTCGTCTTGTAAAGTTTGGCGCTTCTCACAAGATGGAGTCCTCGTTTATATTTCCTTTGAGGCTCATATTTCCAACCAAGGCCAACTGATCTCAATTCACTGATTTTCTGGGGGGGCGGAGCCAATACACTGCAAGTTGTTAGCAATGAATGATACAAATTATTATTTTTTTATCTTCAGGAAGTAGCTGAGCCACTGCAGGATCTCAAGGAGGGGATGGAACAACTTGAGAAGAACAAGACTCTCCGCTGCATTCTCTCCACGTTGCTCGCAATCGGAAATTTCCTCAATGGAACCAACGTGAGTCGGGTTTATTTCTGGAGTGATGGACTGAAGCCATGTGCAGATTAATTTGCATTACTACAAATAAACGTTGTGCATCCAGGCCAAAGGTTTCGAGCTGACGTACTTGCAGAAGGTCCCCGAAGTAAAGGACACGGTCCATAAACAGTCTCTGCTGCATCACACCTGCTCGGTGGTGGTGGAGAACTTTCCTCAAAGCACGGACCTCTACTCGGAAATTGGAGCCATCACACGTTCCGCCAAGGTCGGCCTTTATACAAAGATGACAAACTTTTCCACCAAACTATAATTCTCCTTTTTTGGATGCCAGGTGGATTTCGACCTGCTGCAGGAGAACCTGGGTCAGATGGAACGCCGCTGCAAAGCATCGTGGGACCACCTGAAGGTGATCGCCAAGCACGAGATGAAACCGCAGCTCAAGCAGAAGATGTCGGATTTCCTCAAAGACTCCGCCGAGCGAATCATCATCCTCAAGATCGTCCACCGCAGGATCATCAATAGGTGGCGCTCCTCACAATCCTACATCTGTTGATAGCGGGAAAAACACCAAATGATTGACATCTCTTCTTGTCAGGTTCCATTCCTTCCTTTTATTTCTGGGCCACCCGGCGTACAGCGCCAGAGACGTCAGCGTCCACAGGTTCAGTAAGATCCTCAGCGAGTTCGCTCTGGAGTACCGGACCACCCGAGACCGCGTGCTGCAGCAGAAACAGAAACGAGCCGACCACCGCCAACGGAACAAAACGCGAGGGAAGATGATCGTAGACGTGGAGATGGACGCGACAGTGAGTTGTGAAGCCACCGTGGCCCCTTCGCCGCAAGCTCAGGTTCTTTTCCCTGCTCTTCTTCCTCTAAGCGGAGTGCCGCTCCTTGAAATTCCTCCCTTGATTCTCTTCGTGTTCTTTGACTTTCCATCTTTCTTTCCCGTGTAGTCCGATGACGAAGAGGAGAGCGAGGTACCTAAACGTGTGCCCGTCTCCTGCATGTGTGTTTGCGTGTGTGCATGACATCACCACTTTCAACAAAAACTGCAAAAGAGACATTTTATCTGTCCTGGTTTGGTAAAGCTAACTTTTGACCTTTGTCTTTAGAGGCCACAAGGTCTGGGCCACGCAGAAGACGCGGCGGAACACGAGCACATGAAAGCCGTGCTGAGAACGAGCCTAAGCTGCGGCGGCGACAAGGACGGCAGCGCTGTACCGGGCCTGCGGACGCGCACTCGGTCACGACCAGGACGGGGAGGTAAGGGCGACTGAGATAGGACAAATGAAATTTTGAAATTTGAATTTACAAACGCGTGTCTCTAGGTGGCAGCATGCGGACGCGGACCCCGGCCGTGGAAGACACTCAGGTGTGCGGAGACGACGCGGCGGATGAAATCATGGAACGCATCGTGAGGTCCGCCACTCAGGCTCCAGGAAGTAGACCGCAACCGCGCGAGAGGAGGAGGTCAAGGGCCAACCGGAAATCATGTAAGCTCTACAACAAAATTATATCCTTGCAGTCCGACACAACTTGACGTGATTTTTTTTTTTTTCTTTCAGTGAGGCGGACCTTGAAAAACGGTTTAACCCCAGAGGAGGCGTTGGCGTTGGGTTTAACCGATTCCGGCGAGCCGCAGATGTAATATGGTGCTCTAACATGGTCGCCGTTTGCCTTTGCTACACAATCTTCTCATTGCACCAAGCGGAAGCTCCAAGTTTCTGTCAGCTGCTAACCTTGCCGGATGTGTCTGAGTGATGACGTCAGTGTTGTTGTCGTTTTATTTTTATTTTTTTTGGAGTGCTGCACAATGACAATCCTCCTGAGGATGCGGTGAAGGAAGGAAGGAAAGGAGGAGAAGCGATGCTGTCGTTCAGGTTAATTGGAATAGCTGTTATTTAAAGACAACGCCATTACTCCTATTTAAGCTGTGAACTGATGACCCAAAGATGAACTTTCACCCAGTTCCAAAGTACCTAAAATCAACACAGAAAAGGCAAACCTGAAATGATAATTTTGTGTAAGTACAAATGGTTGCTCCGGGCAACCGAGGGTCTTTAATTGGCTGTGTGCCTTTCAACCAAAAAAAAAAAAAAAAAAAGGGATAATGTTGTTTGCTTTATTCATCTGCTTCTGTTTCCTGTTAACTTCCTCAGTGTTGCAAACAGTTCCTTTTTCTTTTTGGGTGAAAATGTTCTCAGTATTTATTTGAAAGCTCTCACTCTTATTTTGTAAACCTTTTGCACCTTACGAAGTCACTCTCAGTAAAGGAAGTTTTTATTTTTGAGGAATTATTTGTAAAGTGTAAAAATACTTTTTTTTTTTACAATTATTAAAGTCGTAGCAAAGACTGCATGTAACATGTACTTGCCCTGTTACATCGGTGTCAATGGTGTGCTTGTGTAGTGCAGTTGAAGTTATTTTATAATATATGTAGAAATTGTATTATAGTTGGAGCAGAATTAACAGAAGAGTAAATTTGTAAGATATAAAACTGTAGATTTGGTCAAATAGAGGGAAGTATTATTTTTATGGAGTTATTCCTCGCTGCTTTTGCTTTCAAAGTGTGTTTTTTTTTCTTTTCTTTTTAATATATCGAATTGAAGGAAATGAGGGCCCTTCGCAACCTGGGAAACATCACCATGAAGTCCAATTGTCTCACTTGAAATGCTGTTTGTAAATGATCTACAGGAATGAAAATAAAATAAATAAAAACATTGTGTAAGGTTAAAAAAAGCATCCAACATTCAACATGTAATTTCATATTTAATACATTCATAGTACTTCCATAATTATTTTGTAAAATTATAATTCCCTAATTCTTCCAGCATTTCCAGAAAATATTATCTCAATATTATTGACAAATTTATCAAATAATTCGAGATATAATGCGCCTACGATGACGAATCCTGGCTATTGGCACTCTTGTCCACAAGAGGGCAGCATCGTATATAACGGTGTCATACAGGCGGCGTTGAAGAAGTTAATCTTATCAAGACCATAATAAACCTACGTGTCCAGTTACTTTGCAGCGAGTTCCTTCAGCCATGGCCGAAAATATGACTCTTTTTTGGGGCTCCGGCTCTGCTCCGTGCTGGAGGGTGATGATTGCCCTGGAGGAAAAGAACCTGCAAGGGTACAAACAAAAGCTGCTCTCCTTCGAAAAACTGGAACACAAGTCACCAGACGTTTTGGCTGTCAACCCCAGGGGACAGGTAGGAATGTGCATTGATGGCGATTAGATCAAAGCCAGAATTGACGACAATATAATATGAACTTTAATATTTAATAATTTAAATATTTGACATTTACGCCAGCTAATAGAATTCGGCAATGTAATTTTACAGTTAGTGCAAAATCATCAAATGCAGAGCTATCATTCGGCCTGTATTGAGTTAGTTTAGTTTATTTGTAGGACGCCAAAATACAAAAATGTGCACATAAACATGCATGAAAAAAAAAACAAGAATACAGCTTAAATAAATAAATAAGAGATCACTGCAAGACTTGCAATAAATAAATGAAAATTAAAACATTTCAAAATTAAGACTTTGAGGCAAAGTGGCTTGCTTTGTTTGTCACAATTTACGAATTACCATATTCATAAAAGGTTCTTTTAAAAAATTAGATCGGTTTTACAACCAACACAACACCGTGCTTGAAAAAAATAATATTTTAAAACGACAAAATTATATGACGCACATGCAAGTAATATTAAATAAAAACTGAACCTAAATAATGAAATACTGAACCTTCACAATACAAACTGCTCTGTCTGGGCAGTGCTTCTTTCGAGTACCGCTAGAGGGCGTTATTATATATACATTTTTTTCTAATATACTATATATATGATATTTTTAACTACTGACGGACGTTTACAGGACATTCCAAACAGTTCAGGTCTCATTGAGCAAAAGTATTTATGATTTTTATTACGGACACATGTAAGTAGATGCAAATTGTGTATTTTGCGTAAATATGCTCAATAAATGAATTCTTTCAGCTTCCTTCTTTCAAACATGGAGACAACATTTTGAATGAATCCTACGCAGCCTGTTTTTATCTGGAGGTGAGTTAAAAATAAATAAATACAAAGGCTCAAAAGCATGTTTTAACATGCATCTTGTTGACTTGTGTCGGTAGAACCAGTTCAAGAGTCAGGGGAGCAAACTGATCCCAGATGGCCCCGATGAACAAGCCATCATGTACCAGCGCATGTTTGAGGGCCTCACTTTTTATGACAAATTAGGTAAGATAATTAATTAAATGAAAAAGAGTTGCTGGTAACTTTTAATCATTACTAGTTTTGAATAGGATGAAAAGAAATACGCAATCATTTTCAACATCATCCTCAAAATGATGACATGGCACCATTCCCGATGGAATTAATTAGCGGCTTGGTTGTTGAGTAAAGCTGTTTGTCTTCTTGTCTTATTTTTAGGTGCCGTTATTTACCACGAGTATTATGTGCCCGAAGGCGAGAGGCTCGCCTCCGCCGTGAAGAGAAACTGCCAAAATCTCATCACTGAGCTGCACCTTTGGGAAGGTTACCTGGACAAGGTGAGCATGATGGAAATCCAAAACACATCAAAAATTTTTTTTTTATTTTTCTGTCAAACATGCTTTGCAGACGGGATCCCACCTGGTGGGTTCTTCCTTCACATTGGCCGATGTGATGGTGTTCCCAACTGTTGCTAATCTTTACCGATTTGGGTGAGTTGGGTGGTTGGGCTATCGGTTAGCATAATTCTGAGCTTTGTCTTCTTTTCAGGTTGTCGCCTGAGCGCTACCCCAAATTGGCCGCGTATTACGCTCTGCTGAAGGATCGACCCAGTATCAAAGCCAGCTGGCCTCCTCACTGGCTGGAGTACCCCAAGGGTCAAGACACGCTCAAAGACATCTAACATGCACGTCACAGGCTTAAAATTTTTTAATTTGCACTATCGCCACTTATGACGCAATCTTATATTGCTGTTGTTTCAAAAATAGCCCGTAAAACTGACGTTTTTATGCTAATAATTCAATCATTCAAAGGCATTATGCTTGCAAGTTAAAATAAAATCATGCACTTTAAATGAATTATCTTGCTGTGTTTGTTTTGTGCAAACAAAAACATGGCCGTCACACCTGAATTGTAGCACGACAGGTTTTTAATGCCCGTCATTTCGCTGTGTCATGGTGACCTTGTGCTTTTTTTTAACCTAATATTTGATCATTAATATTTATATATGCAAAGGTTTTTGTTTGATTCAATTGCTTGAAATTGGATTGGGTCTTGTCAGCCTACAAACCGAAGTATCGTAAAACATGCATAATGAATAACTGCGGTAATCGGAGCTGATCTGCCTTGTTCAACTGTGGATCAGGTTCACTTCAAAAGGGGAATGTTGCTATGGACACGTACACGTACTTACTCGTAGATTTATTTGTTTTAAAGTTATGGAGAGCAAACATTACCAGACACAATAATATCAAATATGATTAAAAAACACGTTTGTTATAAGTTTTATTATGATTTGCACGGATTGCCTTTTGTGCACACGCTTGATAGCTGCAAAGATGCCAAGAAAAAGTGCTGAGTCATCATGACATTTAATTAAAACAAAACAAAACATGAAGCTGCAATAAATCATATCATAAATATATTGGAAGATAAAATATGGGAGCAGGGTTAAGTGTTGTTTATATGGTTAGATATTACGACCGAAAGCCTCAAAGATTAAGTACAAGTCAAGATGATTCCCTCTTCTGGTAAGGTGACGCGTTGAGTTTCTTATAGCTTAAAAAAATGACATTTCAGAGGCATTTAAATGCAATTGTGAATATTCTTAACCGGAGTGTTTGCATTAATATGCAAACTTTTATTATATCGAGTGAAATCGAATCTGGGGGCGTGACTATGCTTTTGTTGTGGGACTCTTTCCGGTGTAACCGAAAAATTTGGCACACCTCCACACTTTGTTATATAAACCGACATTTCCCTAACCACCACACACTCCCTCCCTCATCCGCAAAGTGACGCACGGTGCAGATTTGAGACTTCGCTGCAAACATGGCCAAGGATATGACTCTTTTCTGGGGCAGTGGTTCTCCTCCGTGCTGGAGGGTGATGATCACCCTGGAGGAGAAAAATCTCTCCGACTACAAGAGCAATCTTCTCTCCTTTGAGAAGAATGAGCACAAGTCGAAGGCTGTGGTCGACCTGAATCCCAGGGGGCAAGTAAGTTCGCTTGCATGCAACATTGTGTTCTGCAACTTTTTTTTTAAACTATTTGTTTGCTAAAGCTCCCGACCTTCAAACATGGGGACCTTGTCATCAGTGAGTCCTACGCTGCTTGCTTGTACTTGGAGGTAAGACCACAAGTGGCAAAATTACTACTTTCTAAATTCAGAAATTTGGGTGCACGTTTTTTTTTTTTTTTTTAAACATGGGTGCACAACTTTTTCAAACATATTACAGGCAAAATTCAAGGAGCAAGGAACCAAGCTGATCCCAACCTGCCCGAATGAACAAGCCTTGATGTACCAGCGCTTGTTCGAGGTCGTCCCGCTTGGCGATAAGCTCGGTATGCAAAAAAAAAAATCAGACTCATTCTGCAAGTTTCTCATTTATTGCATCTCGTGATTTAACACTTGAGCGCTCATTGTTTCAAAGTTCAGTGCTCTCGGCATCATCACATGCTCGTCCCCCATAATGAGGGAAGCTCATTAGCTGCAGGCCACCCCAAGAGAATTGCACGCACTCGTGGCAAACAGGGCGCCAGGGATGGATAAAAGATCATAGATGTTAATCCAACAAAGGATCACATGCTAGGAGTGGCGAGCCAAATCATAAGACGAGGTGTTTTGGGCCACTTTAAGAATAGGAAGGTTTTTTTTCTTTTCTATTTAGGAAGTGGAAGTTAAGACAGGCCACACTATTTCCTTGTATTATACTGCCCCCTTGTGGCCACGGTGTATACACCGGAAGAAATTGCTGTCCACTGAATTGTGGAAAGAAAAAAGTGGTAAAACGTGTAATTTTTCAAAATTTCACAGTACTTATTTAAAAAATATTTTGGGGGGAAAAATATATTTGCATTCAGTCAACAGCAATTTAAAACATAAAATACAGAAATAAATGTCTGCACTCACAAGATCTCATTAATCTGTTTTGATCTGATTTCTAAAAAGACTTGTTGGCATTTTGCAGGTAATGTCATCTATTACGAATGGAAGGTTCCGGAAGGTGAGAGGTTCGAGGCTGCAAAGAACAGGAACAAAGAGGCTGTGGCTGTCGAGCTCAGTCTGTGGGAGGGATACTTGAAGGTAAAACAATAAGCAGAAAAATACATTTAATTGAAATTTTTTTTTTTTGCATAATCTAGGTGTTGAGATTATTCTGTAACCGGACTTTTCTGTTTTGCAGAAGACTGAACCATACCTGACAGGAAAGAACTTTTCCATGGCTGATGTTGTGGCTTTCCCCGCCATTGCCTATGCCTTCCAAATGGGGTAAGTGTGGCAAAACTTGTTAATAATTTCCCAAAAGGGAGTCATTAAATAAACAAATCTGTTTATATTCCAGGTTGTGTCCACGTCGTTTCCCGTACCTGGCTAAATATCACAATTTGCTGAAGGAGCGACCCAGCATCAAAAAAACCTGGCCGGCTGTCTGGAAAGAGAAAAAAGACCTGTTCAAAGACATCCAAAATTCTAGCTAAGTTTTTTTACTGAGGTGTGATCACATTTAGATGATCCCTCTCTACACTGGATGTCAATCATGACTCTTAATGCCTTTAAAACATGTTACTCCTGTAGTTTAAGCGGCAGCTTTGGTGCCATGAAAGTCAATAAAAGCTTACTTTCAAATAAAATAATGTGTTGGTCCATCTGTGGTCTTTCAAGTATTGAAATGGTTAGATAATACACTTGATGAGTAAAGCAGTATGTTCTAAAAAACAAAATAAATTAATATTTTTGATCTATAAGTGCCAACACAGAATTTAAGTGATAGACACTAATTAAACAAAATCTTCTTCCCACATCCACAAAACATGTTAAAACCATGCGGAATTGTTCCAAATTCGCTCTTTGTTGGTATTTTGTGCTCTCTAGCGGCGAAATAATAGAATACAATAAGTTTGAAGCGTAGAAAAGATTGTGGAAAAAGTTTTAATTTTTTTTTGCTAAATACAAATTTGTTACATCACCGCAATGTTTGCAACACAAATTTCTCAACCAGTGTTGTTTCAAACGATTTCTTTTTAGTCTGCAAACATTGTGCAACCACGTTAGCCAATCGGCAAAAAGGTTGAGCGGGATATAAAAAAAAAAGAGGAACCTGTTATCCTGACAGTTCCACCTTGGACTCACTTGAAGAAATGGATGTTCTTTTTATTCTAAGTATTCTCTCGATTACAAGTCTCTCCTTGAGTCAAGGTAAAAATGTATTTCTATGTGGCTTGTTGTCTATATACATAGTTATATTTTTTCTTGTTTCTTTAGAATGCCCACCACAATTGTTGGAGAACATTGACTTTCCGGGAACGGACATTAAATTCGAGTATTCTCCTGATGTTCAGCACTGTCAGCATTTATGCACACATCACCCGTCTTGTCTCTTCTTTACATTCGTACGTGCAGACTGGACCGTTGATGACAGGTAAAAATGAAGTGTAATTAGTCAAGTCAAATTTCTATGTAATACAGTGATCCCTCGCTACTTCGCGTTTCGTTTATCGCGGCTTCACTACATCGCAGATTTTATTTCCAAATTACAATAAAACATTTAAAAGTCAAAATAAAACCAGGTCTGCTTAAGAAAAATATTGAAGCAGGGATGTTATTGTTCCATTCAAGACTCAAGCACCTGTTGTCAATATTTGTGCATAAGTTGTGCAAACAATCAACTGGACAATTGGACAGAAGGTCCAATAAGGTTGACCTGTTAAGGTTCATCCTGATCTATATGCAAACTTTTTGGAAGTAATAAAAAAATTCTGGACCTCTTTTCAGGCACTTCTACTGCTACCTCAAGAAAACACCCTCCGGAGAGCCCAACGTCCAGACCCCCCTCCTTGGTGTCACCTCTGGATATTCTCTCAAACCCTGCAACCCAGAACCAAGTATGCCCCCTACCCCCATCCTAATTCACATCAAATTTGTCTAATTTTAAAATTTGCTTTTTTTTCTTTTTAAACTGTCTTTCTGTCTACAAGTGCCCTGTCTGCTTAACGTGTACCAGAACGTGGACTTTTTGGGGGCAGACTATCGGACCTTGTTCACAAACAGCTACCAGGAGTGTCAACGAGTGTGCACCGAAGACCGCTTTTGCCGTTTTTTTACATTTGTCAATAAGGACTTCGCAAATGTGAAAATCAGGTAAATGAACAAAATGGATTTGGAGTGAAAAAAAAAAAATCTCTGTACTTTTGTTTGTTTGACCAAAATCGTAAACACCAACTAAAACTTTTCTTTTAGATATAAATGCCACCTAAAATTCAGCTGGCCCATACCAAGGACCTTAAACGTAAACAGGAAGCCCGGCGTGGTGTCCGGCTTCTCTCACAGTGTCCAACTTAGTCAGCCCTCTGACATAGGTAAGAAAAGAAAAAAGGCAAGATTATTCCATGCACATTCTTGACCGTTTTGTTGTTTCTTAGCATGTTCCGAGAAACTTTTCCCGAACACGGACTTCGAGGGGAGCGCGTTTGAGTCACAACCTGCCGGTACCCCAGAGCAATGTCTGGCCTTGTGCTCTGCAAATCCACGATGTACTTACTTCTCCTTCCAGAGGTAGTCAAATAACACATTTCCACTTAATGATAATAGAATAATTATCATTTATTCTATTTTTGCAGCAATTCCCTCACTTGTCAACTGAAAAACAATCCCAATCAAGTAGTGATGAAGTCCCAAGAAGGTGTGACATCTGGGATAGCAACACACTTCTGTCAACAAGATGCCAGTGAGTGTAAATTAAATTTTAAAACTTAAAATAAAAAACGGTTTGACTTTATGTCGATGGTTTGCTAAAGTAGCAGCTAGCCTCATATTAGCATTATATTTGGCTTGGAAAGATCCGTGGGTGCTACCATGCAGCCAATATATTTATTATTTATTCAACTTTAATCTTACAATTTTTATTTACTATGGTATTCAGAACATAAACTCTAGTGCCACCTGCTGGACTTCTTGCGGTATTGCCTTTATTTAATTTGAAAATTGTTTGGAGTTGTAATATCTATTTGTAAAAAAAAAAATTGTAAAAATTTAAGATATTGTTAAAATAAAGTCTGCAAATTTACAGTGATCAATTTCTCAACAGATTGGGTAAAGACAGCTCTTGAGGGAGTCGACTTCCAAGGTTCGGATATTCGCTTCGAACTGATGGACAACGTAGAGACGTGCGAGAAGACGTGTTCCATCGATCAAAATTGTCAGTTCTACACATACGTCAACGAGAACTTCAGCGACTCCTCTTTCTGGTACGGAATATGACGCTTTCCATCTGCCTCTATGATTGATACATAAACGAGTTCTTTCCGACAGGCGTCGCTGCTATCTCAAGCGCGTCACCACCATGCCGGCTCCTCCCAAAGTTACCAAACTGGACAATGTGGTGTCTGGGTTCACCAAGAGGAACTGCATTTAAACCATTAACATTCTGACTAATACGTCTCGTGCATCTAAATTTGAAGAAAATAAATGATTCAAAATTACTCTTTGATATCTGATATTAAGCCCTTGCGACGAGAATTATTATTTTTTTTCTTCTTGTGTGGGTTTTCATTTTTTTTATGCATGAACACTTTAGTTGTCAATCAGGTTTAGTGGGTTGTGTTCTCTTTTGGCAGAATTTAAGTGATAGACACGAATTAAACAAAATCTTCTTCCCACATCCACAAAACATGTTAAAACCATGCGGAATTGTTCCAAATTCGCTCTATATTGGTATTTTGTGCTCTCTGGCGGTGAAATAATAGAATACAACAGGTTTGAAGCGCAGAAAAGATTGTGGGAATTTTTTTTTAAACATTTTTTGGCTAAATACAGATTTGTTACATCACCGCAATGTTTGCGACACAAATTTCTCAACCAGTATTGTTTCAAACGATTTCTTTTGTCTGCAAACATTGTGCAACCACGTTAGCCAATCGGCAAAAAGGTTGAGCGCCATATAAAAAAAAAAAAGGACCCGGTTTTCCTGACAGGTTCTTTGGACTCACTTGATGAAATGGACGCTCTTTTTATTCTAAGTATTCTCTCGATTATAAGTCTCTCCTTGAGTCAAGGTAAAATTTTATTTCTATGTGGCTTGTTGTCTATGTACATAGTATTATTTTTTTCCTTGTTTCTCTAGAATGCCCACCACAATTGTTGGAGAACGTTGACTTTCCGGGAGCGGACATTAAATTCGAGTATTCTCCTGATGTTCAGCACTGTCAGCATTTATGCACACAGCACCCGTCTTGTCTCTTCTTTACATTCTTACGTCCAGACTGGACCGTTGATGACAGGTAAAAATGAAGTGGAATTAGTCAAGTCAAATTTCTATGTAATACAGTGATCCCTCGCTACTTCGCGTTTCGTTTCTCGCGGCTTCACTACATCGCGGATTTTTTTTTTCCAAATTAAAATAAAAATTGAGCTAACATGTGTCTAATCTTTAGGACAATGTAGTATTGCTCCAAATGTTCGTTTACATTCCTTTAGAAGTCCGGTCTGGCGTGTTAGCACGATCGCGAATTAGCATCTTTTTAACTTTTTGGAACCAATTATCCGCGATAAACGAGGGATTACTGTATTCACTGAAGTGACGTCAACATGCAAGCAGACTAAGGAGGAGGCCTGCTTAAAACAAAAAATATTGAAGCAGGGATGTTATTGGTCCATTCAAGACTCAAACACCTGTTGTCAATATTTGCTGTTCTACATGCAAGTTGTGCAAACAATCAACTGGACAATTGGACAGAAGGTCCAATAAAGTTGACCTGTTAAGGTTCATCCTGATCTATATGCAAACTTTTTGGAAGTAATAAAATTTTTCCGGACCTCTTTTCAGGCACTTCCACTGCTACCTCAAGACAACGCCTTCCGGAGAGCCCGACGTCCAGACCCCTCTCGTTGGTGTCACCTCTGGATATTCTCTCAAATCCTGCAACCCAGAACCAAGTATGCCCCCCCACCCCAATTCATATCAAATTTGCCTAATTTTAAAATATGCTATTTTTTTTTTTTTAAACTGTCTTTCTGTCTACAAGTGCCCTGTCTGCCTAACGTGTACCAGAACGTGGACTTTTTTGGGGCAGACTATCGGGCCTTGTTCACGAACAGCTACCAGGAGTGTCAGCGAGTGTGCACCAAAGACCGCTTTTGCCGTTTTTTTACATTCATCAATAAGGACTTCGCAAATGAGAATATCAGGTAAATGAACAAAATGGACTTGGAGTGAAAAAAAAGAACGAATTTCTTTACTTGCTATTGTTTGTTTGATCAAAATGTGACAATCGTAAACACCAACTAAAACTTTTCTTTTAGATATAAATGCCACCTAAAATTCAGCTGGCCCATACCAAGGACCTTAAACGTAAACAGGAAGCCCGGCGTGGTGTCCGGCTTCTCTCACAGTGTCCAGTTTAGTCAGCCCTCTGACATAGGTAAGAAAAGAAAAAAGGCAAGATAATTCCATGCACATTCTTGACCGTTTTGTTGTTTCTTAGCATGTTCCGAGAAACTTTTCTCGAACACGGACTTCGAGGGGAGCGCGCTTGAGTCACAACCTGCCGGTACGCCAGAGCACTGTCTGGCCTTGTGCTCTGCAAATCCACAATGTACTTACTTCTCCTTCCAGAGGTAGTCAAATAACAAATTTCCACTTAATGATAATAGAATAATTTATTTATTATATTTTTGCAGCAATTCCCTCACTTGTCAACTGAAAAACGATCCCAATCAAGTAGTGATGAAGTCCCAAGAAGGTGTGACATCTGGGATAGCAACACACTTCTGTCAACAAGATGCCAGTGAGTGTAAATTAAAATTTAAAACTTAAAATAAAGAACTGTTTGACTTTATGTAGATGGTTTGCTAAAGTAGCAGCTAGCCTCATATTAACATTATATTTGCCTTGGAAAGATCCGTGCGTGCTATCATGCAGCCAATATTTTCATTATTTATTAAACTTTAATCTTACAATTTTTATTTACTATGGTATTCAGAACATTAACTCTAGTGCCACTTGCTGGATGTCTTGCGGTATTGCCTTAATTTAATTTGAAAATTGTTGGGAGTTGTAATATCTATTTGTAAAAAAAAAAAAAGTAAGATAGGTTTGGGCTATTGTTAAAATAAGGTCTGCACATTTACAGTGACCAATTTCTCAACAGATTGGGTAAAGACAGCTCTTGAGGAAGTCGACTTCTATGGTTCGGATATTCGCTTCGAACTGATGGACGACGTAGAGACGTGCGAGAAGACGTGTTCCATCGATCAAAATTGTCAGTTCTACACATACCTCAACGAGAACTTCAGCGACTCCTCTTACCGGTACGGAATATGGCGCTTTCCATCTGCCTCTATGATTGATACATAAACGAGTTCTTTCCGACAGGCGTCACTGCTATCTCAAGCGCGTCACCACCATGCCGGCTCCTCCCAAAGTTACCAAACTGGACAATGTGGTTTCTGGGTTCACCAAGAGGAACTGCATTTAAACCATTAACATCCTGACTAATACGTCTCGTCCATCTAAATTTGAAGAAAATAAATGATTCAAAATTACTCTTTGATATCTGATATTAAGCCCTTGCGACGAGAATTATTATTATTTTTTATTCTTGTTTGGGTTTTCATTTTTTTTACGCATGAACACTTTAGTTGTCAATCAGGTTTAGTGGGTTGTTCTCTCTTTTGGCAGCAGAGGTTGCTCAACTCCAAAACAAATCTGGTTTCTGTTATTTTGGGACTTTTATTTTTTGCTCCGCAAAACAACTTTTTATATCAAACATCCCAATATGATTTACTATTATTTTTTGTTCTAATTTATTAATTTTCAGAAGATTTTAAATAAATTGCTTATAGTGGAGGCTGAGATAAATAATGTTAGATTTTAAACTTGATAAGCCACTCAAGACAATGGATTTTCTTTTTGTTCCTATGATGCAAAAAGTTTTTGAATATTACCACACACGCAAATAGTAAACATGTTTATTTTCGCACAATAGTAAAAGTTTTCTCAATCTCAGATAGATATTTTCTTGAACTACCCCTAAGCTTCGCATTCAAAGTCGTTCTCACAGACACGCCCGACACACACGCAAATTATTGCCGCGTCTTCCCGACTCCCCTCCCCCGTGGGAACCTCCGTGCAGTGTGACTGTGGTCGTGCACTCTGGAAGCTGTGGTGGTGACTCTGGCTCCTCCAGTCAGAGCGCTGCCAGTTAGACTGCGTGTGTGTGTGCGTGTGTGTGTGTGTGCAAGAGTGTGCCCATGTGTGTGCACTCGCGTCCTCCACAAACATTCCGCCGCAATCCCATCCGTGCAACCGCCGGCCGACCTTGCACGAGAGCCGTGCCGCCGCAGCGGTTCAGTCCTGACGCCAGCCCCCTAAGACTCGCATAACACACGCACACGCTTGGCTCCGCATAAACAAAAGCCTTCTGGAAGGCGAAGCAAACACGGGGCAACGAGCGCACAACGTTGGCCTGCCAGCACACTGGCTGGAATAAACAAAGTGCACGTTGCAGAACACACACATTTTTGGACCGCAAACCACAGACATTGCATCCTGGAGTCGATCAAAGCATTCTCCGGCGAGCACACAAGTCTCTCTCATCCCCTCGTGATTGTTTTCATGCGGCACGACACCATCGCGCTTGTCTGCTTGGGAAACGACCCGAGGGTCATCCATCACTCTTTTCGTCGACCCCTTTGGGATTGTCACTCGTCCTCTCATCTCGCCGTGGCTTTGTCGGCCGTCTTCCCAGCCTTTGAGATCTTTATTGTTTTCCCCCTGTGGCTTCCCCCGCCTCATCTTCATTGTCGTGCCCATTGTTGAGGAGACAGCGATGCAGACAAACAAGGGAAGATAGCCGTTTGGTAGACCGCAGGATTCGAAAAAAAAAATAATTACCATGTCCGATCGCTGAAGATGCTCTCCTGTGCCGATACGAACGAGACGGCTCTCGCTTACGTGGGATACGAATAATCTTGATAAGCGTTCCTTGTATTGGCTAACCGCCACTAATTAATGGTTGATCAATGACGATCAATATCAAGTTTGACTGACTGATTTATCTTTTGTGGATTCATGTAATATTCATGACGGGAATAAGACTAAAATCCCCCAAAATAAATGAATCCAGGATTTTGTCCTTGGCTCATCACCTACTGTTCCATTTCCTGGAAATTGGTTTGCTAGATTTATCCTAATAATATGAATGAATATTAAGACCACATTGAAACTTAAAAAATACACAGGCAAAAGGTAAAGGCACTTAGTTTTTATGTAGATTTTTTTTTCCCGAAACATTCTTTGCCGTAAACACTCATCTTATGTATAGTTGATTTGGAAAGTAATACATAACAGCTGAAGAATCATTGCTTTCTGTTAAACATATGGCTCTTTTGGACCTTCTTCCATTTGACAATGAAATCGTCCTTACATGTTGTCTTCATTGTTTCTTGATCTTGTTGGCAATGATCAGAAACTTTCAGTCTGATATGGCTTGTAGAGTCCTTTGAAAAAAAGGCAGTCATTTGCTACATGGGAGTTTTATATCCTTTGCACAAGTCATTTTGGATTTTATTGAAACAAGAAAAAAAAATAGTCCTCAAAAAGCTCCAATTTCAGTCGCCCATCCTTGAGCGGATTTGCCCGATCCAACTAAGCCCCGACGCTGGACTGCGGAAGATACCAAAGGAGCAAATGGTCGGAAAGAAACGAGCGGTGGCGCGGTGGTTGGAGAGGAAGAGGAAGGGGCGGGAGGAAGAGGCGAGTTCTTGGAGGTGCTGCGAGGGGAGACCTGCGTCGGCCTGGGTGGGCCCGAAGATGGGGAGGGCGCGGGGGACGGCAGCCTGTGGGCGAGAGCCGAGGGGGCCAGGAGGGGTGGCGCCCCCCGTTGGCAGCCGGCCAGCGGTGCGAGGCGGAGGGCCGCCGCCGGCGGGTAGCTCCCCATCAAGGCGAGATCCCGTCGTCCGCTGGGGAACGGCGGTGAGGATGAGGCCGGTAAGGCGGCGGACATCTGGGGGAAGGACACCCAGGGCCAAGGAGGGAAGGGCAAAGCGGAGGTTGGGTGCGACTGGAGAACCAGGGGCTCCAGCTCGCTTGCACAGTGGGAAAGATGAGTGACCAGGCGGGCGCCTATCGGGTCTGGAGACTCTCCTTCCAGAGAGCTGAGGTACCGGACCACCTCTCCAACGCACTCCCTGAAGCCCAGGGTCCTGTAGTCCACTGCCAGCGCCCTCGCGTCAAAGTAACCTGGAACAAAGTGAAAGTTGTCAAAGACAAAAAAATTCCCAGACTCAAAACAAAAAATAAATTACCTTTTCCTCCCATAGCGTGCAGAAATTTGAGATGGTCCACAGTCATTTGCAGAATCTCGGCTTTCTCCAACTTTGAGGAACCCTGAACAGAAGAGAAAGTCCGCAATATTTATCCGGATGAAATCCGCAAGACCACAAAGCTGAAATATTTGTGGCATGCAGTCACAGAGCAGATTTGGCTGGAATCATGGGAAGATTTGTTTTGGGACACAGAAGCTTACCAAAACTGCTGATACCGTATATTTTACCTAAACTAGCAACCATTTGTCTTGAGTTGTCACCTGTTTTTCAAAAGCACTTGGCACCAGTCTCCTTAACTCCGATAGGCTGTGATTGATCCGGTCCCTCCGCTTCTTCTCAATTATCTATGGAGGGCAAAAGAAATGTCATTTTTACTATTGTATATTAACAAAAAAACTCATCTTAGAAAATTACACCATGACAACCCTGACTAAACCAAAACTTGCTAATGTACTACTTTCCTATTAAGATAATTGGGCGTTAGCTTGTGCCAGCAAAGTGGTAATTGGATTTTTCAGTAAATAATGGGAAAAAAAAGATTTTTAAGAATAGCAGTTTTCAATCAACTCACCCCTCTTCTCTTCTTTCGGGCCAGAATCTGTGATGCGCTGCCAGGCGACATGGACCCGGTGACTGGGCTGTATCAGAATATATGGTGAGTCTCCATATTGTTATCATTAGCATTGTTTAATAAAACACAGAGGCAGCAGAACGCCATTTGCTGCAAAAACGGCCATGATTCAGGATAACATGTTGTTTTACTTTACGTTTTGACAAAAGGCAGTTTCAGAAGATTATTTTACAGCCAGGAGGCCGTGCGTTGGCTCCCGCGGGCCACAAGTTGAGATGGTTACACCCCGCCCGCCCGTCCGTCAATGTTTATTTGTGCACAGACCTGCAAGAGGGAGCGCCAACATTGTCCCTATTGTTGTTGTTTTTTTTATTCAATTGTAAACGGCGCCAATTCAGTCGTGTGTTTTCGTTTAAGATGCCTTTTGATGGCTTCCACTTGAAAGGAAGTGTCACGCAGAAATTTCGATTGACTCGAGGCTGTCTTTGGTGTCACGTACTGCCTTCTGACGTGGTCAGAATTCCTGTGACTACAAACACGCGCTGACTAATAAGCTGGGATGGGTTTGTTCGTGACAAACCAAAGTTCTTGTCTCGTGTTTTTCTTTTTTTTTTTTAAACGTGTTTGCTCTGATCACGCCTGTCTCTTTTTTTGGAACCTTTGAACCCTCATGTTGACAGTTTCAATATGTGAAAATGACTGACCGATACAATATGTTTCAATTTCAGATACTTTAGAAAGTTTGTCATGAAACAGATTTTACTTAATAACTTGTGTATTTATTTTTTTGAGTCAGAAAGATATAACTCCCTGTTTATTTGTGCGGTTGCATTATGCAACTAATTACCTATTACTAAAAAATACTAATTTTATAGTACCAGCCACTTTATTTAAAGTCAAAATGTGCGGTTTATGAGTGGATAAAAAAAATGAATGACACAAAACATTGAGTCTTTTGAATTTAAAATTTAAAAAAGAAGTTTTATTGTACATAAGTGGTAACCGTAAATTTTATTATGGTGTAATGTTTATCATTCAAGCTTTTGCTTCATTTTAATTTAAACGATTGCCTCAAATTCATAAGTAGGTGATATACGGTTAAGAGTGTAAAAAAGTAAAATTCATTTTAATAACTTGCACCACGGATGGATTAAATAATTCAAAAACGTATGTTACAAATGCAATTAATATTTATTGTCAGGGATGTACTTTTTATGTTTTTTTAGAATCCTGAATCTTTTTATAAATCTTTTACTTTTTTTTCAAGTAGAAAGTTAAACATGGGTCTAAAAATAGCTGCCAATGAATGCGTTAAAGGAATTAAAAGCAATCGTAAAATTCTGACCGTTGCATGCTGTGCTATAGCATGCATATTATATTCCATTGCGGTATAAATTAGCAATTATTTTTAGTTCCCTCGCGTCAGGTGTGCGGAGATGATGCTCACCAGTAACCGTCCTCTTGTCCCACGTCAATCAGCTCGTCCGTGTCCGACTCTGAGCTGTAATCGTGTGGTCTCTTCATTTTGGCCTTACCAGGTCGACAGGAGCTAAAAATTGCCTTTCGCGCCCCCTTGGCCTGTTCTCCTTCTTCTTCGGTCTCCTCCCGTGGCTTATAAGAAGCCTTGTGCTTGCTTCCACTGTCTTCCCTCCTCTCCCGCTTGACTAGTGGCGGTGGCACTTGCTCGACCCCCGAGGGCCCATGACAAAGCGGCGAGAATTCCCAAGCTTCTATTTGTCCTCTCCCTGTCACAAGCACCCAGTGACAACGTTTGGCAGTTGAAGCAGGGTTGCCAGTTTTGCCTCCATCCCTCCACCAGACCCCCCCCCCCCCTCCTCTGCCCTCCCCCCCGGCGGCGGTCGCCTCCTCTTCGTGTCCCTCCTCCCTCCCTCCCTTTCATTTGCCCTTCCCCGGCGAGTCACCCCCCCTGTCCTTGCAACCCGTTGCTCAGTCACCCTCTGTCAATTAGCCTGCAGTCTCCTCCTGCTCTCCTTCCTTCCTTCGTTCTTCTCATGCTCCTTTAATTGTGTGCTCATGTAGAACAATGGCCCGACTAATTTGTGGCAGAGAGGTGAGGAGTGTGGGAATGATGGACCCTGTTGGATTCCATCTCCAGTTGGACCATCACACTTAGGTGTGAGTAAGACGCGAGGTAGAAAAACTTATCTCAATCGGTGTTTATTTTCTCTTCGGAGAGGCTAAATTCACTTACATCGATTCATTGGTGGAATGAATAAAAATTTGCTGCAAAATGTCTTCATTTCAAAATTGTCGTGCAAGCAAACAATCCCTAAAACCCGTTCTCGACAAGAACCGGTTTTAGATTTCCGTCCCTGAGTGGCTCTTTGTCATCTTGCAGGATAGGCAGAGGTGACAAAAGTAGGCACACTCTGTACTGAAGTACAAGTGCTTGTGTTTAAAAAAAAAAAAACTCTGAAATAGAATTCCGAGTAACTTCGCTTTAACCCCGGTTAGTAATTATTCCTATCAGTCCTAGTACCAGTTTTACAAGTTGGTATGAAGAAAGGGCGGAAAAAAGGTTATCAGATTAAGGAGAATCTTTAATCGTTACAATCGTGACCACCACCGATTCTCTGAAATCAGGCCTTTGCTTCTCTGAATCTGTTGCATCATTAATTGTAACGCTTCTTTGGTTCCCCAGAGATAAAGAAAAATAAAATAAAAAAATGCACATTTAAAGTGCATATACCTGAAATCACTAAGTACTTGTACTTAGTTACAAGGCAGCAGTGAAGATAGCAGCCCAGGTGCTAAGTGTCAAACATGACAGATAAGCGGCCCAGCTCCATGTACCCAGAAGGTCAAGGGTGTTATCGGCCCAGTGAGTGTCTGAACATCTCGCTTCTTCACTGGACAGGTTAGCACCCCCCCCAACACACACACACACGCATGCACTAACGGCGCTCCATTCATTCACACATGCGGCTCTGTGCAACACTCAGTCATCGCTTCCACAGCCACCGTGGGAAGATTGCTGGCGCACATCGCCATGGAAACACGAGAGCCCGGCGCCGTGTGTGTTTGTGCGCGCCAGCGTGTGTGTCTGCGTGAAAAGAGCCAGGCCAAGTGGCATGCCCCCTTTGACACAATGCCCGGCTTGAGTGTGTTTCTTCCTGCTCGGCAGACTGGAAGGGCGTGTTCGTTTAAACATACGACAACGATTGTGTGCAAGATGTTGTATTAGCGTTTGTTTTGGGGCTCGGGGGGTGCTAAACATCTCGCCGGAGATTCTGTCTCGAGTCAATTATATGCTCTTTTATTTTTTATGCTTTGTTTGAACACCAAGCTCTTTTATCAAAGTCAACTTGCCCTGGTAATCTGTTTATTAAAAGATAATGGGAACAGAGATGATCATTTGTGTGTTCACTGGAAATGACAAAATTCCAATTGAAAACCACAGACAGATTTACATGGTGATTTTCAGGGCATAAATGAAAAAAGAAAAAGTCATCGTGAGAAAAATGTGTTATGTCAGAAGATGTCATTCATTTTCTTCCCAATTAAAATTGCAAAAAACAATTATATGCATGCTTTTGGAATGTGCGTTAGCTTAAGATGGCCGCTCGTTCCAAAATGACGTAAGCCGCATGGAAAACACGCACAAGGACAGAAGTGATTAAGAAGATGAATGAAAAAAAGAAATGAGTTAAATATGAGAGCGGTTTGATGGTGTGGGGATCGGGGCGCGGCGACGACAGACAGAGATCTGAGAAGCCATCAGATGGAATTTGCTGAGATTTCTGCCAGTCTTGATCTGCTATTTTAAGTCGTCGCTCTGCCACATCCCTCCAAACCACAACAAGGCCGCGGTCCCCTCGTCGAAATTAACAGGCTCATGCTTTTGCAATTTGCGCTCACACGAATGAGGTTGGAATTTATAAGGACAAGCTCCCAGCCGCAATTATCACTTCGGATGCAGTTTTGTTTTTAAAGGTTCGAATATACATGAGGTGGCAAGAGTGCAAATACTTTATATTTAAAAAAAAAAAAAAAATCTTTGAACATCTTCTGCTCGATTTTTTGCGTTTTGTTTGATCTCTCGGGAAGCATCTTTGAAATCTAACTTCATTTGCCTCATTTGTTTGGACTGAATTCGATAAGACGTAATTTACTTGATCTCAAACTATATTGGTATCATGACTGACTTCTTTTGACTTGATCAGCTTGTCATAATGGCCAACAGATGTTTTCATTCGCTGACATTGAGTCCGACAAGTTAAACGATTTTTATATTACATTTAGTGGAATCCGATGATGCTAAGGCATCAAAAGCAAACAGCATTTTTTTTTTTATTACTCAAGAAGCTACTTTTGTAAGTTTGCTCCATTTTAAGTGGACATAAAAGTCTACACACCCCAAGTTTGATTCCAGAAACTGATATGAGCCTCTTGAGATCTAAATGTGACAGTGAGGTGTCAGTCATGGGTCGGTCAGCTCGTCACGGGCTCCCTCCTCATCCGGCTCCCCCCCGCGTAAAGATAAATAGAGAGGCTAAAAGGCGGCGAGGAAACTCAGAAAGGCGCTTTTGTGGCTTCTGAGTGGGGTCCCTTTCATGGCCGTTCCCACAGCATTGAGCGTGATGACATTCACAATGTTGCGCGCAGACACGCACACACTTACTGATGGGACTGCGGTGACTTTCGCTGGTGCCGGGTCCCAGACGAGATGGCGAGGGCCCGAAGAGCCACAGGCAGCCATTGTGCTGTCACCGCGGAAACCAGTCTCTTTATGTCAGACATGTTTTTCTGTTTGTTTTCTTTTTTTATGGCTTTAATGTGGGCAAGAGCGAATGTTTCCCCTCTTGCATCCCTCCCCCTTGACTGATCTGTGTTATTCCCCCCCCCCCAATAGCCTGCTCCCACCAATCCATCCACATTTGTTTTCCACCCCCCCCTTCTCCTGTCGTCTTACTCATGTCGGCCTTTTTTGTTCTCCACATTTTTTCCTCAAACACTTACGTCGTTAACGTCAGGTCTAACGCAACTGGGATGATGTTTGACCTCTAGAATTGAATTTATCGGAATTTTATTCATTCCAGGTTCGGACTATCGCTATCATGGAATCTTTAACTTCTTTGTTTTAGGAAAACTAAAAAAAAAGGCTTTCAAGAAAGTAATAATGTGCCACTTGTTGAGAACTTCAAACATTTGGGTTTCATGCTTGTCATCATTTCCGCTGCATGCTAATTATGGTAGCATTAGCTTGACCCATTTTGTGCTTTGGAGTTTAGTTAATAGTACAATTATACCTTGACGTCCAAGTATTATAGATTTCATCGTGACTGTATATTTTTAAATTAAAAAAAAGCACTAGATTGTACAAGCTGAGTCCCAACAACTTTAGCGTTGTAAGTGTGCCTTTAATGGGCGTGGCCGAGTGAGCGATGTCCCCATCATGGTCTTCGCGTGAGCTTCTGAACTTGCCGTTGGCCTTTCTGTAGATCTTTGACGATGGGGAAATATTTTTTTCCACCAATTTTTAGTTGAACACCATCTTGTTCAACTTTGGACTCCTTTTAAATCCCGGCGAATGAAAAAGTCGCTTTTCCCACGTCGCTCCCACATGAGTCGATTCCTATCGTAAAATCAAAGCGGCATGCTGGAGAACATATGCTGTTATGTTTGTACTCTCTAAAAAAGGACATGCCCAAATGTCCCTTCAGTGAGTGAAATTGAAAAAGCAGACGGTTTCTATTTTTAAGCGCGTGAAGAATGCCGCTCAGTGCCATGTCTCAAAGGCACGCCGGCCCGTAATCACTTCATTGTGACTCGCACATCACATACAAGAAAATCTTTCATGGGCCACACAGAACAAAGAAAAAAAAAAGTGATAAATGAAAACAACTGTGCTTAATTGAATGACTACGCATCTTTTACGACTTGGCAAAAATTGAAGAACTCCGAAAGATTTCTTTTTCACATGGCGAGCTGCATGGAAGGGAGAGTCGGCAGTAATTGTCAGGAATGTATCCAAAATACACATTTGCTCACAAGCTTGTGAGATGACACGGGGAGGGTGAATCATCCTTGTTTTACACCCGACACCCTGGGGCGCAGTGCTCTGACAGCCCCTTAGTATCACAAATCCCTCTTATAACAGAACACCTCCGATTATCAGGGAGACATCCATCCACACGTCACCCCCCGTGGCATCTCAGAGGAGCAGCCATAAGTTGAGAAAAAAAAAATGGGCCGTAAACCTGCCATGGCTGATGGGACACTTTTAACTTTCCCAGAAGAGATTATCCAGAGTGCAACTAACAGGCATTTTTATTTTGAAGTTTGACGTCTAGTTGTCGGTGAATGAGAGATTAGCATAACATGCGAGACTTGTCAAGTCGACGCCGAGTCTGAACGTCTCAGTGCTCGTGTCGACGGACTCACATGAAAGGCAGACGAAAGAGAAAAAAATCTTGCTGAAAGGCAACACGTGTGCCGCGAAACCATTGCTACACAGTCTTCCTCACAAGTACCGCAAACACACAGTCAGTGTTGCGCTCAGACGTAAGCTATGTTTGAGGTCAGCGTCTGAGGGCTCTTGGCTAACTGCATATAGCACAAGCGAGCTTTGATCGTGGCAATCCGCCTGTGGCAAAGACATCAGTTTTTCGGGGCCGTTCGCTACCGGAAGTTTTGTGGTGTGCGAAGGCTCCGTGGTGCTCGATTTACAATAAAAAAAAAAAAAACGGCTGGCAGATTTATTTCAGTCGTGAATTCTTTTCGGCCTATCCGGCGGGTGATGGGAAGAGCGTGAGATGTGCCGGGACGTCGGTCGGTCTCACGACATGAAATGATAATTACAGAGAGAATGAGAGAGGAAAGTGGTGTCTCTCGAATAAAGAGGGGCGCCTGCTGTATTAGACTCCCAGCGATTGCACATGAGAGATAAAAGGACAATAAGCACCACATGCTTGTTGCTCATTGGCCAAAAATCACAAATAACCCCAACCAAATGCAACCACACAGGCCGATGCTTCAGTTTTTTTTTTTTTGTTTGCTTCTGCACCAACCCACCACACTCCGTTCTGGTCTTTTTGATCCCCTGTCGAGGGTCCTTCCCGCGGAACCTCGCTTGGAATTCCAGAGATTCTGGGATAATTCAAACGTTTCACGGCACCCCCACCCTCTCGGGAGACGGCGCTAGGAAAGGAAAATGCCACCGCGGTCCTTCCATTGTCCCGAGTCTTTAATCAGAGTCCCAGTGTGGCTTGCGCTGCCACCGTGGTGTGTTGTCTCAGCCTGGGAAAATGCAGGCCCGAGCGTTCGTCAGACCACAAGGAGCGAGGGGTGCCGCTGCGGGCCCTCAGCGCCAGACTGTGGCTGCCAGTGCGGCTGACACACACAATGCAAAGCGTCCATGAAGGCTGTTGACTTTTTAGACATCACAAGCCGCCATCAGTCTGCCGTAAATCACAAGTATGGTCTTTTTCTATGCTCGGTAACATGAAAACAAATGAACAATTAGAGAAGACGTTTTAAGATATAAGTCAACATACCCACTGAGGGAATGCACCCACTTTTGGGGGGGAAGAAAACAAAATCTAAAAATATGGTCACGTAGTTTCACTGATATCTTGGCACAGAGGTCGACTTTTTAGTAAAGTCTCTTACATAATAGATTCTTTGTTGAATATATCACAGTGAATTGAAATCTTTTTTATTAATCAAGCAGGCTGTAATAGTTGAATGCTGTCTGTTATTTTGCTCATATGTACTTTTATATTAAGACAATAATTGATGGATTGTGTTATGCCACAGGAAGGATCCTAAAAAAGTTTGGGAAACCCTTAATTAGAGTAAGATTAGTTTTTAGTGCTAATATTCTTGGTCGTATTTTACGTTGGGCTGTCATAACATTAACGTGGTTTTCCCACAGCACGCCATAGGAAAATATCATGAAGTCAAGAACTGTGGGATGAAATGTGTGGATGTGGCAAATAAATGAAAAGTAGTTGAATGTTTTTTCTTGGAACCAAGCGGATTATTTTCTCTGTAAAATGGAAAACAGTACAACGTTGGAGCTAATGGGTGGAAAGAATAATGTAGTAATGTAGTTTAGGAAAGTGTTGGCTGCTTAGTAGTACAATATGAACAATTGAGAAAAAACATGTTCACAAATCAATCATAATAGCATGAACGCAATTAACAAAAACGTTTGTCATGAAACCACACATCTTTACAGTTATGTGTCTGTCAAATGTCTTTAAATGGTCAGTGGTGTTACCTTATTTTAGTCTGATGAATTAATTTTCAAAGAATAGTCATTTTCATTTACACACATTCTTTATTTATTTGTTTATCAGATTATTTATTTTGTTCACCTATTTATTTCTTTGGTTTTATCTATTTATTTATTTGTTAGTATATTTATTTATATAATCATGTATGGGTTTATTTACATTCATTATTATTATCATCATCATTATTATTATTATTATTATTAGTAGTAGTAGTAGTATCATTATTATTATTATTATTATTATTATTATTATTATTATTATTATTATTATTATTATTATTATTATTATTATTATTATTATTATTATTATTATTATTATTATTATTATTATTATTATTATTATTATTATATTTAAATCAACATCGAAGTTGTCCGCCCCTCTTTCATTGGTCCAGTCAACGCCCGTATTCGGGCTACGTCACTTCTGATTGGCTCAACGTAAACGTCAATCTCGTGTTACCGGAAGCGTTTCTGGGAAGCAGAAATAGAAGAAAACACTGGTATTAGCAGTCTAATATTTCTAAGATCAAGGCTTATCATCAAGTATTTATTCCCTCAGGGTAAGTAAGTCATTCTAGTTGATTGTGTTTTATTTGACATGTGCTTTTTAAAGTGACGATTTCGAGTAGCCGAATATGATTTTCTAACTAGGTAGTTAGCCTTAGCAACGGTAGCTAGGCTGAAAACAAAGGCAGAATAAACTCTTTTGCTATGAAGTTGCTCTATATTATATGTTGGCTACAGTTTTTCATACATGCAAATTAGATAAGCTTTAAAGCATCTCAGTTCAATTGCACACACCCTCGAGCTGCATGCTGACTTGTAAAAAGAGAGTGAGGAAACAATAATTCTGCCACATTGTTTTGTTTTGTTTTTCAGATTGTGTGACTCACTGGAAACTAGACTCATGCATTTCCGCTCATTATTTGTCCTTTCTTCTCTCCTGGCAGAGCCCACCGAAGTTTAGTCATGGAGGTGCCTTGCTACCTGCCCAAGCTTCTGTTTGAACTCAATGAGCAGCAGAAGCGAGGCTACTTTTGTGACTGCAGCATCCTGGTCGAGGGCCGCGTCTTCAAGGCCCACCGCAATGTCCTGTTTGCTGGAAGCGGCTACTTTAGAGCTCTTTTGGTTCACTATTTGCAGGTGCGGTGGGTCGACCACAGTCTGTTCTGTGATACCTCCGATTTTGGTTCGAACAATCACATTTTCTCCCTTTGGAGTTTCCATTGCACCTTATTAAAGCAAATTATTCAAATAGTTGAAACACTAATGTTTGTAATTGTCTCTCATTTCAGGATAGTGGCCAGCGCCAAAGCACAGCATCATTAGACATAGTTACAGCTGATGCCTTCTCCATCATCCTGGACTTCCTCTATTCCGGCCGGTTAGCTTTGAGCAGCAACTCTGTCATTGAAGTGATGTCAGCGGCCAGCTATTTGCAAATGACTGACCTGGTGAACCTTTGCAAAAAGTACATCAGCTCCTCTTTGGACATATGCAATAAGGACAAGGAGGATGTAACAGGGGGGGAAAATCCGGGACAGGGAGGACAATACAGACCCGCGGACAGCGGCACTGCTGCAGCATCCAAGTCGAGTAGTTTTGGGGCTGCAGAGCCTCGCTCACAGGTTGCAGAAGCAGATGGAGTATCTGTAAAGCCGCCAAAGAGCCCTTTGCCCATGCCGGGCAGCACCCCTCCAGGCCCAAGCCAAAACATGGACATCGACTTCCATTCCGGCGGCGAAAAACCAAAACCCCACACGGATCAGACAAACCTTACCTCGACGCGCTCTTCTTTGAATCATGAGTTAGTGAACCCCAAGATAGAGTATGACCCGGATGAGGAGCTCTCGGAGTCTCCTGACAATAAAGACCTGGCGTCATATCCTGGACCTTCTGTTCCTCACCCGAGCAGATCGCTTCCCCCGAGTTTTTCCACGGAGCGCTTCTCTGTGGGTTGCAGCTCTTCTTTCAGTGCCAAACAGCTGATGGAGATGCTGGCCAGAGGTGAAGGCCCCAACTCACTGCTGGACCGAGGAGGCCAGCGCATGACTCAGAGACCACCGGGTAGCATTTTAGGCTTGAGCCGAATGGAGGACAGTTTGGGTTTCGTGGGATCGTCGGTGATGGAAATCCAGTCGGATTGGATCGGAGAGGACACGGGTAACTGCACACCTGATTGGCCACTTGTGAGCTTGATAGATGATTTGAATTGCTTCTTTTAATTTTGCAGGCGACAGCTTACTGGTTCCCGTCAAGCTCCACAAGTGCCCCTTCTGTCCGTACACGGCCAAGCAGAAGGGAATCATGAAGCGCCACCTTCGCTGTCACACAGGCGAGAGGCCTTTCCCCTGTCCCATGTGCGGAAAGAGGTTCACCAGGCAGGAACATCTTCGCACCCATGCCCTCAGCGTAAGAGTTGAAGCAAAGCACTTCTTTGTTATGGCCATCCCTAATAATAGTTTCTCAACTGCTGTCATCGTCTGTGAACTCCCAACCAGGTCCATCGGCACGACTTACCCATGTCATGCAAGAGCTGCAGGCGGATCTTCTACGGGTCCACCGTGTCGCCGGGGTTCCGACGCTACGGCATCTGCGACAGCTGCAACTGCGTGACCACCACTCACGCCGACTCCACTCCCCTGCACCCGGCCGGCCACGCCGAGCCCGCCGAACGTGAGGACGGAAACGCCGACTGGGCCAGTTTCATGGACGACGTGGACGAGGTGGAGGTTGGTCGAGTGGAAGACTTGGTGGGGAAGACGATGCTGGAAAGTGAGCTGACCACGTGCGATGATGTAGGTCATACCCTGTGAAGTTTTAGGAGTAGACCTTGGTCATCATTAATCGATGTTCTTTAACCAGAATATTATGTGATTTCAAAAAAGGATATCTGTGGCTCTGGGACAATCAGGCCTTTGCTTCTTGGATAAAAAAATGCGGTTCTTATCGGTTATTGGTGTTCCATGCTTAAGTTCGATGGACTTTGTTGATTAAATTGTGTGAGCGTTGTTTTACTTCTATATCTGGTGTGTAGTTTTTATATATTAAAAATTCAATCAATAGATAACCTTTGATGCCTGGTGCATGGCTTGAGCAAATTTGAGAAGCAGAGTGCCGCTCTCTAGTGGTGACTTGACACACTTGCAATGCTAATTTGCCATTTTGCTTTTGGAAGCCAAATGGAAGTGGTTTCCTTCTTTTTTACAGTACAATTCTTTCTCCAAAAATAAGTTACAATTTGTGTTTACTTTGTTAGTACAATCATGAAATGGCAGTAGAAGGAACTCAAATAGCAAAGTACAAATACAAAGATTGTTCAGGTCACTTGACTTATTTATTTTCCTGACAAACCTACTTTACCACCTATGTTTTATTTTCAATTATCACTAGCTAAGTGAGCTTTTTTATTATTATTATCTCACATTGTTGTTATTCTGTGGGAACATTTGTTTAATGGCTTCATAAGAGGTCAAGCCAATTTTTCTCTTGTCAATATGAGCACCAAATAAATAAAAGAGGCTAACGTTTGTGTGCTTTTTTTCAGTTTTATCCAAAAAATATTTGTGATATTCCATAAACAAAAAAGCTTTTTGGTGACATTTGAAAATGACCCTAAAATGCACTATAATCTTAATTTGACTGTTTTCAAATATTTGAGCACTCACATCCAACTGTTAAATGTTACTTGCTGTTCTTTCATTGAATTACAAAATTCACAACAGATGTTTTTTTCTTATTGTTGTAATTTCCCAATGACGTCTGCGTTCACCCTTGAATTCCCTGTAGAAACCAAATTCCCCTAACTTTTGCGAGTCGCGTATATTTATTTTATACCTAGCATCTGTACTTGTGTACTTAATTCGATTACTGTTAAATAGTTATTGTTTTTGTAGTTCCACAAATCTAACGCAAGAGGGCGACCATGTGCCTGACAGCAATTAATTAGCCATAAAAGAAGAGCCCCTATCACAAGCAGCCATTGTTTAAAGGCCGAATATGATCCCATTGAAACAAAAGAGGTGTCACTCGGTTAAATAAAAAAGGGGAATCGGAGCTACTCGCCAGGCCCAAAACATGGGCAAGTCGCGGGACTTGACCGAATTCGAGCGGGGCCTGATCGTCGGCGCTCGAAGCGCGGGTTGCAGCATCTCGGAAACGGTCAACCGGCTGGGCTTCTCCAAGACGGCGGTGTCTCGAATCTACCGTGAATGGTGCGTGAAGAAGAAGACGAGCAGCTTGCGGGGCACAGGTGGGAGAAAACGCCTCGTCGACGAGATCGGCGAGAGGCGGATGGAGCGTGTGGTGGAGGCCAACAGTCGGGCTACTGTCACGGAGATCCAAACCCTTTACAACTTCAGCGCCGAGACGCCCATCTCGCATAAAACTACACAGCGGGCCTTGAAACGGCTGGGCTACAGCCGCAAGCCGGTGCACCGGCGCGACTCGGCTCATCGCACCACGCAGCCCCGGACCAAGCAACCGGACCCCGTCCAGAAAGAACAGACTCCTGTATCTCCAGACTTGGTTGGCATCAACAATGAGCAGGACACTGGTAGTAGTAAAAACCAGGAGACATTGCCATACGAGAGCGCGCCGGTCAGTTGCAACCAGACGCTCCCCGGGGTCGGGACACCTCTCCCGGGGTTTCAGTGTTGGTGAGAACCTGGAGCTTTCGGATCATCAGTGCCTGTGGCTCTTTGCTTACTTTGAATTCTTTATTTCAAGCCCTGGACACAAAGTTCTCCTTATCTCAGTGGTTTTCAAAAGTATCACCACCATGATCAACATTGTAATGCAGTAGTAGGACTATGTGTACATAAAAAAATTAGGCTTTATTCCTAAAAAAAAAAGTGCATTTATTAAGCATGACAGCTACCGTTAACATTATATACAGTATTTACATCACCGCTGTGCTTAAAACTTAATGCAATTATTTATTATTATTACTTATTCCGACTGAAAAAAGCGTCAAGTTCGGTTCAAATGTCATATGATCTGTTTTGACAAGCATCAAGACACTTTTAAATGAATGAAAATACTAGAATAAGATATTTTGAAGCACTTCCCTAAAAAGCACATTTTTGCCATGCTGTGTGGTGCCCAATGGAAAAGCATGCAGTTTTAAAATGATGAAAATCATCAAGTGAATTGTGTCATACAATCTGTTGACCATATAATTGTTAAGGTTGACCTTATTTGATCAGGTCATATTTAAGGTGCACACCCTTGTTGAAGTATTTTTATTTTAATATTTAACAAGGCCTCAAAGAGCTCAGTCATGTAAATCTGTTGCGAGCAATTGAATGTTTCTTTTCTTCTTCATGATTTTCTTAAATATCTTTTCGTACATAGATAATTGAATACTATTGAAATTGTTTTGTACAAGCTTACAATCTTTTTTTTTGCACTTTAAATATATGACCACATATTTAATTTGACTGTATGATGAAAGTGATGTTATGAAATTCACCCTTGTCTTTTGGTTTGCATGCATTTGTGGCATTCCCCTGTCAAGGTAACATCAACATGCCTGTATGTTCCTAATATTTGTTATTGTACATTAAATGTCTATTTTACTTACTTGTATCTACAATTGTGTGATTATTTAATAAACAAAATGAAGAGTCAAGGACAGAAGGAAAATTAAACCATTTTTACTGATAATAATCGCCATGCTGCTTTTCAGCACCAAATGCCGTATAGAAGTGTAGTACCAAAGCCTACCCGAGGAGGGCGGAAATGTGCCAAACAAGCAAACCAAAGAAGAAGAGCTTTATTTACCAATCGCTAATGTTTCCGGTTTGAGCTCTATTCCATCAAAGCAAAGAAAGCAAAGAGCCTCAAAAATAGAATTTTGTCACGTTTTCCTCCAGCGAGGGTGTTGCACCACACGGGGGGCTCATGGGCAAGTCGCGGGACTTGAGCGAGTATGAGAGAGGCCTGATTGTCGGCGCCCGAAGCGCCGGTTGCAGCATTTCGCAAACTGTCAACCGGTTGGGCTTCTCCAAGACAGCCGTGTCCCGGGTCTACAAGGACTGGTGCTGCAAGAAGAAGACCTCCAGCGAACGGAGGGCTTGCGGGAGGAAACGCCTCGTCGACGAGACGGGCGAGAAGCGGATGGAGAGAGTTGTGGAGGCCAACAACCAAGCCACCATCGAGGAGATCCAGACGTTGTACAATTTCAACGTGGAGAAGCCCATCTCCATCACGACCACCCAACGGGTCTTGAAGCGACTGGGCTACACCCGAGGGTCCACCTACCGGAGCGACGCCGTGGAGAACTCGCCCTCGCATACGGACCACGTCACAGAAGCGGTCGCATGTAGGAAATGTCTGCATCCTTCTCGTCAAGACAGAGGAACCGTGACTGCTAGTGTGACTGTCCCCGTGGTTGGAGCAACCAAAGCGGGCTTAGAATGCTCGTGAGGCTCCACCTGGACCTCAAAGACCACCAGTGCCTGTGGCCATGCACTTTCTTGCACTATTCTCCATCACTAATGTTTATTTTTACACTAGAACTTTCATGCAATCACATTGTTTTGCACGTGTCTTACATTTATTTCACTGGCAGCATTATTTATATTGCTTATGCACTCATTTGTCTTCTGGAGCATTTGCAGAGTGGTTTGAGTCCCCCCACTACTAAAATATTGAACTCATACACCCCTAGCACATTTAGGACAGTATTTAAAATATATTGATTAAAAAAATGTGAGGTAACTTGAAAGAAAGCACTTTGTCCATCCACATTATGATGTGATTTTGATTTATGATTTTTTTCACGCTATTGTATTTGTTTGCAACGCGCGGTACATTTTAATAGTTTTGTTTGTGAGTAGACATTTAAAAAATACAAATACTGCCTGAAAGTAAGTCTTGACTGAATCTTGCCTCACACCCAGCCATGGATGTTAATGAAGAACATCTTTAAAGCGTTTTTAAGTTGGATATAAATAGCATACTTTGCTGCACTATTTTCTTTATGTCTAGTTTATTTGAATTGCCTTTCATTTTTTTTTAATTCACGGTTCCTCTAACACTAATAATAATAAAAATGTTTCCAAATGTGTTAAAAGGCGTTGATTACGTCAGTATCGGTGTAGTAGTACCTAAAGCTGTTGTAAGAGGGCGTCGGTGAGTCCACAGTACAACAAAGCTACACCATCAAGGAAGATAGTGAAGGTTCTTGCAAATAAAAGTGAGAGATCAGCTTACTTGCATCAAAACTAGAGTGACAAGGTGGGCAAAAGAGGACCTTACGGTGCCTCCCAGTTCAGGATTTGGACCCAGACGGCAAATGGGCAAGTCGCGGGACTTAAGCGATTTTGAGCGGGGCCTCATTGTTGGTGTCCGGAGCGCTGGCCGCAGCATCTCAGAAACGGTCAGCCAGCTGGGGTTCTCCAAGACCGCCGTGTCCCGAGTGTACAGGGACTGGTGCTCCAAAAAGAAGACCTGCAGCGAGCGGGGTCGCTGCAGGAAACCCTTCGTGGATGAGCTGGGAGAGAAGCAAATGGAGCGAGTGGTGGAGGCCAACAACCAGGCGTCCCTCACCGAGATCCAGAGGTTGTACAACTGCACCGCAGTGAAGCCCATTTCGATCAAAACTACCCAGCGGGTCTTGAAGCGGCTGGGATACACTTGGAAGACTTCCCGACGAGACTCGGCGTCCCGGACGGGCAAAGGCAAGAGGGCCTCTGACGAGGGCTCGTTGTTTCAAAAGAAGGATAAGTGGGCTTCTGATTTGACCCACAATAAGAACACTAGTCCGGAAACGAGTAATCAAGTCCAGGATTGTTTGCAAGATGGAGCCACCGTGAGTTCCATGGAGACGTTGGAGCGACCCTCACGGGATCAGGATGTTCGTCAGAACTGCGACCATCCAGACCACTGAAGAGAACTATATTATGTTACTAATCCCCCCCCACACACACACTCTACTACTGGAGATGTATTTTTACTTTAGAACATGATTTATGATTTGACAGCAGACAATAAAATATTGATCGCATGGAAAATAAAATGTGATTGATTAAATACTTGTCTACATCTCTGATGAGGGGAAAATTGTTTGACGCAAACGAAATAAACAATAGCGACACATAAATCTCCGACGTCATTAAGGATTAAAGAAAATTATTTTAAGCATGAGAAGAAATATTGGTCAATGCATGTACAACGTTTTCATTCACTTTAAAATACTTGGGAAATGTAATCCGCGAAGTTTATCTTAAAATAGTGATAATTATTTCAATATTTATCTGTGAATTGCATTGGTGGCAAGTAACAAATTGCAAATAATTGTTACTGTACTTAAGTAGCATTTCCAGGTATTTACAGTATTACATATTTTCTGATGACTCTTGTAATTGATTTTAATAGGAGCGCGTAACGCAAATCTTTGTCCTACAGCTCGCCAGAGGGCGCTCGTTCCTTTTGAATGACATTGTAGTGACGAAGTCACATGACTTCCTGAGACCGCGTGATTCAGAACCATAACAATGATCAACGTGCAAATGTAACGCTGCAATAAGCGTTTAAGTCAGTCTTAAATCATTGAAGTGCAGATATTTTAACAAATGTCACCATGATCGTTTTGACTTTTGTCCTTTTACTCGTCACTTTCCCGTGCGGAGCTCGCTACACTGCAGACTGGACGAGTCTGGACGCCCGTCCTCTGCCCTCCTGGTATGGTGAGGCAAAAGTGGGCATCTTCATCCACTGGGGAGTTTTTTCCGTACCTGGTTTTGACAGCGAGTGGTTCTGGTGGCACTGGCAAGGTCAAACACCTCCTGATCCCAAATGTGTTGCTTATATGGACAACAACTACCCGCCTGGGTTCAGCTATCCGGAATTTGCACCCGAGTTTAATGCACAGTTTTTTAAGCCGGAAGAGTGGGCGGATATATTCAATGCTTCTGGAGCAAAGTGAGGTTTTTTTTTTTTTTTTTGTGCACAAGAGGGACTCCTTGCAGTCCAGATTAATTTGATCACATTGTATTTTCAATCTAGATATGTGGTCCTGACAGCCAAACATCATGAAGGTTTTACCAACTGGGAATCTCCCAACTCTTGGAACTGGAATTCTGTCGATACCGGTCCGCACAGAGACCTCGTCGGAGACTTGGGGGAGGCTGTGCGGAACCGGTGTGTGCTCTGTGTTTCAACAAAATTCAAGACTAACTTTACAGAGTTTTATGATCCTTTAATGTGGTTGATTATTTCCATATTTAGGTCGCTGCACTTTGGACTCTACAATTCCCTTTACGAATGGTTCAACCCTCTTTACCTGAAGGACAAGCAGAATGGATTCCAAACTCAGGAATTTGTGCTTCACAAATTATTACCCGAGTTGTATAATATGGTTGTGAGGTGACTTAGATCTTTCTTTTCATCTGCTATGAATGAACGCAGAGGGATTTAGTCAATTTCAGCATCCTGCTTGCAGGTACAGACCTGAGGTGATCTGGTCTGATGGAGACTGGGAAGCACCAGACACATATTGGAATTCCACGCAGTTCCTTGCCTGGCTCTACAATGATAGCCCTGTTAAAGTATGCACCGTTATCAAGCTGTAACTGCTGTTTTATATTTTATTTTTTAAATTTCTCCAACTAATGTAGTGTGTTTCTTAGGATACAGTGGTGACCAATGACAGATGGGGAGCCGGCTGTGCATGTAAACATGGAGGTTACTACAACTGTGAAGACAAATATACACCAGGTCAGCTGCCCTCGCATAAGTGGGAGAAATGCACGTCTGTGGACAAGTTATCTTGGGGTTACCGTAGGAACATGAAGATGAGTGACCTGATGGACCTGCCTACCATCATAGAGGTGATTTAATTCAAGCCAAAGAAATAATCAGTCGTAAAACTGACTTTTTTATTTGTTCGCTGCTCAGGATTTGGTTCACACTGTGGCGCTGGGGGGTAACTACCTCCTAAATGTGGGCCCCACTCCTGACGGAATGATCCCAGTTGTGTTTGAGGAGCGGCTGAGGGGAGTCGGGGCTTGGCTTGAAGTCAATGGGGAGGCTGTCTACTCCTCGGAACCTTGGAGGGTTCAGATGGAAAACAGCTCCGTGCCAGTATGGTAGGTCATTTGAGATGCTTTTGTTTGTTAAGCTCCTGCTTGATTTTTTGAGGACGGTTTGTTGGTGTTTTTAGGTATACATCCAAAGGGGACAGCATTTATGCCATCTTGACGAGAAAGCCCCCCAAGCCCACTGTGCAGCTTTTGGAACCCAAAACATCAGCCAACACCAAGGTATTATATTAAAGTCCGCCACGTTCAAGATTTGACAAGAAGCCTTTTTTTAAATCGCTCATTGTTGACTGTCAACCAGGTGACGTTGTTGGGGAACCCGGTGCCTTTATCTTGGTCACCTATCAAACCAAATGCCGGCCTTACGATTGTTTTACCTGAACTCTGCGACACGGCAGGAAAAGCCTGGACCCTCAAACTTGATGGTGTCAAGTGAACGTTCAACATTGCAAGGTACAACCTTTAAAATGTACAGATTTAAAAATACATTTTATCCTTGGCTCTACTTTACAAATAATAATTTAATAATATATTTTTTTGTCTTGATGCATGTTAACAAATCACCCCCACCCCCC
The DNA here is from genome assembly GCF_033458585.1 of Syngnathus typhle. Lineage (NCBI taxonomy): Eukaryota > Metazoa > Chordata > Actinopteri > Syngnathiformes > Syngnathidae > Syngnathus > Syngnathus typhle. The sequence goes on from NC_083757.1 coordinate 4,735,090, forward strand.
CAAAAAAAGAATGCAGTTTTGTTTCCCCCTTTACTAGAAACACAAAAACATAAAAGCCATCCAAAAAGCCATTTTGTTATTTGTCTGTACTTTACATTACAAATAATAATTTAATAATAATGTGTGCCTTGTTGCATGGTTACAAATCCCCCCCTCCCTTAAAAAAAAAAAAAAAAAGAATGCAATTGTTTTCCCCCTTTACTAGAAACACAAATACATCCAAAAAGCCATATTTTATGTTTGGCTCTACCTTACAAATAATAATTTAATAATAATTTTTGCCTTGGTTCATGTTAACACCCCCCCCCCCCCCCAAAAAAAAGAAATGCAGTTTTCCCCCTTTACTAGAAACACAAAAACATTAAAGCCATTCAAAAAGCCATTTTATGTTTGACTCCACATTACAAATATTAATTTAATAATAATTTTTGCCTTGTTGCATATTAACAAATCACCCCCCCCTTAAAAAATAATAATAATGCAATTTTGTTTCCCCTTTTACTAGACAGACAAAAACATTAAATAAAGACAAAGGAGACACAAGAGCCTTGTTTAACTGGCTAAAATAGCTTTATAGTAATCATCATATTAATAGTAATAATATTAGCCTTTAGAAAATGTTTTGACCGCGTTACATTCTGTGTTGAGGGGTAAACCACGTCACAGTGTGCCATCTCTCTGGGGCTTTCAGACGTGCTCCTTGAACACATCTAGAGCCATGAATTTTTTTTTCCTTTTTTACAATAAATAATACAAAATGGTATGTACACAATGAGACCCACAACACAACAAACAGAACCATGAACCCCGACCAAGTCACCGTGGTGATTCTCAAGCATGCATCTTCTCTCGCCATCTTCTCTCAGACATTTATATCTTAATGGTATTGCTATATGTGCTAGTCATTTCTTTTCAAATGACAACAACAACAAAAAGAATGTTTCTATGTACACTATGTTGTCTTGGCACTGTATGACAACAGAAGAATAGGAAAAAAAAAAACCCCGTCCGGCGTTTCGGGGCGACACGATGGAACGAGGGCAGAGGACATTTTTCGCTTTTGCTACATTATATAGTGGACTAACATCGGGAAGCTCCGCCTTTAAATTCACAAGAGGACGCAGTCATGTTTGACTCGTCCCTCTTTTGTGATCTCCTGGTGGGCGTGTCCGTCGTCGATCCCAGAGAGAAAATACAGTTTGTCGTCCCAGAGTTCTTGTCCCTTTTGTTGTCCATCATCCTAGCAGCGCTTTTTAAGACATGTCCTAACACATTAAACTAGTTATTGTACACAAGACTCACGCCTCGTTATATAGAATAATAAGTTCAGAAGAATGACAGCGGTGGTTATTGTTACCCCCCGCTCTTTTCAATGGCGATAACCACACTACAACTAATAATCATATTGTAGTAACAATATATGTGATATTGAGTAGAGCAATGTCCGTTGGCAACACGTATTTACATTTTTTTTTGTAAACAAAAGAGTGGCAGGGTGTTAGTGTGATCGTTTTGTTCCAACGTTACAGTGTTGATAATATCTCAGTGCTAAAGGCACATTGGAGTTTCAGTTACATGTCTCTTGGCTGCTCTGTGGATTAGAACACAATGATGCTTGCGTGTCCCAATTGTGCAATCAATACAAGAATGAGGAACCTAAACTAAAAGGCAATTTTGGGGTAGCGATTATTTGTTAGCAATGCTTCATCTGTGAGCCCAGTTTTGAAATTTGGTTGGCATTAGAATGACAATTTTCAAAACAGTATTCAAGTATTAAGTCAATTTTGGAGGAAATTAAAGGATATTAAGATATAATCTAAAAAATATGTTATAAATGAATATAAGGACAACAAAGTAAATTGAAATCAGCACACCCTTAAAAAAAAAACGTCTTACCAATCAGAGCAGCCTCTTAGAAATGTCCACCTAAAACTCAAATCTGCAAGACCCCTCGGGTTCACCAGATGCAGTCTTCCCTCTTGTTGCGCCTACTCTGGCGCTCTCCCGGTACCATAATTTTAAAAAGCACTCCCTTGTGTTTTGTTCCTTTTTTTTTTTTTTTGAACGGTTGTGTCAGTGAATAGAGAATCCCCTGAGGACAGAGGCCCGGCCGGGTCACAAAGGCTGAGGTACTCGGGGGTTGTTCGTCTGGCTCTGAATGTTTTGCATGTTTCAGAAGAGGTGACAGGTGTTTTGTGGCATCCAGTCAGTCTGGTGACTCGTGTGTTGCTGCGTGATATTTATAGCGAGGGTCCTTGCACTCAGAGTGGAATAGGCGACATAAAAAAAATAAAATAAATAAAAATAAAAAAATGCAAAGCTATACTTGAGTCACTCAACTCCGCCACTTGAGAATTGAAGAAGTTGCTACTGTGGATAAATACTTGTTGAATCCTCGCCATGAAAAGACCAGTCAGGAGTCCTTCACAGTGCAGTAAGAGTATACAAAAAAAAAAAAAAAGCAGGTCTTTGTGCTTTGTTTGATGAGCCACTCCGATGTTGTCGACTTAACGTCCCGCTTTTTGCCACCAAAATTAAGCATTTCTGTACAAAGATTTTTAAAGCTACAAAATGAGCTCCCGTCGGCAGGCTAATTCATCTCTTTCAAAACATGCAGTGCCAACAAAGTATTCCAGAAAGAGTCCAAGTGAAGGATCGGAAATTTCTCTCTGAAGGTAATCTCAGAAATTCTATGTACACACCGCACGTAACGTTACACGCTGTAAACTTGAACAGTAACCACCACGCATAGCTGGGTAGGCACATGTCGTTGGTTCTAAAGCGGAAATAAGACGAGAGAGTATATGTCATTGAAGCTCCAAAGGATTTGACTTGGCAACTAACATATATATAGATATATATTTTACCCTGTGAACCTGACTCAGCACTCAGAAAATATTTTCACATGTGCCACACAGCAGTAACATCACACAAGTCTATGTAATAATAATAATTAATAATAATACAGTGGTATTTCACATTTTGATATAGGCCTTTGTGTACACTGTACTCAATAGTCTCTATCTATAAATGTAGATTATATTATAAAATATACATCTCCCGTTCAAATATTTGCCAGATTCCATTGCCATATTAGGAGAAAAGAAAATCATGCGAATGGCTGAATTTCCATCATTTCTCTCGCCGCATTCACATAAAGCCTTGTACAAAACGTCCATATAAAATATTGAAATGAAAAATGTGTTGCAGTTGTTTCTTTTCTTTTTTTTTTATGTGGGTGAACACAATTATTAAAAGTCATGCTACAGTGCTGCGCTTCCTACTCAAGATCCATAAATCGAATTCACTCACAAGTAGTTGTGAGTTTTCATCTTCCGCTTTCATCCACCGTAATTGAGATATGTCATTTTTGCTTTTAGTTGAGTCAATATTTGCCAAGAGCTACTACGTTGGGTGGCGGAAAAACAATATATTCCGTTATCGGTTCGTGTCATAAGGGCATCTTATTAAATTCTAACTACATACTGCTGTTAGATCCTAAATTGACCACTTAGTGGTGCTATAATCTCACATTTGAATGGACCCCCACCCCCCGCTTATCTCAGTGGAGTCCTGAGAGGCCACTTCAGCCATTCAAACTTAACTATTTTTATCCTCTCTTGCTGTCAGGGTCTGATGCTACCCTGCAATTGCTTCATTTGGCAAAAATGAGTGTGCACAGGGTAGCAAGTGTTCATTCAGGAAAACCTCACGATGAACGTTCAATGAGGTGTGGGCCAAAACCAGAAATCATAGTTTTATCAAATGTTTTTAAATATTGCAAGTCTTAAGTAGCATATTTGTTGTTGTTTTTTCCAAGTGTGTTCCAATTGCTCTTTTGCATGAATGCATTTGATGATAAAGCAAATAAAAAATAACAGGAAGTGCTTTGTGATCTGGTTCTAAGAAGATGGTGGCTGCTTAGTATAATAAGAGCGAATCATGTTTCGTTTTCCGTACTGGCAGTGTCAGTGAAGAGAATGGATACATGTAGCTGGGAATGGAACACCCCACGAATGGAGAGTGTTTTCCCCTTCAGGGGTGGCAACAGGAATTCAAAAATGTGAAGTCTCATCATCTCCTGTCGTCGAGGTTTTGTGCCTGTTGAGCCCTTTTATTTTTCAGTGAACATGACCGGGCATGCTACCAACTAGTGCCAGAGCCTCAGCAAATCACCATTGCGAGAAAAAAAGTTTCTTGTCGTCAGCCCCAAAATAAAATAAAATGAAATAAATAAGTAAATAAATAAACAAATAAATAAATAAAATAGTCTTGATGTGGAAAAAAGGCGATAATTTATATCTGCTAGCTCCTCTGCTTTTTTGTTTTGTTTTAGGCCTCTGTGTCAGTAATATGTGCAATTTTCAAGACACGCAAGTGGCTATTACTGCTTGAGAACTGAATTAAGAGTAATGGGAAAGTGTATTTATGGAAATGCTCTAGTCTAGGAGGAAGCGGAGTATTTAGTTATGACCTGGAGATAATCCAGATCTGCCAAGGACTTGGTTGCTGGTCAGGGTGACGTGGCTCAGGGGGATTTCAGAGTCGAGTCTGGGCTTCGGGAATGTAGATCTCGATACTGTCTGCGCTCTCTGTGGCCGAATTCTGCCTGAAGGAGGCGGTACGCTTGGTTTGCAGCAGCCTCCTTCTCGCTTCTGTCCTCTGACGTTCAACGAGGTCCAGGGACTTCTCCCTCATTGGTAGGGTGTGCCCCCCTACGCGAGGTACCACCAGGCCCCCTGACGCGCCTCCGCCGCCTCCATCCGCGACGCTATCCGCACGGAGGCTGCCACTCACCCCGCCAGCTGGCTTCTTTGGTAAGGGAGGAGGAAGCTTCTTATCCTCCTATAGCCCAACGAAGATGATAATGGGTGTGGATACATCGTTTGGTTTGGTTGTGTGAGAGATGGATTGAAAGAATTCAGGTAGTGCATTCATTGGGTAAAGAAAAGGAACAATGTGGGAAGAACATGAATGGTCAATGACAATGTGAAGGAAAAAGAGGAAAAGAGAAACAATGGTTAGTTCTGTCAGGATGAGGTGGAATTTAGTGAATGAGCACCTGGAATGTTCTAGAGAAGATGTCCTCCTGTTATATAGACTACATTTGGTACTCAGTTCAGTTCTCATTGTGATTTTGCATTCTCGCAGTATGCGGCGGGATTGAGGACATCTGCGGTAGTCTTCGCCACATAGCCAGTTTAGCTCTGGGGGAGAACTGAAGGGAACCCATGGTTGTTTGGCTCACCTTCTTTTCAGAGGGGAGTTTCCAGCCAGACTCTTTGAGCCTCTGGAGATCTTGAAACTTGACCCGGATGTCTTCTATGTTGAGCTGAAGTAGGTCCCACAAGCCTGCTAGGTCCTGAGAGGTGGGCTGGGGGTAACAAGATGGGTCCTGGGGTGGGTGAGGAGACAAGATACATGTTAAATGGATTAAATATTTACGCAAGACGTAAACATCAGCAAGTCTCGAAGCATACGTTCAACCAAACCCATCAAATATTAATTCCGGATGGAAGAAATCATTGATGGCATCACTAGATAAAGCGTACTGCTCAATTGTTCTGCAAGTATCAAGTGACGACTTTTGTTTTTGAAGAAAGACCACCCTCAAAAAGTTTTCTATAAGAAGAATTATGATGTGAATCAGAAGACTACTTCTTGTGTTCAACCACCGCCGTAATATTTTAGTCATGACTTCTCATGCAATCACACAAACTCACCACATTTTGTTGGCAGAGGCGGAAGAACTGCTGAACCTTCTGAGACATGAGCATCTGTGCACTGCCAACTGCGTTGCGAATCAACTCTAGAACTGGAAATAGTTGGGGAAAAAACAAAAGAAGTTGAAGACAGAAATTGTTTATTGCACTGATCTCAAAAGCAACCCCCCCTCCTTTGCAAACTCACTCTCCTCAGGGAGTTCATTCTCCTCCGCCTCTCCCTCCATGTTCTGGCACCAGCCCTCCATCCTCTCCACTTCCGTCTGCAGAAGGCGCAAGAAAAATTCGCCGTCCCTCATGCAGGGGGAGGCTCGACCCGAGTCGGGCAGGCTGCGGGGACCCTCCAAGGAGGGTGTCCCAGCCCACGCTCGCTCTGATTTGAGGGGGAGTGGCGAGTGAGAACGAGGAGGAAGGTGCTGATGCTGGTGCGACCGTGGGTCTCCTGGACAAGCTTCTGTGGTGTAGCCACTCTGGATAAAGTCCTGAAACGATGACACCAATAAGGAACCGTTTTCGGACGATCCCATGAAGCCCCTCAAATGACCATTGGGGTGACCTCATTTGGCCAAACGGCCACATACCTCTCGATAGGCCCATTGTCCCTGTGTATGGACGGTGCGGTGGCATTCCGCGTATTGGCCAGCTGACTCCGGTTCCGATGAATGGCGTTGGAAGGAGCAACCAAACTGGAGACTCTTATCCTGCGTTGGCACGGCAACGCTGAGCCCCGGGAAGCCCTCGGGGTCCAGGTCGGCCTGCACGCTCGCTGTCACGCTGTTGGAGCGCTTGAAACGGGCCCGCCTGTGACACGGGAAGTCACAGCAAGCCCAAAAGCTATCCGTTACGCACTGCCATCGCACGACTCCATTTCTTTGCTTATCCCTTCTGGGTAATTTATGCGGTGAGCATCACACTGCAACTCAATACGACTTTCTCACTAAGTCCTGTTAAATCATCTGGCATATGACAAACGAGTCAACGGATGTTGTCATAGAATTTACATTTCCCTTTCTCGTCCATGCTGTGTGACAGTTTGAGGTGTGACACTCAATGACAATGGGACACCGCTCAGTCTCTAGTGTGAAATGCTGCTTATGTGTGAATCTGACCAAAGGCTTCGAGGCCAAGGCACACACGAAACCATAACAGTAGGGGTGCACGCTAATGGTTGGAAAAACCGAAAGGTGTTACAGACTTCACGCTGTGACGTCTGATGAAATGTAAAATAGAATCTTTTGGCAAAATCAACCAAAGGTGTTTGCGCTGTTGGGGGTCCTGACGAAATTAAAGGCTTTTGTAAATTATGATGAATACGTATTTTGGGGACTAAATATAGTTGAGTACATTTTTAGTTTGCACTTATTTAAATGTCACGTATAAGCAGTCGGTAAGAATAATTGAATATTACCTTTTATCATCTTCCACCTGTACTCCAATCGAATGAACCTCTGTCAGGGCTTTGCCATCAGCATCTGAATCTGATAGAGTCTCTGAACTGTCCACCTGGAATAAAGAAGAAAGACCAATTCACTCTCCGCTACCCCTTTATGTAAAACCCTTCACCTTATCTAATTTTTTTGTAGTTATGTTTGTATTGCAGTTATTGCCCAATCAGAATCGAACCATGTTATATACTTTAGTTGACTGACGATAAGTTGTTCGTTTGTAATATCGCGTATATTGACATGGCGTGATGATGATATAGAAGACAGGACACCATCGAAGGCCCAGGTGTTTTGTGATCACGTGGTATGCTAATGAAAAATATGTTCTAAAAAAAGGTCGGATATGAGTCAGCCAAAAATGTGTGCTCGGTATGCATCATAAGTAAATTCCGATCTGGGAATGACAAACACAGCTGCCAAGCCAGACGCCGATCTAATCACTCATCTCGTTTCTCTCTTGGCAAGAAAGCAACAGAATGTTTCCCTATCGTCTGAGGTCATTGTATTTGGAGAGTACTGTCATGCATGTTTGTAATAATTCAGTGGAGTTAGTTACCTAATCCACTGATAAATGAGATTTTTTTTTGTAATTGTGAGTCCCCCATAAAAATACTTCAGCCGATATAAAATGTTTTACAACGGTTTCTCTTTCTTAAATATACCGGTGTTGCCGGTAATACACAATCATGAAGACATATTTGTTCCTCACCTGCACAGCGATAGACGGCCTCCACTTCCTTCCACTGCATACATCATCCTGCCCTCCAGCTTTACTCAAAACAATGCTGTTCTGCGGCAGAGAGACCGACTTCCCCAGGCTCCCCGCAACCCGACTTTCCCTCTCCCTGGCAGGCCTCGGTGGTCCCTCTAGCAAACTATCAGCCGAGCTGCTGTGTTTGGCCCGCACGCCAACCCCTGGACCTCCTCCATAGGGCACCATTTCCCGCGAGCCCCTGATCCCTCCATCCAGGCTCTCTGCTGAGTTACTGTGCTGCCGGGATCGCCCCGGGCCTGTGGCGGTGTAGTAGCCAACTCTGGAAGAGCGTCCCGAAGGTCCGTCGGCGCAGCCCAGGTCCACCGAGTTACTGTGCAGTTTGGGTCGCCCGTGGCTGCTCTGGTAGTAAGCGTCCTGGGTGGACTCGGTGCTGCTCTGGGCTCTCACTGATAGCGAAGACTTGGACATGCGAGGTGGAAGTGGGGGAGGAGCACCTTTGCGATAAGGAAAGACTGAAGTGTCAGAGAAGTGGGAGAGAGGGAGACAGAGGCATAGTTGGGTTGTTGATAGAAAAAGGGGGCAGGGATGGGTACTTACAAAAGGGACAGACTAGAAGAATTAGGGGACGGAAACGGAGTATTGAGGATTTGAAGGGCGATAAATTAGAGGGAGGGAAAAATCCGTGAGAAATGACTCAGAAAGATGAGTGCTGTGAATAAATAAACCTTTTTTCGCACGATTCTAAATGATATGCAAGACTTGACTCTTCCCATGAGCAAACTCAAGGCTTTAGAAGAAGCAATTTCCTTGGAGATATTAAAATGAAGCCCTCCAACCTTCCCTTGCCCTCCCTTCCGTCGTATTCACCTTAACGGCTTGGTTGAACAGATGCACTCAAATCTGATGAGCGTGCATGGTTGTAAGCAAAGATTGTATTTTGTTTGTCAGGTGACGGAGATGATTTTTGACAGTGCACAGGCTTTCATTTATCTTGTCAGATTTGCTTGGCTTAACTTGGGATATTTGAGCGTTGCAAATGAGATTGCATTGACGAATTGCAATGGGAAACTGAGTTACGACCGTAACCCAAAGATTACTGCCCTTAAATAAGTATTTACACCCAACCATCATCGGAAGAATCCTCCTGTTGGAGTGAATAGCACAGAAACTTACCAGCTCCTGCCTTGATGCTTCCTTGGGGACCAGACATAGAAAATACAGAGAGACAGTCGTCGTCCTGGGAACAGCCAGCCTGGATGGCGCGGACATAGCTATGGCTACGCGTGCGGAACACCCCTGGGAGATCCAGAGCTTCGACCGCTTGGGACTCCACTTCCCCGAACATGGTCTCGCACACGGCCTCAAACTGTCTGTCCAGGGTGTCTCCCAACTGAAGCAGAGATCTGAATAAGTCAATGCTTCAATAGAGCATGTTCTCAAAATCATCGACACGGTCAGTCACTGTTACCTGCGAGCTGGTCAGCGAGCGAGTGTAACTACGTGAGCGCGCATGGGACTTGGGTGTCGTCCGACTGTTCGGATAGGAGTCCGTACACTGCTTACATGAATACCTAAAGTCAAACACAGCCGACTCGTGAGTCATTCCAGAATTAGAGGACATGGAGATAGTTTATGCAATATAATCTTTGGATTTATTACGGAATCTTGCTGACAAAATCCTCAGCCTATTATCGTGATGATCCTCAACGTTATCGAAACACGACAGACCCATTAAATGTCACAGACAAATGGCAGACTGAGTTCAGCAACAACAGAGCAGCAAAAACAAACAGCAAGGCGACTAAACAGATTGCAGCGTAAATGTGCTGTGTCGGTATTATGCTAAACAGCGCTCGTATGCCGAGTTTGACCTTTGATCCATGCTGATGGATCGTCTGAAGGCATCCCTCTGAGCGATCAGGGTGGACTTGGGCGAAGCTTTCGGGCTGCTGTCTGAATCGCCGCTGTCATCATCGCCCATGGCCTTGATATAACTTCCACTGCGCATGCGGCGACACGGAATCTCACCTCCACTGTCTGTGCCGCTGTATCCTCCCCCCCAGTCTTCTGAAGGAACCTGAGATGCAATGACATTCACTTGAAAATCAATAATAGCGCTACAAAGGCTCTGAAAATACAATTGTACCTTGTGAGTAGAGTACAAGCTTGTTGACACTGAGCAAGGCGGTCTTTTTATAAGTTAAACAAAGGTCACACGAGTAATTAACAGTATTGCCTCTGTTATTGTGGTTAAAAAAACTCAACATGTAGTAGACATGCAGTTCAAAAAATATCCACCACAAGTATGACTGCACAAAAACATGCATGCCAACGTGATCTCAAGAGAATTTAGTAGAAAATGTAATCAGAGTTTATCATCATACCATGTTGGGAACATCACGATTCCTGAAGGAAAATGAAACGAGTAGCACGTCAACTGATTACCTGAGTACCTCTTTGGATTTTATGACATCCCACTAAATTCCTTTGTGATCAAGCGGCACATGTACCCAAGCGAAAGAGAGAGAAAGCGACCAAGAGAGACTGCGACACAGCGACTTACAGAAAGAGAGAAACTCTGACAGCTGGATAAACACTTGACGCGCGAGAAAGAAAAAAAAAAAAAAGAGGAAGCATCAGTCGCAAGCTGACTGCAACAAAGAAAGGCAGGTAGCCAAGCAGAGCGAAAGACGGACACAAATGTAGAGAGACAAGACAGAAGGAGGTGGCTCATGCCCGGACAGACGTACGAGGTGATGAAAGAGGAGAAAGTGAGAAACAAAGAACAGAAAGGATGAATAACAGGTGGAGAAGACGGATGAGAATCTGATGAGAAAACAAACGCAGAGGACAATAACAAGACACACAAAAAAAATGATAAACAATAAAAGGTACACATACAATTCAGCGCTGTAGCTTTGGCCTACCCCTGAGTGTCTATTTTTAAAGTGTTCCGTTCAAATATGTTTGGGGGTCTAGTCTGCCAACCCCCTCTGGTCTTTCACTATCGCTTCCATTTTCTCATCATGCTCTTCTCTTTATTCCGTTATGTCCCAGTAGCAGCCATCACTCTATCTCTTCCCCTCAGTTTTGATTCTTATCTCGGCACTCGTATATTTCCCTCCATCAATGTACCTGACACTTTATATTCGTCTTTGTGTCGCTCTTTCTTTATATAATGTCGTTTTTGTCATTCCTTATTGCCAGATCCAGATAAGAATAGAGGAACTTAGGGCATTGTTAAAGGCAGGAGGCAAACGTTTTGGAATGTGTATTTGACTGAATTACCAGAATTGACAATCAAAACATATATCACTGTTTTTACATAATGAATCAGCTCATATTCCTAAAAATATTTCGCCTCATTCACAGTTCCATACGCTCACCTGTAGATAATGCAGAGTCCTCTCCTTCAGTTTGTTTTCAATTGGCACCAGAGCTTTGTCATAGCCTCCACCTCCGCCCCGAGAAGGGTATACCTCCCTGGCTTGACTGACTGTCATGGCAGACCACGTGCTCCTTTTTAAGGAGTGACCAGGGTGACCTGTGTGACCGTGGTGTCCACCTCCATCGCTTCCGGCCAGCGCAATGGTGGTACATGCCATGCATTCCGCAGGGCCTTGCCCATCGCCTCGCTCCTTGGGCCGCTTCATGGTGAGCTCCTGAATGGCTGCATCCAGGCTCTCGTGCCCGCTGGGGTAACCTCTCCTGCCGCCACTCACCAGGAAGCTGCTGTCGGAATCCAGGTTGTCATCGGAGCTCCACCAACCGGCTGTCCGGCTGCGGTGTCGTCTGCCTGACTCGTGCCGAGAGTCCCCGCTCTTACTGCGTTCTCGAGACTTGTTCCTCCGAGCGGACCGAGACTGGTGGCCGGAGTACTGACCCCCACTGTCTTCCCCTCCACTCCTGTGACCCCCTCCTCTCTCACCTCGATAGTCCCCGCCTCCTCTTGTGCCATTGTATTCCCGTTTGGAAGGGGCCTCCAAGGAATGGGACTTGGCAAAGAGACGTTGCACCGAGTTTACCAGGTGGCGGATACGTGAGGGACTCTCACTGCGCTGTTCGGCACCTCCGCTAGTGGACCGCTGATACTGAAGTGTGTGGAAGCCATCGGGGTGGAATGGTACCTGCTTATCAAACTGATCCACGAGGTTCGGAGGGATGCGGTGCATCTTAGCTCCATGACCCGACGACAAGCATTCCTCACACGACTCAAACGACTGCAGAGGCGGATGCTGGCTGGGGTGCGAGCGAGGGAAGGTACCCCCACCTGAGTGGCTGTGAGAATGGGAATGGGAGTGGGAATGGTGTCTCTCCAGCGCCAAAGCCTCAGCCGGACCCCCTGGTGGGTAGTAGTGGCCGTCGTTATGCCCGTGATAATAGTCTCTCCCTGGGCCATCGCAGTCCTCAGGCGGACAGTGACAGGAGCCTCCTCCGCCACCACCAGAGGAATGCTGGGACAAGCTACGGCTGACATGGTACCCTTTCATATGCACCGGGGCGTGGTGGGCCGTCCGGGCAGAAAGGGGGCGCTGTGGGCGTGACAGGGCTGCTAAAGTCTCACCTGCAGGCACACAAAGACAATAGTCAAGTATGAAACAGAAAAAAAATGTTAGTTGGGTGGGAAATTACGTTCCAGAAAAATAAACAAATGCATTGCGCATGGTGATCATCCATCCAAAAGACTCCACCAAGCAACCATAGGCAGTTCTTCTTCTCATTTATCTCAATGGCTGCCAGGCTGATGAATCAAGTTTTTCTTCTTTGCTCTCTGCCTCAGCACCTTCCCATTCTTACGTCCTTCCTCTTTTCTTTATTGTTATATTCATCAGCACTGCACTCCAGCGTTGTCTGCCTCATTTCTCCCTCCGTGCCCACCGGGGGTCTTGACACATTTACACCTACATGATTTACAGCAGAGGCAAACAGCATGTTTATTGATCAGCTGCACCCTGCTGAGGCGACAAATGCGGATCTGTTTTACTTCCCATCATTTTTTTTCCCCTCTTCAGTCTGTTATAGGCTTCATTTTACTGTCCTTGCAATTAACTGGGCTATCATGTTGGAAAAACAAAACTGCAGGAAGTGAAATCAATAAATGTAAACAAGCTGCGGCTACAACATGACTCAACTTTTTTCCGCATCAGTGGATGCTGTGAGGAAAAATTCTTTCATTGCTTCGAAGTCGAATGATTGCGTTCAAGTTTGGAGGTTTCCCAGCAGTGGTCATGAAATGCTCAACAAACAGTGATTAAATTCCAAATGGAATCCAATAGATTTTATTGACTGGACTTGATATAATCACCTTTCTATTTACCACTGTCCTCCCTAACTCGCGCACACTTGCATCATTTTCAAGAGTGGTTAGAGTTAAATTGGTTCAGCAGCGTGAGACTCATACTCGTGCACACGCGAGAGATAATCATCCAGTATAGAGTGGGGCCCGGTGGTCTTGATTTGCTAAATGAGAGGTGTCACTAAGAAGGTTAATCCTCATTTAAACGTGGAGAGAGAGAGATAGCGACTGACCTGTTTGTATTCAGCTCAATGGAGAAAAGCAGATGGACCAGACCAAAAATACTTTTTCGAGTTCTAATTGGCACTGTGCCTTATTTGCGGATGTTCCTCTATGATTAGATGACAAGTGCGCAGTGCCGTTCTGCCTGAAGAAGTAAATTAAACCATGTTGTGTTCGTCAAGAAGTCTGTGGCTTTATAACAAACTGCCAATCATTGCGAAACACAAAACGGTGAAGACAAAGCTGCGATTCCCATCATTTCTTTCTCGCCACATGGTACCTGTTCCTTTGTCTTTCCTACTGACCTACTTCCATTCATCCTTGATCGCCCACTCCACACTTCTCTCATTTATATGCCCATTTGCCCAAATGCTTGATTGCATTCTGGACAACTTGATCTGGCATCAAGCTCCCTCAATATCGACAATCGTCTACTTTGAGGAATATATGTCCGATTGCTTGCAGCATACTACCAACATCTTACCCAGTCTTGGCATGTACTAACTCGAGCCGAAGTGCTCTAAGGAAGAAGAACGCCGTGGATGCATGTCCAATCCATCCACGATGCAGCTTTATTGGTCCTCGCCTTGTATTTAAAGTAACATCTACTGTTGGGAGTCAACAACACGCTGACATGCCGCTGATGTTTAACACTGCTTAACATCAACCTGACTGTTGCGGAGGCTTTACTCTGGAGCTCTTATTATTAAATATTCATGCCATCATGCCAGCTCCTCTGACCCACTTTGCTAACAGCTGAATCTGCCCTCTCTTTGCTATCTTCAGGTCAAGGGGTGCTTCACATCACTGATGTACGGTACTATAACTTCAAGACCTTGACTACCCTATTTATTTCTTCCACCCTCTAGTGAGTAGTGGTCACTCTGAAAGTGTCAGGCGGAAACCTTGAGGACCCGTCGACGTATCCTTGGGAAAGATACTGAAGGCCTAATTGCTGCGAGTGAAGGACTGGGTGGAAATTGTTGAATGATCTAAGCGGGGTTGTCAGACTATTCAAGCGGACATAGAGGCAGACTATAACCTGAATAGCATGCGGGCGCTAGCTCACCATAACTATACTTTTACTCGAAATGGCCCGAAGCTAATTTGTTTTATTGTTGTACTGTTGTTCATTTATTCATTTATTTTTTAAAGAAGACAATAGCGGATAGTCGCAAGCCAGGCCTTCATTAAAATGGCTCATGCTGCATGCCAGAGAGCATTGTTGAGCTTAGTTGGACCTCACAATGGACCGTGAGCTTCCATGCTCATATCATATGTCGATATATTTGAGAGTGCGTTTTAAATAATTGCAGCCAAAGGGTTTTTCATTAGCTTGGAAGGGGAGCGTATAGGAGACTGTAGATCGTATCTCCGCATGGCCATTATGAAAAGCGTGGCAGATCTAAAATAGAATTGTCTCACCTGTCTCTGCATTTTTTTGAGGTATGAAATGGAATTCTGGGAAAGATGGCTAATGAATGAACGCGATGTAATTTTTCTCTCATACGAACACACACACACACAGATCCGGGTTGACGTGAAGATAATGGGAAACATTTGGAAAGTGAGGAGAAGCTTGTCATTTCTGTCCATACAGAGGAAAAGGTCGACAAGAGAGTAAAGTGGAGAAATGTGAAGACAGGAACGGAAGTCATGTCTTTGGCTTTTAAAAAATGCAAAGCACCTGCAAGGCGGATAAATGCTTTCATATCTATTTTAGATGAAGACTTTGTAGTTGGGGACTTTCAAAGGGAGAAATGGTAGAAGTGAAATGACGGCACTGCAGATGGTCACGTGTCGGCTCCTTGGGCTTTCCAGCCATTCTACCCAATGCAGTGGACATGAAAAATATTTCCCAAGAGCTGACAACTGAATTTTACCTTTAAGTATTTTTTTTTATGTGGAACAAAAGACTGAGAGAACTTCAAATGCAAAGCATTTTTCTTGTCAAATGAAATTGATCCACCATGAATTTCTAAACAAGTATGAACCGAACTTGGATTTTACTGTCTCATAAAATGCACAGAATACCTTTCGAGTAATCCAACCTCCATAGTGCCGTATTCATTTTTGAACCGAGGGAAACAGAGATGAGGAAAATATTCTGAAAAATGGAAGTGAGCCTTGAGGCTATTTCCTTCTGTCTTACTCTCCTCCAAGTCTTGCTCTGCTTTTTTTTCCATCTTCCCTGATTTTCCACTTCCAATTCGACACATTTTCATCAATTCTAGAGCACACATTCAAGCAAGTGTCGTTTTTCTTGCCATCGAGAAATTCAAGGAGTCACTTGATATCGATCGAGGTGCTTGAATAGATACAGTGGTGCCTTGAAAGGCAAGATAGGAGGCGTTGCTTTGACGATTTGTCCTCTATATATAGCAGAACAAATTTTCATAAAGACATATTTGTATCCTTCTAAATCTATTCCACCTGTTTTTATGCTTCACAATACATTCTTTGAGACATGAATGATCATAAATGAGCCCGTCTTGGAGATAACAGTTGTTCCACATCCCTCAAGGATGTCCAATCACAATGCGAGAAAAACGACCACCATTATTCGAATGAAATTCACCATATATCAAAATATGCGCCCTTTCATGATCATCAAACTGTTTACCGCGCAGAAAACGCCTTCGAGCGCGACTGACTGTGACTTAATGAGAAAGAAAATACCAACGCCACTTAGACGGCGCTGTTTGCTCGTAATTGGCTTACATTCTCGCTCTCCGCCTCGATAACACGAGGGGACGTTGTTGAGGACACGAGATGGCCGTGTAACAGGAGATGAAAGGTAATAAGTGAAGAGCATAACTGGCTTATTTGGAGTTTCAACTCATTAGAGGTGGACGCCCGCGTCTTGTGCGAGAGTGCATTCGCTGCTTGGACCACCCGAGCTTATTTGGCTATTACTCCCACTCTCGTATCTCACTTTGTCTTAATCGTCTCTCCCTTTTTTTGAGGTGCTCCCGCCTCTCGTCTCATTTGGCTTCTCACTTAGCTCCTTTTCATTGAGAACTCCTCCTACTTCATCTTTCATCATTTGTAATCCCTAAACATTTCATCTTGACCAAAACTAGATTAATGATTCACAGTGCAAAATATTTTTCGGATAGTCTCAATGAACAAGTCTATTTTTTGGACATTTTTAAAAATAAGACGCATCTGGTTAAAAGGTGCACCGGGTTATACGATGCATTTCTGCACATTAAATTAAATTAAATTAAAAATGAAAAGCCCTTAAGTGTGCCTTACAATCCCAAAAACTACAGTACCAACACATGTATCTATTTTTATCATGATCATTTTTTTGACTTGCATCCATTTCTCATGAAGAGCAAATGAACTCTTCAACTCTCTTTCACTTTTTGGTCTCGATCCACCGTTGCTTCCCTCTGCCTCTTGCAAAAAAAGCCCACACCTTCTCTCTGGTCTAATGTTGTGTTGTATTACAAGCTCTCCTGACAGATAATCAAAGACAGATGAAGGTAGACGTAGCTCGCTGAAAGCTTTCATCACACTTTGCTTGCAAGCTGAGCCGCTCATAGCGCTGTTACTGATTGCTCTAATTGAAGTCAGACATTTCCAGCACGCCTTTCCAAATGCTGCATATGGTCACCGACTGCATGCATCCACATGGACGTGCACGTAAAACAAGCTGATTCTGCTGTTGCTAGGTTACTTAGTGAACTAGGTTACTACCACTACAATGCATTTGCATGCATTTTATATGGGTGAGAGATGACAAGATCGCTGTCCATTGGGATCAGTGACATTAAAATTGTGTTCTCGGGGGAATGACAAAGTCTGTAGAGTAGCAAAATAAATGTGGGTGTCTTTACCGAAGAGAGCTTGAAATGCAAAATACTCGTGGAGGTTCTTTGATTCTGGTTGCTACCTAGCGACAAATATATCTATGAATAAATTTGAGTTTATGTACGTCGAGGTCAAGCAACCGGTGCTTTTGTCATTAACGCCTCTTAGCGTATTTTGTTAAAGATGAGAACGTGGAATTGAATTATAATAATTGTAAAGCACAGACTCCTTGCTCAGCCAAAGGTTTCAGCGATGCGCCTTATGGATTGTACAATTATATTTGCTCAATTCATACTCGACACAGTGCACTGCACACAATCTTCTGTTCCTCTATTAGACTAATATCATCTAAATAGAATTAACCGGAGGTAATTTCTGCAACAGATACGACCCACTGGAGTAGTCAGAGTACATATAATGTCGCATTCCAGCACTCCAGCTCAAATAAATGAATCATCCCAGGTTCTGCAAAAACCACAATGCACAAGGACGTTTTGAAATGAACACATTGGTGCTTTAGTTGATACACCTTCATACGACACACCAAAAAGTCAGTTGCGGAATAAAAGAAAAGGTCTCCTCATTCATTCCAACCAACGTTCACAATCAATGAGAATTGCTTGCAGAAAATGAGGAAGACGAGATAAAAAAAAAAAAAAAACTAGCTGGTGACATTCAGGAGACAATCACTGGAAACCTCAGACAAAAGAATAAGTATTGCTGAGGATGGAAAGTGTGCATGGGAGGGGGGGGGGGTGGGTCGCTATTGTGCCGGTTTCCATTATGAAGTACAAAAATGGATGCAATCTAAGCAGGAAAAACTGAGCGTAGAACGGAGTATGGATGAGAAGCGAAAGGGGGGAAACAGGAGATAATGAAGACTTAATTAATCGCTGCTGCTACAAGCTCTCATTTATCATGTCATTGTTGAAACGTATACACTCCAACTCGTTGCCCCTTTGTCGCTGAGAGGTCTTCACTTGCCGTCACACAAAATCCGATTTCGAACTACAATGATGCTCATTCTGGTTCAAATAATAAAATTGGTTGCAGATACTATAAATTGGCGTATATTATTTTCCTTTCGTAGCGGGAGACGACTTCAATATATGCATACGAGTTGTCTCTCAAAATCATTCATGCCGAAGACTGAAAAACTATTCCAGCAATATATTTGGCGGGGGTGTGTACAACATACAGATTAAGGATGTAGCAGAATGGAGGGAAAATGCAAATGAGTGTTAATAAGAAGAGAGCTCATGGAAACACTCTGACACTTGATTACCGGTCTCCCTTGTGGTAATGGCAAACAATAGAAGCAGATTAGCGTGTTTCCAACCGAAAAAAATTGCCAAAGTGGATGACAAAGAGTGCACTTCTATTTTTATCACGCTCTCCTTTCATCAACATTTTTTTTTTTTTTTATCTCCGTGCGAGATCTGCTGCTGTGTGCTATGGGACTTATTATTATTTTTATGCCACACAAGCAAGCTGTATGTGTGTGTGAGCTCAAACTTGTGTCAGTCAGCTAGGGAGGATGTCCGTCACCATTCACTGCAGACAACCGAGCCCTCGGAGAAATATCCGCAATCAAAGAAGAACAGACACACAGGGACAATCTTTGCAAAAGTTTTTGAGGCACTTTGGGTGTCTGGTGAATTGCGTGTGACTGAAAAGCTTTCTGTGGTAAAAAGATGAGTGAGACGCTTGGAAAGCATTAACGCAGAGGTCCGACTAAGCCCTCCCTTTCAAAATATAAAGACAGTACCAAAGATAGGCTTAAAATGTCGATGGCGGCTCTTGTTTGTCATTTAATTGTCCTTGCATGCCGGCCGGAACAACCAACACACTCGTGTCGTTTTTGTTTTCAGTTTGTTGGGCAAAGCAGGCTTATGTAAGACGAGCAAAATGGACTGAAGGATTCACATCCCAATTCAATAGGCCAATCTTTGTCAACAAACTGGAAACATACGGCTTGCCATTTTACAAACATCACAATGGCTCTTGTGTAAGATGTGCGGACTGCTTATATTCCCCCCCCAAAAAAACGCTTTTGCAGCTCTGCACTTTACGGTATCCCTGTCAATAATTGATGTGAAACTGGAATATGCAAATATTGTGCAGCAGCAGCAGCTCATGGCAATTTGCATCAATGAGGTCATGGCATGCTGAATTTCCCTTAATTTCACTGTTGGTTGCCTTAAGTGGTGCTATAATCAAATACGTCTTGAGAAACAATAGATCTGAAAGACTCGGTGACTCATCTTCGGGAAGGTTCTGTGTTTTGTGGAATAAATCTTTTCACCACAGTTCAGCGTTTTTGCGATATCAGAAATAAACCGGCCCGGAATGTTCACAGCTTGGCAAACCCCCGCTAAGTTCTGCTTGTCATAGGAAGCTGATCTCTCGAATCAGACTAAGCAGCTTGTCATGACACACTTCTCATCATCTAATTAACTACAATCGGTTCAAATTGCCGCCTGACCTTGTACAGCGAGCACTTACATTGGTCTTAATATGTTTTTTTTTTTTTACTCGACAATCGCAATATGAACGTAAGCATCTGCGAGCGTGCGACCTCAATCGACTCCAAGGGCGCCGTTAAAGCGGAACCATTTGGGCTCATCGCATCGACGCTAACTTTTAACGGCCGTATCTTTTCAGCCAGCTGTGGCAAGACAGTAAAACGGTGATTCAATGTGATAACCGAAGGTGATTATGGAGGTGGTGGAGAGAGTTTACTCAGATGCACTTCGACGGAACTTGCAAACCCGAGAGGCGTTCTCATCGGTCTTTACGATGAGAATTAGCTGTTTCGACAGAGACCTTTGACTCTCTCGTATGATGATGAGGTAATCTGGCCTGAGACCAGGGAAAGTCGAAAGTCTGTCTGTTTATCCAAAGCAACACATTGGCACGCAAATATGACAGAATGGCTGCGAAACGCTGCTGGTACGGAAAAGGCCAAGGGTTGTGGATCAATTTTGACAGGTCCGCCGGGTATGGCCGCAGATGGCGCATAATCTACAATTCCCTCGGAATAATGCAGAGAGTAATCCCACTCATGTTACTGTCACTGTCAAAACACTCATTCAGACCTAGTTACAATTCATAGATAAAAGATGAGATTAATGGTAATGCCGCCAAACTAAAGCGAGCTCACTACTGAAAGAGTCATATCGAGAAATACAGATACGAAATGCTGCCTGTTTTTTTTCCAAAACGTTTTATCTAGGGCTAACCAAAATGGTTTGACCCAAAAACAAATCCAAGTTAATTTTCTGGCAGGCATATTCCCCGGCTAACAATAGGTGACCAATGGTAGCGTTTAACAACAATAATTAGAGTGCCAACAGAAATGCTCCTATGACTACGAGAAGCACACAAAGAGAAGAGACCGGATGAGCCTCAGTGCCTTTCAATTACTGTCCAGCTCGATCCGGTTGCCCATCCGGGCTCTCTTGTGAGATGAAGCTGTGAAATTGAATTGCCGAGCACATCTCTACAAACAAAACAGCTCGCCTGCAACCTTGGCGCTAACGAAGGGAAAGGTCCGGCACCGTGACGGTATTCTGGCACGTCGGAAAACGGACGGCAAAGAAATCATAGACTTTGAAATCAATAGAAAAGAAAGCCAAGAAGAGATTGAATGACTTTGAGAAGCTTACTTAATTGGAAACCTTCACGGGATTATTATTGATACATGTAGCTGAGATCTGAATGATTGAAATTGACTCACCGGCCTAGCAACCGTTATTTCCCCTCCTTTCTGTTCCAGGAGCAGTTCGAGAAACATTCATTTGATGTATTCTGCATTTTTTATGATCGTAGCACACTAGAATGATTCGAAGAGGCAGGCAAACCTTGCTCAGCCATCGCCATTAATTCAGAGTGCTAAATTTGAAGAATAGAATTATGTCACAATCTCTTTGATTTTGAAATACACATGCTACTACTTGGCCTACTGAATAATGAAATGCACATTAATGCCAAATTAGGCATATAATAAATCAGGGCAGATTTTAATCCTCTACAGAACGATGGCTTTTAATTGCAGGAGGAAAATAGATTGCGAATGGTTGTCCGGTTCTTGCTCTATTCATTCACTCCAAATCAGATGGGATTGACTCCAGCTACAAGCAGTTTGAAAAATGAATGGCTGGATGATCTTATAAACAGACAGGATGCAAAATATACAATAAATATTCTGCCGCGCCGCAGTCTGCATAGCCCGTGCCCACGACGACCCGGAGGCCCCTGGGGCAGCCCTCGTCCTACCGAGAGCTTCCTCAGGCCCACAGTTGGTGCTCTAGTTTTCCAGGCGACCACATATGGGATGCTTCTATTATTCATACTGTGGGGAGAAGGAAGCTTGGGGACTTTGATAGGGAGGATCAGGTGGATGTGATGGAAAAATGTGGGAATGGTCCGAGGTTTGTTTTTTGATGAAAAGATCGAGTGCACAATTTATCAGATGACCTCCGAACTGTATCGACACACAGTTTCCTTCCCTCGACGTGAACTTGGTAGTGAATTACAGTGCTGGAACCGAAACCCGAGAGTCCTATCTAGAGGGTTGAGATGACAGAGAAAGGGCGGGCTGAGCCGGAACTGCGAAGGGACTGACTTCGGGACAAAAATGAAATGAGCGGAAAGCAGATGGCGAAACCGATGAGGGGAAAACAAGGAGATTGGATAACAGTGAGAGGAAGAAAAAAAAATCTGTCGTTTTCTATATGAGGTGAAATTGGGTGACTGGAAGTTTTGCTTGCTTGTCGCCTTCTTGAAGGAGATTTTTGGTGGATAAAGAAGGAACAAATTTAAGTGAGGATGCATTTTAAAAAATAGAATAAATGACTTATCTCAAGGGAAATAAAAGGCTTGTCCATATCCTCATCGTCCGTCTACTGCCTTCGTCTTTGAGCACTTCACAGTTTGATTTCCTCAAGAGCTGACATCACATTTGTCAAGCCCTTTAATCAAACGTCACCGCCACTTTGCAGAACCAGGTATGCCGTCCTGATAGGATTACCGAATTCACAGGTCGTCTCTTAGCTCCGTGAGAAAAGATTTTTCGCCAGTCTCAAGTGGAAGTTAATGAATAATGGAGGTTAAAATAAGAACCCGGAATTAATTATGAAACAAAAGATTTGGGAAAGAAAGGACAAACGCTAACCCTCGGAGGGAGCGACGGAGACAAGAAATGGCGGGCGGAATGCAGAGCGGGTGTGGCGGTAACGTCGGGTATGAGCCAGGGATAATCCTTGTATCCCATTGATCCCATTGTCTACTGTCTCCAAACCAGTTATTGTCAACTGCAGCCACATGAAAGAGAGTTAATGAGGGAAGAAGAGCTTTGGAGTGTCTCAGAACAGTCGGGGGAATGGAGATAAGAACTGAAGAGGGGTGGAATGAGGATATGAAGAGAAGTTTGCGAGTGAAAAGGAGGGGGAAAATGTAAAATACGTGAGAACAGAGGTGGCATTGAAGGCAGGCAGCTCACTTTGAAATTATTTCAGTTTTTCGAATATTATTTAAAATAAAACATTTTTTTAAAAATAATATTTAAAAAACATATATGTTTATATATATATATATATATATATATATATATATATATATATATATATATATATATATATATATATATATATATATATATATATATATATATATATATATATAAATATAAACAAAAAATATATATAAACAATTATATATATATATATAAATTATATATATATATATAATTATTATTTTATAATTATATAAATATATATTATATATGTAATATATGATAAATATATATATATATAATATAAATATAAATATATAATATAAAATATAGGTATTATTCTATATATTAAAAATATTATTTAAAAATAAACTTTTTAATTGGTAGTGTTTTGGTTTTACATTTTTGAAAAACTGCTTTGAGATACGATTGACAAGCAAGTCAACTTGAGCGATTTGTTTTGTATTGGCATTAATATGTGGCGCCGTTAAAAACAAGAGGGCAGACGGGCTAAACTATGTGTGTGAAAGCTTCTTAGTTGCTCTCAGCAACATTGACAATTCAAGAAGCTTGAAGCCTCATCTCCAGAGAAACTAATTTGTATGATAATTTTTGCAATATTGCTCACTGGGTGATGTGTTAGTTGCGATATGACAAAATGATCTTTTCTTCAAAAAAAAAACACATCACATTTCTGTCAGGCAGTTGCACACTCCGAGAAAATATTAAAATCGACTACTTTTAACCCAGGGAAGATGCTTTGCATCATTCTGCTTTCCACTTCATGCTCACCATGGCAACCATACCATCAATATGGCTTTAGGCCAATTCACATAGTGCCTGGCCATTACATCACAGTCACAGCTACTATGTCATTCGGTGAGCCAGTGTGTTATTTCCCAGTGAGAAAACATCATTAATAATTGATCGCCTGAGTGCGTATTCATGCTCAGTGTCTCTAGAGGTTTGCTGACATCATTGCTCGTACTCTCAAACCACTACCACGCTTGAATATGTATTGTTTCCCGCTACTTAGTTTTAATATGATTACCGTATTTTCCGGACTATAAGGCCCACCCGACTGACTATAAGGCGTACCTTCAATGAATAGCCCATTTTAAAATTTTGTCCATATATAAGGCGCACCATTAATGCATCATGTCATATTTTTAACGCAAATCAAATCATTCTCCATTTTATCTTTTTTATTTCAACTTCAGATACAAAATATTACTTTATAATCACAAAATAATGATCCATAGTCTTTTTGATTCATGATTCCTAGTCTTCAGCAAGCCACTTATGATTGATTTCATGACACAATGCTTCGGGCCAGTTTAAATTTAGGAATTTGGTCCATATATAAGGCGCACCGGACTATAAGGCGCACTGTCGGCTTTTGAGAAAATTTTAGGTTTTTAGTTGCGCCTTATAGTCCGGAAAATACAGTAAATATTCCTTACTAAAAATGCAATTATATGTTGATACAGAGGAGAAATATCCAGGCAATGAAATCACATTTGCTATAATAGGAGATTGAAGAGTTTGGCGAACACACTTTGGATGTTAAAAATTCCATCCATCAAGATATCTGTGTGGTCGTGTGTCAAGGACATGTTATTTCAGCTGTGAATGGCAGGGAGCAAGAGGCTAGCACAATTTCCAACTGCCCTCAATTCCCCCTGGACGCAGAGCACACACACATGCACACACAGACACACACACTGTCAAATGAACATGATCCCGTAAGCAGCATGCACACACACGCTCACAGTCCGTCTTCCCCCACCTTTCAAGTTTCACAACAACACCTTTTGTATTTCACCATCTTTTTGTTCCGAGCCCATGTGTATTAGACTCAAACCGTCTCATTACCTGCACCGACTGAGTCGCAAGCGGGAATGAAACGCGGCCAGGAAAACTGCGAGCGGAAAAAGCGATAAGGCGATTACGACACATCGAGAGGGTGGGATGTGATTTTCTTGTTTTCAGGCGCCCGTTGCGTGTGATTGTGCGCGAAATGGTGTTGCGGGAATGACAAATCAAAGATGGGGGGGGGAGTTTTCACCTTCCCTAGAACAGAGTCATGCCGCGTCCTCACCGCTGGCTCGTGATCAATCACAGAGTGTGTGAGAGTAAGGACAAGCGGTCTTAGTCAGCAGAAGCATCAACTTGTAGTGTACACACACATCTCGCATCTTACTACCAATATCCAATTCAAGAGCAAAATAAAACCATCTGCCTGTACAGGCATTATGATGACTGAGAAAGGTTGGATTAGTGGCATTTCCATTCAATTCAATGGGGAAAGGTGATTTGAGAGTATAAATTAAAAAAAAAAAAACCTAAGCAAATAAACCGGGGGGAACCAGGCATTTCTAATAAGGCTCGGCTTATATTTGCTATTTGCCGCAGTGATTCTAAGTAAGCAAAGCTCTCAGATCAGCATTGTTAATCCGGCGCTTAATTGGCCGGAGTGACAGACCGGCTATAACTGGATGGTGTCACTATGGCGACTGTGACTTGTCTTTTTTCATTGCTTCTCCGTCTCCATCTGTACAGAAAGGATAGTAAGTGTCCATGCAGGTGCGCACATGTAAGTGATGGGACGTGGCCGAGAGATCTATGCCGCTGTCTAATTATCCGCACGTGATGGATGGCTTTGATTAAAGCACATGAAGGCCGAGACGATCAAACCACCCCCCTACCGCCCGCCCGCCCTTCGTTTTGTTACGCGCCCGCTCGATGCCGTGAGACCGGAGTAGTTCAGAAAAGACGAGCGGTCGCTTCGACGCCGATAAAACATATCCATAAATCATCGTAACGTCGCAAGAGAGGGCCGTGAGAATGAATTACAGCGAAAAGATGGACAAGCGGAGAGAGGTATGACTGGTGTTTACAGAAAATTAGTTTTGATTGCAAAGCCGAAGAGCGGATTTTATATCGTGATGAGTCGTTATTTTTCATTTGGCTACTGCTAACTGCGAGGAGGTTAGGATGTATCCTCTCCAACTAAAGTACCCAGCGAGACATTGATTCTTCGATGTCTCCTGGAGAGTTCGTTTTTTTGCCGTTTTCTACTCTGCCTGGACTGTGTCTCCTCTCTCACTTCCAAACAAAAAATCAATACGCTCTGTCTTTGACAGTGCTGAATGTTTGGACAAACAGATATATTGGTAGAAAGTGGCGAGCGAAGAAGGGAAGGCTTTGAAACGTTTTCCGAGTATAGGTGCAAACCATTTCTGTTTATAAACTTTTTGCAGGCACATAGCAAAAATGTAATATCGGATGAGGGTTTTGAGAATCCCAAACACATTTATCACACTGGCCTTTTTGCTATCTCTTTACTGTATCTGCCGCAGTGCAAAAAAAAAAAAAGCACCACAGCATTTGACAAAGATAGATTCATTGTTTATACAAGTAGCCCGAAAGTAAATGCGGCACATTTTCACCCTTAAAAACCCGACTTGAACCAAAACGTTATTTTTAATTTAAACAGCATTGATACTGTGTGGAGTTGAAAATAAACACATGCAGGATGGCGGTAGCAGAGAAAACAATTTCCAGACCAATTCTCTTATCTACAACTGATAAGCTGCACTGAACAAAGGAGAAAACACAACTGATAAGTTTTATTCCTGCAGGCTGACTTCATCAAAATTGTTGTCTTCAACAATGAGATGCTTCTAATGCATAGTTCAAATTCCTCCCAGAAATCAGGCAAAAAAAATAGCCACAGATGCTTCTTACATTAAAGTCACCAGAGTTTCATGGTTTTAGTTGTTGTAAGATTATTCAAGACTAATTTTGAGCATTCAAATACCAGATGGTAGAGCAAATAAAAAAGTAAAACAAATCCCAGAAACTGAAGTTTAGCCCTGAGCAAGCCTGTCAGAGGTTGTAAAAATGCTGACGTCATCAAAATCCGATTTTTTGAAGAAACTGTCCCATTGTTAATATAGTCACATTGGCCTCCACTAGGAATTCTGAAGGCCTTGGGTAGATTAGATTGACACGGCAACACAAAAATTTAAATCATTGCTGTATTTGCGTCCAGTCAATTTCCAAATATAATCCACGATGAAAATAAAGGTTGTACGATTGAATCAGTGGTGAACCCAAACGAAAGAATTATATTACACACGAGCTGATGGATGCATTGTGCTTCCAGGCACCAGATTTCCATGTTGTGAGGCTCTGGAGCAGTGATGGGTAGGGAGAAAAGAAAAAAAAAACTGAGTAGACTTATGGCTAAGAATAGCGGTACAACCTCAGGCCAGTCGGCCCCGCCTGCTATTTTTCAATTTACTATCGTGCCAGCTCCAACTTGTCAGACATGCTTCTCTCTATTCTCCATCAACTGTGGCCGTTCAAGAATAACGCTTATGTGACCGCTGACCCGGAGAAACCGACATACGGCCAGTTGTAGAGCAGAAAACGGCAAGAGGGTAACAACTCTGCTTCACACCAAAGACGCTAAAAGCTGAGCAGCGTGAATTTTTCGTGCACTTTCTTCGAGCTACTTCACTCACGGCGGGTTAATCCATGAGAGGTCCCATCGGGCTCGCTCGCGCACTCCTCCAGAGGATGAATTTCAAGGACGCGGTAGGCAGAAGAGGGATTTATACGTGCTAGGTGACGACAAGCAACGGGAATGACACTTGAACGCCGGTGTGCGTGTGCATATAGGCTACTTACCACAATCTCATCGAGAAATGGCGCTCCATGTTTTTGGGGGGGAAGGATCAGCCAGCTTTATGATTCACTCACAGTCCCACTGCTGTAAAAAAAGAGAGAGAGGGGGAAAAAAATAAGACAGTTCAGAGAAGCTACACATAAGCCGATACGTGCCGACAGAGCATCTCTCGCTCGCTGTAATGGTAAATGCACACTTCCCCTTGTAGTCTGACCTGTAAATGGGTCCCTGGTGATACCTGAAAAAGCTCCGCCCCCTTTTCCTTTACTGCCTTGGCTTCACTTGTAGCACATTCCAGGAGTCATAAAAAGAATGGATGATCAGAGCAAATGATGGTGCGAACATTCTTTCATAATAATCATGGGATGTTTCAAATGAAAGGTAAGGGGGGGGTGCGCACTTTTGTGAGATACTGTAGCTGTCTTGGTATAAGCAGCCGCCTTGAGTTCTCTGGGCTTTTTTTCATCTCTATGCTTCTGACACACGCCCTTTTGGAAAGTGAGGGCTTGCATCTCCATGGCAACAAGGGCCCATATACACACACACACACACCATAACCGGTTAAAAAAGATGACTCAATTCCCAATAAATTATTGGTGATCTCCTTGTGGTTAGCTTGCATCGGGAAGAATCAACGCAGTGCCCCGGTGAGGTCAAAAGGTTGAACGTGTGATATTGAAATGGACTTTGATAGGCGTCATGTCGGCCGTGCGGGACCGCGGCAGATGCTTTCCATTGATTCGCCGGAGTTTGTGTGTGTAGCCATGTGAGAGATTGAGTGATGTGTTGCTAGCTAGCTGCAGAGATAATTAGAACACAACTCCTTTGCGGTCCCTGCAGGCCACTGATCCAGCTGCTTTCATCTTATATAGGTCAACTGTGACATAGCCAACCAAATGGACACCGATCAGCTTGGCTAGCACACAAATCATCTTGTTGCATATTTCCAACATTCCTGGAACATTCCTGGAAACAAAAAATTCTGAATATCGTGACGTGACGTTTCCATGACAATCGACGGCGTATGTTATTCAAAATTGTTTTTTAATCCTGTCACGTTTGCCCTTGCAGACTGAAACATTTGCGTTACAAAGGCACTGGGGAAGGTGCATAGTCATAAATGAATTAAAAAGATCAACGTTAACAAACGTGGAGGCGCAAATCCTTGCACCCTATAAAGTGCACGGTATTCCCAGTAATACAAGACAACTCGATACACCACAATTTTATATAATTGTGGAGTAAATAGATTCTTGGTTATCTTCTGCATGATGAGTGGAGTTCATCAGGGCCAACTCGCATGGACTTAGGCATTCGCTAAAATGACTGACGGCTTAAACGGGACTGCAGCCAACGTGAAGAATAGACAGCCAAGTGTGGAGAGAAATAGAGAGAGAGCAGAAAGTAATTATCTTCTCTATTTTTCTGTCTCTTGGTCATCATGTCCAGAGTATCACCGAGTAAGACTACAGTACTTCGCCCCTTGCGCCAAGCTATTCTTCTCGTACCTTCCCGGACAATCAACGTTTAGCTGATGGGGCAATAATTGGTATGAATTACAGTCACAACTATTGGCCTTTGTGATGGTTTGACTGAGGAAGAGGAGGAGGAGGAGGGGGGGTCAGCATGATGTCGCATTGCGGGTGGATCCACACAATTTTCTCTGCTTCAGCCAGAACGATGCAAAGCCAGCAAGAAGGGTCACGCAGGGCTTAAAGCTGCGGGTATTTATACAAATAAAATCAATATTTAATGGGCTCTTTCTCTACTGACTCACTCTCTATCTCCTACTCCAACATGACGCTGTAGCAAAGGGGCATTAATTAGGGCCAGACATGCGCCAAGGATTCCCCACAGGGCTGAGCAGTCTGTCCAGATCATACCAGGACCAGCAGAGAACCGGTTTGATTTGATCTAACCACTGCAGTCAGGTAGCATTCATCTGGCTTCAAGGGAACACAGAAGATTTATTTGAGCTAAAAACAGCTGAAACTCTCGCGAACACTTGCACGTCCGATCAATCAAAGCTAGTACAGAGGGATTTTAATCGCATTAATGTGTTATCACACAGGGTGGAGTTGCTTCACTTGTAGCCTGTGTGCACATTAGTCATGTCTTTGAAGATTTTCTTCCCTCACTCCCAAATATTCTCTATCAAGTCAACCTCAAATTAGAATTAAATCCCTCTATGCCCTTCTCGGAGATGTTTATTATTTTCAAACACATGAGAAAAAAAAGTTATGGAATTCAGCAGTTTCTGTGCATTTAAAAAAAAAAAAAATCTGACTAAATTAATATAGCGTAAAAATATATTGAGAGTTTCCATGTGGCGTAATATTAAGACTGAATTTAGCAACTGAGCGTTCTAAAGCTAAACATTATTATGCCACTGGTGTCACCTACTTTGCATTGACACCTTAATTAATTTTGCTAAGCCTCTTTATGGTGCATCTGCTTTCTGGCATTTTGACCTACAATGAGTGCCTCATCTTAAGATCAGGGACTATTCATCCAGGGAGCACTTGTTCTCTGTGTTTGTTTAACACAAAACAAATATTTTGAGTCAGCCTTCAGTGTGTGATATTCCATGTTCAACTGTTGGCCTTAACATGACCTGGTTAAAAAAATCTCTTATCCTGATGGGTTCTGACTGTAAACAAATCAAGTGACTGTACTAGCTATGTGTTCTGACTGTAAACAAATCAAGTGACTAGCTAACGGCATGCCTGCAGGAGGAGGTGCCACTGGACTGCATGCATAAGTCATAGATATCCCTTAGAGAAGAAAAAGCAGAGCCAAATAAAACTCTTCTTCCTTCTTTCTTCATCACGAGGTTATGTATATAATATATACCGTATTTTCCGGACTATAAGGCGCACCGGACTATAAGGCGCACCGGACTATAAGGCGCACCTTTAATGAATGGCCCATTTTAAAACGTTGTCCTCATATTAGGTGCACTGGACTATAAAGCGCACCATTAATGCATCATGTCAGATTTTTAATCCGAATCAAATCATTCTCCATTTTATCTTTTTTATTTCAACTTCAGACGCAACACATTACTTTATTATCACAAAATAATGATACATAGTCTTTTTGATTCATGATTCATAGTCTTCAGCGGGCCACTTATGATTGATTTCATGACACAATGCTTTGGGCCAGTTTAAATTTAGGAATTTGGTCCATATAGAAGGCGCACCGGACTAAGGCGCACTGTCGGCCTTTGATAAAATTTTAGGTTTTTTAGATGCGCCTTATAGTCCGGAAAATACGGTAGTCAGGGTCAAACAACTCAACAGGAGAAAAGTAGCATGTCCTAGTCACAATCACCAGTCAAGATCTTTTGCCAGGCAGAATTCACAGTTTTGTTTTTCCATTTTGACTTGAAAAATATTTATATAGTTCTTAACGCGGTTTATCTCTGTAATGAAGTATTCTATTAAATCTGTATTGGATGTAGTCAACTATATTCTCTTTCGTTCATCAAATCTGCATTTTCCAGCAATTATACCGACCGCTTTACATATTCGTGTCCCCACAAGGGCACAACATGACAAGTTCACACAGCGTAAAATGTTGCCCCATGTCAGTCGCCATTAACAAGCGGGTGACTTGAAGAACGACGAAACTGATGATGAATTCAGTCCGCCACCGCTGTTAAATCCAGAAGTCACACTGATTCGCCTAGAGCACGTTGCGTGTAATCATCCGCGTTGTCATTACTCGCAGTGTGACCTGTGAAAGATTCATGCGTGTGTGGGTGTCAGAAAACGCTCAAAACTTCGTACTGGTGTGATCCCCAGAATATAATTTAATGCCTGGATCCTTTCACCCCTGAAACCAAATCCCTTGCTTGCTAATGCATTACAGATCATTAGACAAACATACTGGCTGAGCACTGATTACAAAACGGAATGATGCATCCTCTTTTTAACCCCGTGTGTGCATGCGTGTGTGTGTAATTGTGTTTCGGGTTCAAACAATGAGATCATTCCCGATAGACTGTCTCAAGGTAATGAAGAGGATGTCCATTAGTGGCAGATTATTGGTAATGTGGCACCAGCGAAGGTTAAGGGATCATCCAAGACCACGTCATCGGCTTTCACTCAAGGTCGCTTGACCTTTTAGACATTTGAGGACAATAAACGGAATCTTAAAATTAACTCTGAGGTACACAGAGGCCAGAATGGGAGTTCTATGCTCCCGCTTACGTGTTCCAGTTAACCACTCGTTGGCTTGTATTAAGAAGACTTCTTGTGATGGTTACGTCAAAACCTTTGGTTCCCGAACAGCAGTCCAAAAAAAAAATATATCTTTGCTTATTTCAAAAGATCCTTTCTAAAGTACCACTCGCTAATTCTGTCACGCTGGAGAAAGGCCGGGGCTAGAAATAAATATCAAATTGTCCCTTCGCTGTTGCTTTTGCTCATTTAAGTGAGTCAGCCTTCATGATTTCCTTTTTTACCACTCGACTGTGTTTGCACCTGCAATATTCACCGAAGCGCGTTCACATTTTCTCCCCCACAAAGTCCCCTTTGAAAATACTTTGCAGTGCGTGTTTAAAAGAGAACAAATGAGACCTTAATTGCCGCCTGATTTGCACCAGTAAGAAGCATTCAGATGCCTTTTAACTTATTTGGAGTTTTTTTTTTTTTTTTTTTACTATTTTTAGTGCACAAGCCACTTGATTTGAAGGTGACACAGTGAGTGAAATGCGGTTTGGTTTCACCAGAGAGATTCAGACATTTTAGACTCCCCCCCTCCCTTGGTTTAATGCAATAGAGTTCAATATTGAAAAGCTTGAAATTCAACCGTGGAAAAGAAACGCGCATCTTTTGTGGTCAGATACTGTTCAAGAACACATTAACGGAAAAAAAGGACACCGTCAAACAGCCGCTCATCCATTGACGGGAACGAGCGGAATTATTCCACGTTTATGTCACACGTCGGTGAGATTTAAGTGAGTTACATCGAGACTTGTCGGATTGTGGGGATTAGAATGAAGGCAGAAAAATGTTTACATGGCATTTTGTTGAGGTGTGGGACAGTGAGGAAAAATGTAAACAATAAATGAATAAATAAATGAATGAATAAATAAATAAGATAGATAAATAAATAACAAAATAAATAAACTGAAATTTATGTTTTAAAAAAAAAAAAGCTTCAAATATAAATTATATTTCCACCTAAGCAACATTTTAAACATTTAGGTCTTTTTTTTTTTTAACAGAAAATGTACTATTTTCCTCATTTGTCCAGATTCAAATTGTCACTTTGACCACCACCTCAACAAGATTAGAGCAGAAGAGCACACTTCCAATTTGCAACAATTTTTATATTTTTTTTGCTTTACTTTTCTTAGCCCAAATGGACCAATTGTTTTCTTCTGTGCAATCATCTGGCATTATTGTTGAGCCTTGGTGGAGGTTTGTACTCAGTGCTTTCTCCACCTTTTTTGTTGCCGAATAGCAAATGCTCCGGTGCCCTTTAATGCAGGAAATGGGCAAACCAAACACATCCAGACTCACAAACATCACATTGCGTTAATTCGTTGCATGCACACACAGAAGATTGGCTTTTATTAAAGTTGGGCTGTAATAACCACTGTGCTCTCTTTGTCAGAGCTGTTTTGCTTTAAAAAAACTTTAGTCCACAAAACACAAGAACAAACCCAACCCAATATGTCTTTTCAATGAGATTTTACCACTTTGATAAATGCCAAGTGCGTTTGGATTCACATTTGCCATAGACCAATTTCCAAGACAAAAGGCTTCCTTTCGCTGAGACTCTTGTGTAAATGTTAAAACTCACCTACAAGCACACAAGGCAGACAAAAGAAAGCGAGCCATGGCTGGGTACTAATTAGGAAACAGAGTGCAAAGCACAGCGGCGGCTTTGATTTTTGACAAGGAAGAATGTCGCAGTTTGGACTCCTCTCACCCTTTTCTATTCCTCTGATTAATTAAATGTCGTCATGCATGTGTGTGTGTGTGATTTGTTAGCTTTGGGCTGCTGTGGGCTATGTTGGCGCCCAGCGTGGGGCAACCGCCTCATTAGAGAGGTGATTATGTTATTCTGTGTGACGATGCCAACTCCTCTGATGACCTCCACACAACCTCCAAGACTTCTCATTTTCCTTCATCAGTCATCATCGTAAAAAAAAAAAAAAAAAAGTTTTTTCTTTTCTTCATTTATGGTTACTTTTTCAACATTTTTTTCCAAATCTCATTTCGATAAAAACGCCAACGCTTTCTCTTCCTCGGCAGAATAAACCACCTCTGGCTTAAACTGTGTTGACACGTGGAAAATCTGAACGATTACAAACATGTAAATGCCAGAATGTGTGTGTCAGTCTTTAACCAGCACACACCATAAAAAACGTGGCCATGTCACATACACACCACACCGTAATTACGCATATAAATCTGACCACCAATTATTTACATACTAATTACATATGCATGTTCTGTGTGTGAGTTCCAATGCAAAGGTTACAAGTCTGCGCACAAATCTTTTTTTCGTCACGCTAGCAAAAGTCGCAAATAATACAAGCAAAAAATAAAATAAAACAGGAAGTACAAATGGAAAGTGACACATTCATTTTCTCTCCTTCCAAAATGTGGCACCAGTGTGCTATGCCACCTCGCTTTCCGCTTGTAGCCCTCAAGCAATACAGGGATTAGCAAAGAATTTGGTCTGTGAAGCCCCCGCTGTTACGGAGCCGCTCTGATCGAATGGAATCCATCTCGGTGCATTAAGACTTGCAAAGAAAAGAAAAGGTATTCTCTACCAAACAGGATTCTCTCCATTACAGAAAGGTTGTTTGCAACAATGTCACAGGAATTAATGGGTGGGGAGAAAAAAAACGATTGTTGTTACCAAAATGTTACCAAACAGTTTGCGGGGAAATGACAATGGCGCTTCAAATGGCACATTACAAAAGGAGGATGTGAAATGGGCACTGTTGGAGGCCTTGCTAGTCTTTTTCATGAACTCAAGGCATGTTTTAAGACAACTTATTTTGCCCGAGAGGTTTGACTTGTGGACACAGCAAAACCGGAATCTCATTTGCATTCCCAACGAGTAGATTTGCGTTGAATACGAACTGCAAAATGTGATTGAGGGGGTTCGTCGAGAGGTAAAACATCACGGTTGAGTATTTAGTTGAAGCCGATTGATGCCTTGTTCCCAATTTGCCTTCAGGACATTCAAATGATGAAATGAAAGTGTTGCATCTTGTTGAAAAATGTATTATTTTTTTGCACACTCTCAATTTCTGCTTGTGTTTATCTTTTCACTAAAGCTAGCCGGAACATGATCTCATGTTGTTTTGCTGGCAAAACAACTTTTGGAAAAGTTAAGTAAAATGACAGCGCAGGGCTTAATCTTAATGTACGGTCCATGTCATGAGATTCAGCCTTGCATAACATTTCCCCCGCTTATGCTTCACCGCCATCTCCTTGGCTTGCTTCTTGTCCTGTGACAGCACTTAGTGACATGCATCATACATGAGAACATCACCGCACCAGCATCCTTACATTCACATAACACAAACATGGTTAGAAACACAGCAAGCCGAATAGTGCATATATGGTTCTTTATGAAGTATGAGGTCACGAGTTCATACCCCTCCTCTTCGTGTCTCATTAATATTTCATATCGTGGGAGTTGTGCCAGGGCGAGTTGTGCACACCGCTATTTACTATGCACTCACATTCTGAGAGGAAAGTTCCCGCCCTGATTGTTGCATGACAACATTGCCGGCAGCTTAAATAACAATCTTCATTTGTAGGGTCGTTTTTTTCCCCCACACAATTGTTTAAGGGTCTTCGGGTGTCTTTTTGCTGCGAGGAGGAAAGTGAGGGGAGGTGAAAATGTTGAGCAGACTCTCTTACCTACCCGTGGGAGCTACATGGCTTTAAAAGAAAATGCACATATCAGCAATGGGCAGAATACCCGAATAGTCCTCATCTTATATTTTATTCGAGATGATGTCAAGAATTTACTCTCCACTGCAGAAATGAAGTCAGTACCAAGACTGAAAAAAAGTGGTTACAAAATGGATTGGATGGAGCTGGATCGTTGCTTACAATAGGTTCAAAATGTCCTTTGTATCTTAAAAAGAAAAAAAAAATCAATTGTAGCGTACTTTTGTACATAAAGAGCTTCAGCCTTCAACCCAAGGAAACAAACAAAAAAAAATCCGCAAAAGCTCAAAGCCATTTTTTTTTGTTGTGCCACTGTTAGCTTGGAAAAAAAAAAAAGCCGGGGAGTAAATCCTATTTTGGAGTTTGCATCCAGGTAGCAGCGTGATACGATTTCAAAAAAGAGATATCAGGATCATTCAAGCAGCATGACTTTGTTGGCATTTATAAAAATGCTGAAAAAACTGTAATCCAGTGAGCCAGATTTCCACTTAAGGTGACCTTGGATGTATTTTTCCATATGAACTGAAATAATGGGCTAAAGCAAAAAAAAAAAAAAAATGGAGACTTCAAAAATTATTTTGTGCAATTTATGTTTAACAGTAGGGAAATAATGTACACAAGAATCAAGAAATGTTATAGTTATGAGTGAAAACTGCAACGTTACAATCAAAGATTGTAAAATCGGTCATGGATGAGCGACTAATATTTATCTTTATGACGTACATTTCCGATGTAACGATCCAGAAGACAACAATCGTAAAGCTCGGAATGATGTGAGGCAGTAGCGATGCACACTCCCGACATGAAAAGGGTTATTAATAACACCAGCAATGAAGGTCTATTGCCTCAGCAGCCGTAACTAGCAAAAAATAATAAAAATAAAAATCTTCCATAAAACGCTCCGAGTGATTTTCCTTCTTGTGTTGGGAAACAATACAAAGCGGCTGTGACATTTTCTTATTTTTTAAAGCGACCGAACTCTGCCATGTGGATATAGTCTGACACAGAATAAATAGTTTGCGAGACGGGAGAAGGAGGAAAAGCAGGACGCGGTAATACGGGCAAATATTTGAATAAATGCGTCCTCCCCGGATGAATAACTGACATTTTCAGACCGTGTGTTTGTGTGAGATGCGTGGCGAGAAAAAAGCCCGACATACACACACACACTTAGGTCAATCCATCGGCGTACTCATCGTCTTTAATTGGCACCGATTCTTTGTTATAAAGGGCAAAGCTATCCGCCGCATAACACTGCACCGTTGACCTTCTGGACGTCTTAAGCAGGAGAGATGAAAAGATGAGCGAGCTCGGATTGCATCATCCGGATCTTTTTCGGATTAGACGAGTCTGTGACGTGGCATTTGCAGGTACCAACAAGGCAGAACCAACAGGATAAGAACTAAGATTCCCCGTTTCGTCACACAACATCCTAGCATGTTCCCTCAGGCAGATCGAGTGTAGTCGTCTCACAGGATGATGTAGAAGTGTTTTTGGAGTGGCTACAGTTAGCATCAAGCTGTCCATTTGCATCGGGGCACAAGCACGGCAATTAAAACAAAATGACAAGGTGCCCGCTCTGGAGAAAAAAACAGATTCGTTTCGAGCTCGGGAGCACCGCGGCTAATTCACATAGTTCATTAGCATACCGGGAATGAAGATCATCTCGGCGAAGGTCACAAGGCTTTTTAGTCCACGCTCTCCTTTCTAGACGCAAATCTCGTCCAGGCTTCGGCTGTATTCAAACGTCACGGCGGACTCGCAGCTCGCTGAGCCAAACGAGTCCTCCGCTGTCTCTCGGGTCGGAGCAGATGGGCGCGAGCATCCATCATTCACTACCCATTTAACCTGGCAGTGTATCAATGTGTGCGGGTGTCCAAGTGAAGTGCCAGAGGGGAAATAGGCTGTCAATCAGATATTTACCACTACTCCATCGTAGGATTTCGGGCCAGTGATGTTTCTGTTTGGATCATTTGCTGTCATTGGCAAGAGAGTTCTTGTTCAGGTAGAAGACAATAATGCCAGGAGGGGATTGGTAAAAACCAAGTCTGGAAAAGCTGTGACCTTTAACCTCCAGATCTGGTTCCGTATATTTTCTGACATGATCCAATGTCAGTCTTGACTTTTCTCTCCGACGTACCAGTCCTTCGTATTTTTGCAAACACAAATGTAGATTCACTGCTTGAACTCATCATCTTCATCTCCTCGCTTCAACCTCCCACTGATTTCTGTGAATATGAAATGCCCGAAGCAAGAAAGCTGAAACCATCTGTTTGTCTTGCCGTTCATCTTCACCCTCTCCAGCTGTGCCTTTGGTCTTTCCTCTTGTTCCGCTCCTTCTCCTTCATTAAGTCACTAGTTCCGCGCCATGGAATGATTGTTAATCACGCTTCTGATAGCTCTTCTGAAGAGCATTTAAACCTGATTAGTTGATTTTCAAATAAAATAATTGAATCCAAATCTTCTCCAGATGAAATTATACAACACGCACTCAGTGGCTGCTTCAACTTGACTCGCTTTCCAGCCAATTCGTACGTTCGACCCAGTATCCATCCAATTTAACCAGCTCCATTCATTAGCTAATTAAAACAAATGGCTCCTTAACCAAATCAATTCCAAGAGGACCGTTGCGTCACCAAAGCCCAGCGCGGCCGTTTCGCCACGGATCAAAGCCTTCTTGGAGCAGGAGGAAGACAAAGGTCAGATTTGACCCGGTGAAGGTGAGCTTCTCCAGAGGTCAGCATTGGCCGCGCTCTTCCTTTTGATGGCTTCGACTCTGGAGTGCTTCTTTTTGAATCTATCAAACACGCAGCACACTCAGAATAGAGAAGTAGTAATAACGTATTCATTAAAAAGTAATAAACACGCTCTTATGACGGTATCACAGGCTTCTGTCAACAAACCGGGAACGATGCCGTTTCGGCCGATGAATTATTCCGTTTATAAAGATGCCTTTATTAAACCGTGGGAAGTGGCAATAAGCAAAACACGCCGGGGCATGCATAACAATTCAAAGTTTTTGAAAGCGGATGGCCGACAGTGGTTTTACGTGTCTCTGTATGTGAAAATACGTAGTTATGAATTAATCATAGGGAAAAATCAAAGACCGGAAAATGGCGGTAGAGTCTGCGAGAATGCCAAAAGTATTCGGTTCAGTCAAGTAGAGGAATATAATACTCAGTTCCTGCAAAACAATGACCTGTGATGTCATCATGCAGATTGACCACTTGGATGTCTTCTGTATTGAAGCTTAGGAAGTATGGCCATGTCAGAATATTGAGTTGTGGGTGGCTGTCTGATTTTGTGTGAAGATGGACACGGCTGTGACACAAACTCGTCTGACACCCCAACCAATCATCCAGTCACATTATCACCACTGGTGCAAAGACTCTGTTGATCTCTCACTATCTGTCGCACCCCTCTTTGTTTCTTCCACTTACTCAATTCCCCCATGTCAGCAGAGGTCTTGCGCTTGTGGAACAGATGGATGGCTGATAACAGAGATCTCGCTACGAGAGTTTGAGCCCTTTGCGGTCCGCCAGTGGGATCACGGTGAGAAGTGAAAAGTAAATTCCCAAAAGGCGTTAAAATGACTTTCTCTGGCGCAGTCCCTGAAAAGATTTGAGACTTGCTTGCAACCTTATTTTTTTTCTTTTACCTTTCTTATCACGGGGAAGTTATCAGTTGTAACTTGATATGGTTCTTGATTAGAAAACAAGATGCTAATTCTCTTAAGTATGACGATTGGGAAACATTTCCAATCCGGCTCCTTCTGCTAGTTTATTTTTGGCCTCGGTTATCTTTGGTCTTTCAACTTTCTGATCTGTTCTTACTTCAGCATGGAAATTAACTTCCTACATCCCCATTTGTCAGTTTTCCAGAAATAATTGCCAATGTTCTGTTTTGCCAAAAGACAATTCAACTACATCTTTTCAGTTTAATACGTAACCATACTGGAGTTATAAATACAGTGGAGAAACAAAAACATTAGACGTACTATTTTTGCACTACTTTTCCGTGGCTGCCTGCAATGATGTAATCGAAAGCAAAAAATGGAATAATGGCAATAACATACAAATTTTGCTTACTATATTTGCTCACATCTGTTTCTCCACCCTGCGCCATGTTTGCTACACGGACCCGAGCATCAGCATATAATGCACATGCTCAATAAGTCTGAGAGCCTTCCAACGACTCTCATGTAGCTTAAAGTGGCAGGGGAGCAGTAACAGGCAGATTGGTCATAATTCCCTTGTCCAGTGGAGTCGGCGTGTGTGTTTGTGTGTGAGTATTTGCTCCTCTCAGCAGTGGCGAGCCCTGATTTGTAGCAGTAATATCGACAGGCAAGGCCTCGGAATGAGGTCTTTCCTTCAGGGAGTCTTCCTGCCCTTTTTGTGCCTGCGCATAAATGCTCCTACACAGAAAAACATGCAAACTAGGTTGGGAGACCGAGCACTTTTTGTGGTTCAGATGTACCGTATTTTCCGCACTATCAGGCGCACCGGATTATAAGGCGCACCTTCAATGAATGGCCCATTTTAAAACTTTGTCCATATATAAAGCGCACCGGATTATAAGGCGCATAGAATAAATAACTCAACGTTGCTGAAACATTAATGCAATCACAATATAGTAACACTCGAAATAGTGAAAACAATAACAATATATCAATAACTCAACATTGCTCAAACGTTAATATCACACAAAATAAACACGTACTTTAATAAATTGGTCCTCATACACGAATCTATATTGGTCCATATATATGGCGCACCGGATTATAAGGCGCGCTGTCGGCTTTTGAGAAAATTAGAGGTTGTTAGGTGCGCCTTATAGTGCGGAAAATACAGTCTTTGTTTGTGTAATGCGGCACTGAGTTATTGTTTATCTTCAAACCTTCAAAATAGTTGTCCTCAGAATACCATTTGTTTGACTCATATTAGATTCAAGACGCTAGCTAGCTAGCTGTGGTTGAACAATTCATTCCGAAGCATATTAGATTCAAGACGCTAGCTAGCTAGCTGTGGTTCAACAAATCATTCCGAAGCTTCATTTAACTTCTGTATTATTCCTTTTGGTGCTTTTCTCTTTCGTTGAACTCAATTTGCTGCTACCTCAACTCCGATCTGATCACAACTTCAAGTGTGATATTACAACCCCAAAACGTACACCTTGAGCATCTCGACGTACCTTTCCCACTTGAATTTACACTTAAAGTGCAATTCTTGACACTTGAAGATCACGGGGAGACGTGAACAACAGAAAATAACCGTGTGCTAATTGGCTAACAAATGTTTGTACTCACACTACCTGCTTGGAGTTTTAGAAACCGTGTTAGTTTATCATAAGTAAACTGTCCACTCCATCACGTCATTTTGTCACTATCCAGGAAAGCCTGCAGCATGTTTAAAGTGTGTGTGAGTACTCGTGCCTGTGTCCTGATTTGAATATGCATATGTGTGCAAATGATGGCTTGAGTGCATCCATCCACGCAGGATTATGGAAACAGTGGATTATTTTCTCTACGCCTTGAAGAAGCTCTTTTTAAATCCTTAAATGGGCAGTCAGGAAAGGGACAGCATCTTGAAAAAAAGGAAAAGACTTGGAGTAGGGGATTAACTGGTTACTTGTGAGTTATTATGTTTTGTATTGAAAGAAACAGCTAGACATTTTTGGAGTTATCAATATCTTTTTTGCATTGTTAAGGGAGATGGATGGTGAAAACTGAAATGAGAAATATTTGGAGAAATGAGCTGTGCCCGTGTGTTGGCTTTCATTAGGGAACAGCAAAATAAATCCACACCCATCGGATTCGCACGCAAGCTACATCTCCATCTGTTAGATTTGCGCCTCATGTCAAAATGAACTTTTCTTCCTCAGGGGCACGTTGGTTTAAGCAGAGATTGGGCAAGACATGCCAGCCAATCCTCTTGTCATTTGACTCACGTTCTGAAATGCTGGATTGCTTGGAAGTTTCAGTGGAATATTTCTTGTGCCCCCCCCCCCCCCTCCCACCTACAGAAGAAAAGTCACCTTAATTATCATTATTTCACCAACATCATCCCAACACTTCTTCTCCTCTTTTGCAAAAATGAAAACTTTTAAAGGTCACCCTCTCGTACTTATAGTTAACACCATCTGTCAGCTGGTTTTTCTTAAGTCTTATTGTCTTTGTTGCTAATGCCGGGTCACGGTGACAATTAGGTCTTAAGACATGAAGGTGTTTTTGCGTGGATTTGAATAGTTTCCACACGGACCGCGGATAAATATAAAATAATTAGCTACATGTTCTGTTAACTTCAAGGTTGAGTCAGTATATATTATTAAATACTCCAGCAAAATAAAGTATGCAGGCAAATGGCTTGAAGCAAAAGACTTCCAGCTTCATATTTCAAAGTCCAAATAATGGTGGTATTACTTCCAGGATATCTGAAACGTGTTTTTTCCCAAGCCCTAAATATAATATCCAGGTCCAAATCTGTTAACATACATCACGGATCAACATAAAGTCGGCATATTTAATCGGATGATTAAGGAGATATTCATTTATTTATTTAAAAAAAAAAAACATCAATTAAAAATCCCTTTGCCAAGATCATAAGTATCTGGTTGATGAGTGATGAAATAGCCATAAAGCCTTTTACTCTAATGTGCGACCCATAAAAACTGACCCTGGAACGGATTTTGCATCCCGGCGCAAAGTTTTTAATTAGTGAGAATCGCTGCTTTCAACTTAATGGGAAGTTTTTGCGAAGGTGAATTTTACAGTAAGCCAACTGCTGACGACAGCATGAATCCCGCAACCGATATGCTCGGCAACATGCAATAACCGCTAATAAATAAATCCTTGTTTGGTTGTTAGCTTATTCCCCGGAGAAAACTGGATAAGGAGGCTTCCTCTGTTTGTCGTGGAGTCGGCGAGCGTTGATTAACATGCAGCGTTTTCCGTTGTGCTGACTCCCCCCCATTTCAATAGGTGGGGAGGGGGGCAGCTAAAGGGTCCGCACTTGGTTAAATAGTGTTGAAAAAGTGTGAGATGGGCTAATGAGAGCTATGTGGGACTGCGGGCAAAAAGTACTTCAACTTTTTTGCAGCAAACTGCGTGCACACAATGTGATGTGATGCACAAAGGAGGAAAAGATACGCTTTGCTTGACTCTAAAATCTCATATCATTCCGCCGTGGCGCCCTCTCTCTCTCTCTCTCTCTCTTGCCACGGTCTCTGCTCAGATGCTCTAAGTAGGCCACATCAATTTTTCATACTCTCTTTCACTCTATGGCCGAAGCACCTGCTCGCCGGGGCCACATGTGTCACACTCGGAGCGGTGTGTGTCTATGTGCCAAAGCGACAAAGAAGCCCTCCCACATTTTCCATCGAGTGTCCTCACCACACATTGACATCCATCTTCTTCACTTTTTTTTTTTCTTCTTCTGATTTTCTAAATTCAACTACACCCTCAGGGGCATTTGTCACAGTGAAATGATATCCATTACCTTAATGCGTGCGATACGGAATACCGAGAGGCAAAGATACATTCGTGCCCGTGAAATGTGGCTCGATAATGACAAATTAAATGAGATGGCGTAAACCAGCTGATGTTAGACACACACAAAAATAAATAAATAAATAAATAAATGAATAAATAGAATATGAGAAAAAAACAGGACAGGTTAAATGAATACCTGCCCACCTTAGAGAATTGATGCACAAAGATATTACATTGTTCGTCAGTATCAAATAGTCCAAATTAAAGTGGATGGGACACATTTGGTTCCCTCTCATTTAAAATTATGCACATGGCTGACTTTTTAGTATGCAGTGCGTGCTGCATAATCAAGCGTAGCAATCAAACATAAATAGTAAAAAAACAACAACAACAGAATAGTGAGAACTGAAATCCCAAACAGTTATGAGGTCATGTCTCGGAAAAGCATCTGTGACCAATAGTGACTTGTTTACAGTGCTAATG
Organism: Syngnathus typhle; assembly: GCF_033458585.1. Taxonomy (NCBI): domain Eukaryota; kingdom Metazoa; phylum Chordata; class Actinopteri; order Syngnathiformes; family Syngnathidae; genus Syngnathus; species Syngnathus typhle. The sequence goes on from NC_083757.1 coordinate 4,778,424, forward strand.
CTATCTCAGTTTGCGCTAACTATTTAGCACGACTTTCCACTTGCATAATCATAGGCCACTTGCGCATTGCAAACCTTGACTGAGGCAATCAACATCATATGTTGCATTGGCTCATAAATAATAAATCAAGCGAGTACGTACTTTACTGTATGCACGAGGAGGGAGCGCCAACATCAACCGAGAAAAAGCCTCGAATTTCAAGGTCTGTTTAAAATATAGGTGTACCATTTAGTCTTGATTAAATATTTCTTTTCAACATACAAAAGACCGACCGTATTTTCCGGACTATAAGGTGCACCGGACTATTAGGCGCACTTTCAATGAATTTTTTATTTCAACTTCAGACGCAACAAATGACTTTATAATCACAAAATAATTATCCATAGTCTTTTTGATTCATGATTCATAGTCTTCAGCGGGCCACTTATGATTGATTTCATGACACAATGCTTTGGGCCAGTTTAAATTTAGGAATTTGGTCCATATATAAGGCGCACCGGACTATAAGGCGCACTGTCGGCTTTTGAAACTTTAGGTTTTTAGGTGCGCCTTATAGTCCGGAAAATACGGTATTTGGAATTCTAAGCGAACTCTATTTTTATTTTTATTTCTTAAAGGTGTTTGCACTTAAATAAAGATGTGCGATGTGGTGTCTTTGGCGATGTAATCTATTTGTCAACCAGTCTGTGGGTTGAAGACAGGACCTGGTACACAGAGACAGACGGAGAAGAGGAGGAAGGGATAACACTTGGCAGCAGTGGCGCAAACAGAGAAGGATGAGGAGGGCGCGGCGGAATACGGAAAAGAGACGCAAGAAAAAGCGATTGGTGATTAGACGGATGCTCGGTGTATACACAAGGGCAGCAAAAAGATGACGGCGAGGCCACGATGTAGCAACGGAAAATAGTGGCCGTGAAACGATCAAATAAAAACGGGCATGACAAGAGAGCCAGAGGGAAGAGGCAACTAAACAAAGTGAGCGAGGAGATGAACCAGAATTATAAAGACATTGGCGTGAGAGATGAAGAGTAGATGACATTAAGAGGACTAACGAGTATGGAAGGAAAAGATAGAAATGCGAATCAATTTTCCCGTGGGGGCCGCAGGATCTGGGTAGTGGAGTGCAAATGTTACATTATAAACACTCGCTAGCGCTTCGAGTGCAACACAAGTCATCAACGTGCCCTCGATGTGCAATGAAAAATATCCTCGTTGCTTCGTGTCCTAACATTTTCCACATGAATGGAAGAGCGGTTGAGTCACCGCATGACATGTAGAAGAAGAGAATGGAGGTCTTATCGGGGTGGGCGAGTTCACACCAACATTAATTCTTTCACCGCTTTAGCGTTAGAAAAGGGAGCGAGCTTTGTCTTGATGCTGTCGTTATGCTCGCTTTAGCGGAAAATCAAATAACGGTAAAAGAATTCAAGATTCTGGACGGGCCATAGATTTTTTTATGTGCATACCACAATGAAAGCAAAAATGTCACAGTTGGATGTTTTGGATGTTTAAAGTCACTCAAATTTGAAACCTATCTGACCTTTCAGGGGTTTGGGCCGCATCGTAGTCAGAGTTTCCTTCGGAGTGCCATTATGAGCAACAAACTGATGAATAACTCGTTTTGAAATTAGAGACTAATAACAATATTTTAAAAAGATGAATGCTAATCAAATTTTCTAGCAATTTGTAATTTTAGTATTGACACATGAAGTCGATGCACAATTTGTCTTTGCGGGCCACATAAAATGATTTGGCGAGTCGTATCTGGCCCTTGGGCCTTATGTTTGACACCTATGTCAGGTAGGGACATTTTTCTAATTTTTGCTTCTACTTCATATATTTTGGATATACGCTTTGTCAACTCATAAATGGAGTTCTCGTATTGAGACTTAAGAAAATGCTAGGTGAAGAATATAGCATCATCCCACATCTTTAAATACACACTTTGGCCCCTTCACCTGCACTCTTTATGATATATGTTCCTTCATGGTATTATTTATCTCCATCCAAGCTCCTTGGAGTGCCTGCATCAAAGGCATCCTAATTGCATTGGTGATGGGTCCTATAAAGGGTTGCTATGGTGACTAGTGGAACCTTCCCCTGCTGGCTTTCCTTACTCAAGCTCCATTGCTTGCCATTTCCCTCTATTTCCCCTCTCTCATATGTTACAGCACTTCCTCCCTTATATTTTGTAATTACAAGGCATTGATGAAAACCGGCAAAGGCCGTACAACAAATGAGTGATCTGATGCTTGGGGAAAATATCTTGCCAATAAACACTTGACGTGCGATGGTGCATGCACATGCGTACGCCACTCCCATTAGCAGGAAAAAAAAATCCTGCTGGGTTGGCAAGAAGCGCAGTAAGCAGTGCCCGAATGGAAGACAAAGCACATCTGTCCGGCGTCAAAGACGAGGGAAGCGGCAGCTGTCCCAAAGATGGCGACGCTCGCAAAACGTTTGTCGTCTTTATCGGCCAAGCGACAGAGAAGGAGGTTTTGGAAGCTCTTCAAAGAGCAACTCGAGAGGCAGATTTTACCAACTGGCTTTCATCGCTGCTCGTAGTACCGGGAAGGGAAGAAAGAAGGCTGGCGCTAAAGCTAGCTACTAGAAGAACAGCTGCTTGGTCACAGGAAAAGTTGGGTTGCCTTATTTCCCGAGAGAGATTTTTACTCGAGTATTGCTTTCTGATTCGGACAAGCAGGACCGTTCCGATCCGCCACCTTTAGAGACATTTTTGATGCATTGAAAAGATGTCTTCTTTTTAGCGCCGACATCTTTTAGCTGTAGTCCCTTGAGATCATTTCCAACCAGTCCTCATCAAACTTTTCAAGTTCAAGGTATTACCTGATAGCTTTGCTTGTTTAATTGCAAGAACGGCTCCGTCTGTGTTTGATTATATTCGCAACGTTTTGTTTTGATAGCTTTGTAGAATACCAAGGACGTTCTCATTAAATTTGAGGGTGGCGGTAACCATTTTTTTTTCCTTTGCATCAAAAATAACCGTTAAAATCCTCTTGGGAAAACCCGCCTGCCTATCGCAGCTGGTGTAAAACTACACCTTGGACTTGTCGTCGGTCAATCTCAAGAAATATTTAGCGACAGTTGACCTTGCCGCTCAAGCTGCTCAGCTGTAAACACAGCGGGGCAAAAACAAATCCAATTCAGCGCGGATCCGAGCGGCCGTCGGCTCGCAACGACTTCGGCGAACGCGATGACCGCAAGAGTCGTGACTTGCGACTGAGTTTAAAGATGGCCGGAACGGATGACGATTAAAACACCATTGCTTCCCCGTTGGCAGCGGCAGTAAGAAGAGAAGAAAAGCCCCCGTTTTGGGTGTTACATTCAATCATCCAAATGGCTGCGGATTAAGTGGTTGTTATCTGTGCCACCTGCTGTTTAAACTGTAAACAAGCCCAACTGTGTGCCAGTGTGCGCGTGGCGTGCCGTACGTGTGTGTGTGTGTGTGTCGATGTCATTGATCTGTAACAATGTTCAGCTAGGGGGCTGATACAAAGCCAACGCCACACAAAGTCAGTTTTACTCAACGCGACACTCTATAGACACTTCATTAGGGACGCTTGCGTATGCTGAGAGTGTGTGCAGGATGAGGTACGATGGCGATGAATGCGAAATGCGCCTTTTGCTCAAAGTGCCCTGGGAGAAGTTCAGTGGTGAAAGCTCTTCTCTTAACCGCAGGAAGGTTAGTAATGTTTTTGCTGCAGCAGAAGGGAATTTTAGGTCAAGCAGGGGAAAAGCTGCGTGCGTGACTCCGGAGAATTTTAATTGGGAAATATTACAACTGCAATATCGTTTTGGGTTCAAGTTGTTTGGGCCTTCTATAGAAGCTTCATCATCCAGAATCCATATTGTTTGTCACCTGACAACGACCCCCGTGACTCTCTGACACTTTGAATCCAAACTATGATTTTCCAAATGACTTTAGAAGGCGATGAGCCATAGCTTGTTAAGTGACACTGACATTTAACAAGACTAAAATATTACCCCGAAATGACCTCTTGGTATTTCTGCATCAGGCTCTTATTAAGGCCACTTTCATTCATTAGAGCTGAGTCTATTGTGAGTGGACAATTAGTCATCTTATTTACCACATTTCACAAATACCGACAGCCACTGACGTCCCAACAAATCCCCTCAACCTCACGACTTTATTTATACATCACCTCGACCTCATTTAAATAAAGAACACTATTGAATTTTTCAAAGGGGTGTGAGCCCCATGAATGCTAAACTCCAGTTTGAGCGCATTGATATTCCATCATTTTACAAGGCACGGTTGCTCTCTGCGTGTTGCATTTTCTATAATACCAAACTTCAAAAGAAGCGTTTCGGTTCTAATCTCTCCCCCTGCACTGCGGACCCGAGAAAAGACAGAGAAGCGAGGCCACGCCCACCTTTTTAACACTCCACTGCACACGCATCCTCTTGGCCCAAAGACTCACACAGCTGTTTACCCTATAAACACACCTCTCCGATCACCCGGCTGACCTTAGAGTGACTTACAATAATTGTCCCCGTCTTTTTTTTTTTTTTTTCTTTCACCTAACATCACACATGCGAAGCCTTGGCGCAGTGGGGTGAATGTATCAAGCATATTAAGTCACGCCGCCCGAGAGCCGGGGGGGAGCCTTGGCACATTGTGATTTTCACCACTACGGCGTCAAAAATTGAAAAGTCAATTCCAATTGGACCCCGATAATTAGAACTGACCTGGATTGCTGCTCTGAATATGGAATGAGTGCAAAAAAAAAAAAAAGAAGGTCAAGGTGGCGACAAAGACAACATGGCCCACCGATAATGTGTTGGGTGGGCGAGCGGACATGTGACACACATACGGCGACGTATGGAATACTAAAGATATTTGGTCTCGGAGGCCAAGACGGAATTGAATAGAATGAAAGAAATGACAATTTAATGGACATTTTCTTTTTTTTTTTTGCTCCACTTCAATCATCTTCTCCCTCACCCCCACCTACTCACTTTGTGTCTTCACCTCCATCCCGAATACTGTCTGGTGACCTCATCCCTCATCTCTCCAGCTCTCCGTCAGAGCTGACCTTTGACCCCCCAAGATCCTCGACTCACAGCCGTTTCCCCCACTCGACCCTCACCTTGGTCATAAAGCGGCTGCAGAGAGTCTGGGGTTGTACGTGAGAAAAAAAAAAAAAAAAGTGAGTCACAGCAGAAATCATTTTTGTTTAGTCCGTGCGACCTAGTGAAAATCCAACGCACGAATCGTGACGACGCCTTTCTTTTTACTCGGCGCTCTCAACCCCCTCGTCACTACTTGAGTAATCACAGCCCGGCAAAGCAAACACACAACATGGTAATCATTTCCCATTGTGTATGTCGCTTCACACACTTGACGAGAGATTTCTTAATACGCATCAACGGAACAACAACGTCGCCTGCGGGCAATTTCTCCATCAAAGGGAATTCATGCTATTTCATTGAATTGCTTCGAAACATTTGCACATTAAATAGATATCACGCCATACAATATTCATACAAATTGTAAATACCATGAATATTCGGCCAAGAAAATATTACTTGGAAGGTCGTGATCAATTCTTGTTCCTCACATTCAACACAAAGGTCACGGTCCCCGCAGTATCATGTCGGGCTAGAGTTCGTCTAGCCCTCCCGAACATCTGCCCGGCGGGTCAGAACAGTGTGACAGCTGTGGAACCCGACCCCCCCCACTTCCTTCACTTCTGAACACATCAGATGCCGCCTCTGGCCATCTTCCAGATGCGCCACATTAAAACTAAACTGACCAACTGTAAATTAGCGTATATAAATATCAGACCTGATAGCAAGTAAGAAGGCATAAATGAGCTCATTGGCATTCGGAGTTGTCAAAAGATACAGTAGCGTTCTATTCCCTTCAAATATGAGTCGACACTTTTGAGACAAAGCCAAGATGGCAATTGTAAATTCTACTGCAGGCTGACAAGAGAAACACTCTAGTCCAAAACTCCGGACTGGTTGCTTGATAATCACGAGGCACTTAATTTCGAGCCGAGAATTAAACCCTCATTCTGAGAAATTTGAAAAAAAAAAAAAAAAAGGCTCACCATTAGACTGCAGGGTTAGTATCTTCAAATTTATGCCCATGTTTGATTTTAAGATCCATTTAACCAGCCATTTTTTAACTTTTGCCATCCCTCCATCTCTTTTTGGGTATCAATATTGCAAACTCTCCGAGCTGCTGCATCAGTGACGCCTAGCAACAATGGCTTCAGGACTCTCCTGCATTATTCACAGATCCCAACAAGCGCCCGGGCGCTGCCATTATCTATTTAAATCTAAACGCCAGCATGTCCCACTGAAGTTTGTCCTCACTCTACCACCTGCTCCGTTGCGATCACTCTAAAGAGTTTTTAGAAAAACCTTGTGCCATTCAATGTGGATGAAGGCCTTAACGGTGACAGTGACGGAGCTGGAAGACGGAGGACGGGTGACAACAGAATGAATTGGGGAGGTGGGAGGATAAAACAAAGGAAGAAACTAGCACGTCACGCCGGGAGACAATGACGGGCTGCCATGCTTGTGATGAAGCCTAGCATTTAAAATCATCCCCACCCGCCCTCCCTCCGTCAAATGACAGCTTTTCATCGTGACTCATCGACAGAGCTGCTCATCCCCTCCATTAGCCCCCCCCCCCCCCTTTTTCTAATGGATGGGCTCATCTTCCTGCCCACCAGCACCTTGATATATCGCGTGGCGCGGGCATGAAGGGAAAAATATTCTGTAAAAATATCCGACTAATTCAATGGAAAAGCCTTTTATTTAACCACTAATGACCTGAAAGTGTTTTAAATCAAATCACCATCGTTTATAAATGAATGACATTGTTGAGTGCGTGAGCTGATATTACCAACCTTCTGGTATGACATTGTATCTTTAGGGACGGGGAATGAAGAGGCCGGCATTGTGTGAGCTCGTTTTGAGAATTAGGAGTGCAAGTAGAATACATTTGAGGAATTGTAATTGAATATAAACCGAGCTGAGCTATGACGTTTGGAGACTTGGGTCGATGATTGGAGAGTTCAAAACAAACAGGGCGAAGCAGCAGTTAGCTGTTCTGCTGCAGGCAGATTTTAAAATCACTTTCTATGAAATCCAGTTCTGGATTTTCTCAAGTCGGGTCGCAATCATCCTAATGCATTTCCACATACTGTGATTCTTATCGGCATATAAATGCAATCATTGCAGAGGGGTGATTTGCATATTTGGATGCAGACTGCTTAATTTCATGGAAATAACAGTCATGGGAAGGGAAAGTGTCCAATGATTTAGCCGTGAAAATGCAAAGCAGTTCTCCACACGCATCTCCTGGGGTGCTCCAGCATGTAGCATGACTTTAGCAAACACGCAGCATATTTTTCATACCGCATGGATTTTTGGGAAGGGCCACATTGCTCCCTAGTGTAACCAATGCAATGTTTTCCTCCAGCTATATCTCACCCGCCACACCATGCATTTGCAGTTTCACTTGATTCCGGCGCATAATGGTCGCTTGCGCGTTTCGCTCGTCAGAGTCAGCTGATAACACAAATAAACCGCCGTGATAGGAACCCGAGCCAACATGCAGAAAGGCCGCCTGCTCTGATGCCCAATTGACTTGGAGGCTCGGCGCTTGCTAGGACGGAAAGGGGGACAATTTCATGCCCAAGTGCATCAAAAGAGGAGGACACTGGGAACACAAGCAAACTTTTTTTTTTTTTTTTTACCCCGGCCCAGATAGGTTACAGAAATTACCCTCGCCTCTTTAACCTTACTGCTCGCCTGGAAGCTCCATTTACATGCACATCCCTTATCTTTTGTACACGCTTTTTAATTTATCTTACTTCAGTAAGACGGGATTTGGTGGAGTGATGCAACATCTCGAGCTCTCTCATGAAAGGATGTGAAAAAAAACGTCTTCCGGGAAACATAAAAAGTGGCGTATGTTCAAGCTCTCGCATTTTCAGGTAATGGTGTGAAATTGGATCTTTTAAAGATGATGTTTATTTTTGAATCAAGGTGCTAAAAGCATTGGCTATTAAAGTGAGTTGTGGATGTGGTTTGGTTAAGCTCATCACGATCAATTAACAAAGTCTTCAAAAAATATTCCTCAATATACAGTAATCCCTCGTTTATCGCGGATAATTGGTTCCGAAAACCACCCGCAATAAGTGAAATCCGCAAAGTACCAACAAGAAGTACTGGGCAGGCTAACGAGTTAGCGGAAGGATGCTAATTTGCGATCGTGCTAACACGTGAAAACGGACTTCTAAAGGGATTTTAAACGAACATTTGGAGCAATACTACATTGTCCTAAAGGTTAGACACAGGTTTCCTCAGTTTAGAAGTTTTATTTTGACTTGTAAATGTTTTTTTTAATTTGGAAAAAAAAATCCGCGATGTAGTGAAGCCGCGATAAACGAAACGTGAAGTAGCGAGGGATCACTGTACAAGTTGTCAAAAATTGATGTTTGACAAGGCAAACATGGGAAGGCGGAATATCAATGCATGTAACGTCGGTGTGCTCAAAGCACCAGCTCAATACCTAACAGTAAGCCTGAGGCAATAAATAGCGGGAAAAAAAAAATCCGAAACGTTATCATGAACACCTCAAATCACCTGTCAACTCAACATCTTCCAAAGTGTCGCCAAGATGACACTTTATCCGGCAAGCCCGCGAGAGACAAAAACATCATCACCCGGCTTTTTGTGTTTGACAAAAGAACTAACAGGATTTATATGGCGCGTCTTTTAATTCAATTTAGTAATCATTTTTAATCCCTTAAGGGGGAATTCAATTTGCACTCTGCTGTATATATTTCCCTTTCCACGCCATAGAGAGAAACAAACCACACACAATGCAGGCATGTAGAGAGAGATGTCAGATTGATAGTTGCTGGACCCCGAGATGAGTTCCGGGGGCTCGGTCCCTTGCCGAAGGGTCACGTATTCAAACAACATGACGTCATACGCCAGCAGTCCATCCACCATGAGAACATTTGCGTGACTTACACCCAATGAGCCCGCTGATTCGTCACACTGCCCTCTCACATCTGACATCGAGAAAATTGCGTATGATTGAGGTGCTCTTCCATGGGGGGGGGGTTAGATGATTTGTCACCCATTACTATTGCAAGTAATATTCAGGCTTGAAGGCACCATCTTCTGCACTCTGCATAAAACATCAAAGTTCTTAATGGCTCCACCCACGCATGCACATGACTAACCGGGCCTTTCTAATTTCATGTGCGACAAATCAAATCAAGCGTGATTCTTTTTTTTTTTTAGGAAACAGCAATGGCTGCAAATATCAAAAACTAAATACTCATTTCGGATAATTAGTTGGAATCGTGCAAACAAGTTAAAATCACATCGATTAAAAAGATTGTAGCGCTTCCAAAGCATCCAGATTGCTCTATTTTCCGCTCACTGCCACTAGGGGGCAGATTTGCATGTTGTTTTTGAGGGCCCTAATTGACAAGTTTAACACCGCAACAAAATGCTCAATTCTTCACTTCATATCTTTCTGACATTAACTCTTCCAATTTCTAATTGGCCTGACTCACTTTTTTTTTTTTTTTAATCGTCAGGTTTGAAATATATTTTTTTGCTGACACCTGCCTTAAAACACTTCCGACAAACCTCCTATGACAAAAGCAGCCCACATTGGGGTCCGGAACACATCTAATGTTCCCTTCCAATTAAAAAGTGAGCCAATGAGCTCATTGAGAAAAATCAGCTGCAGGCAAAGTGTTCACCATTACCCAAACGTGCGCTAAAGCTTGCGCTGGGACGCTTTTTAATAAGTGGACACATTTAGACGCACGCGAGCAGGGAAATGAATACATGCTGCATCTCACTCCCCGTTACCCCTGGAGGATAGCCGAGGTGCCTCCACGTGATTGATTTTGAACCCTTTCCACAGTGCAATGCAGTGCAAATAATTGTCCTAGCTCCGCCTCCTGCCTCGGACTTTAAACAGCCGCATAGAAGCGCCGCGCTTTCACGCTCTGCCAACATTTACGCACGGATGGAACGTGCGTGTTTAAGGTCATGTCCAACTTCAGCTTTTTTTTTTTTTTTCCTTAGCTGTCAAGTTGTCACAGCTGCAGGACACGCCACAGCAATAAACGCAGTGCTACCACTCAGTTGGGATGCACCAAAAGAGCCCATCCGCAACAAATTTCATTTTACCATCTCGAGAGATGTTTGGAAAACACCGAAGGGATGCTCGAGGAGCATGCAAATGAGAAACTTTCACCTCGGATTCTTCTTACCTTGCGGCAGATGCTTGAGATGCTCAGCGGGGTGTCACAAAACGTCCGGCTCTTGGCGCGGCTCCCCCCCCGACCACCGTGTGGGAAAGGATTGAGACGCAGCAGCGAAAGGCAGCGGTGCTACATCCTCCCTCACGCTCCCCCTCTCTCTCTTTCTCGCTCTCTCTCCATCAAACACACCCCTCCTCCCTCGCTCTTACCCTCCATATGTGGTTCATACGAAGTGCTCCCCAAAGACATGTTTGCGGCAACCCATTGGACGACTTGATCATTCCATCTTTAACAAATATAATTGCTATAAAAAAAGGGACATGTACAGAGTGGACTTTAACTCTCACTGAATAATTTTAATTTACAGGAAATATTGTTTTTATCTTCAGCACATTGAAATTTGGTTCGGCCCGGTGTCATGCCGGATATTTCTCCCAGCATTCAAAGTAGCCACGCCGAGCACTTAACTTAGACACCACTGTAAATGGGTCAGCGAGATGGAGTGAGTGAGAGAGCGAGCGCTCGTTCTAACAATAGGCCGGCGTGGCCATTTGATGGCTGCATGGCATGAATGTTTGAGAGCATAAAAGTGTTAATGGTTTGCATAATTACCCGACTCGGGTTTTTTTCTCTCACTGCAAAAGTGCTTCTTGTATTCTAAAAAAAATCAAATATCTCTGCTAAGGTTAAGAAGGCATATTTTTCTTTCTTCTACTTGAGTCATTCAACAGGCTCATATTTTATTTGATCCATCCTAACAATGTTGTGCTCATTGGATTGATGATGTAATGAGAAGTGAATGTGGAAAAAAAAAGAAACATGAGCAGTGAGAGACTGGCTGGGCTGAACCAGGCAATTAGATTAATTGCAAACTGTGCACGCAGAGAGGCAAACATTGAGAAGTCATCCTCTGAATGCAAACACTTACACCAGTGCTTCACTATCTTTCCCGTTGATGGAATGAGGCCAGAACATAGTAAGATGGTGATCTGTCAGGATGATTTACTTTCAATTCGATTTTGACAGCGCACCTTGCCTTTGCTGCCCTTCTAATCTCCATTTTGGGGTTTGGCGGTAGGGTGTTGATTGGGTTGAACCTTGAGGAGATGACCTCTGATGAACCTGGGTGTTTAATGGTTCGTGTCTCTTGGTCAGTGGGTATTGTGTTATTTAAAAAAAAAAATAATACTTTGCTGCAGTTGTGTCGGTTGGGAATTGAACCCACATCATTTATGTTAGGTGACAAACATAATGACACTGAGCTATGCTTCCCCGTTGCAAGTGTCAAACAACAAACTACTCAGCTTTCGAATGAGAATTTGATTTTCAATTTTTATTTCTCAAACAAAAATGTAATAAAGCATGAGACAAAAAAAATAAAGGCTCGTTTCACTGGCTGCATTTCTCATAGTGACCAGAAGGTAGCGACAGAGCGCTAGAAAACTATCGGTACCCCTGTTCAGAAATAACATAATAAAGAGTAAAAGAATTACATTAAAAATATATACAATGCAACTTAACCAATAAAAAAAATGGACATTGTTTTTAAATTGTGTTTTAAATTTGCAGGAGCTGCCGGACCAGGAGAGACCCTCTTCCGCCCCTCCACAATCCATCAGCCTCCCAGCAGTGTTCTCCTTGTCATCATAGCATCGAGAAGTTTATGGATGTGTATGTTTTGTTTCTGACACGGGTGTTTTATTCAAGCACTTGACTCATGATCACCAATAAAGCAAAGTAACAAACGACACTTGAATCTTTGTCCCTATGTGCGTCTTCAATTTCAATCCGAGATGACAAATTTGATGACCACGCGTTTGTGAGGCGTACAAAGTTTAGAATCAAAGTCCAAGAGTTTTTTTCTTCATGCAGCTGCTTGGGGGTAGTTCTGACATAAAAAAAAAAAAAACTTTTGCCATATTTTGGAAGACACTCAAACAAAAAGTCGAAATTTTCACGACACGGTAGAATAATGGTATAAAACTTGGTCTCGTGATCGGGAGACAAGGGTTCGATTCCGCTCTGTGCATTTACTTCTTGCACCAAGTAATGTGTGAGACTCGAACTCGGTTCTCCTGAACACAAGGCAAAAGCTTTAACCGCAAGACCAAGTGAGTTCTTAAGATAACATCTTCAAAGTCTGTATTTCATTACTGTGCATGCGTATACCTGAAATACACAATAAGACTCGCCAGGTATTCAAGTCGGAGTAGGCGACTGGTATAATACTTGCGCCGGTGAGCAGGAGACCCGGGTTCGAGATTTGCTCTGACCACCAACATTCTCAATTTAAACCTTGTTCCTTTATTTAAACTGTGTTGGAAACGGGTTTTTTTTCTATTTTTTTTAACCAATTAATGACGTCATCACAAAAATCCTATAAATTACGTCACAAACGCGACGGTCTTTCTCTTGCTCACTTCTGACAGGTCGAGATGGTCCACCTGCTGCTCCGCGCAACGGCGTTTAAAACTTTGGACAAGGTGAGTTTTCAATGGTCACAATTAAACATTTAAAACTAACTGCTTTTGCTTTCTTTCAGCATAAAGTTGCACTTTGGACGTGCATAATCCTTGCTAACATGCAAGCTGAGACGTTTGCACGACCTATGAAATTATTTGCACAAACATTTTGCAGGGTTTGAGCGACCACGGCGTTTTGCCGAAGGTAAGTAGATAAAACTATCAAACTCACAACAGGTTGAATCAAATATTTAATGCATGCGTGTTAATTCTCTCATTTCTGTCAACAGGTACGAATCTTCAAGCAGACTTTCTGCGTCATTAAAGTAGGATCACAACCTTTTAATCGACTGCATCTAATTGTCTCGTTTCTGTCCACAGGCGTGCAGCAGAAGAACCACGTTTACTGGAAACAGGCAAGAATTCCGTTTATAATTGAAAGAAATCAAATCAATTTAGCTAAAATAAGATATTTACCCGTCTTTTTTTTCTTCTTTGTCTGCAGGTTCCAAAATGGCCAGCTTGCTGTCCTACTCTTGTCGACCAAATGTCGCGTTGCAAAGTCACACCAACTGGTACATTTAAAACTTAGCTAATATGTTGCAATGTCTTTCAGGCCAGCAAGCTGTGGTTGGAGAGGAATTCAGTACTGCCCTGCGCTCTTCACTGGTGAAACACTTACACTTTTTCATACAGGTATAATTTGTTTGAAAGATTTAAACACGTGCGCTTCCCACTTTTGTCCAGCAGGTGGTGCCAAAGTACAGGCTTCCTGGAGCATGGGTTGACTGGGGAATTAAAAGTTCCAGTGAGGTTTGAATCTGTTGCAAACACTTACTAAACGACTGCTTGTTGTTCCAGGTGGTGCTGGTTGCAGCTTGGCATCAACTTCCAGTCAAACAGGTGACACCTTGCTGAAAATCGGGCATGTTAAAAGCACTTACCTGTATTTTCTTTTCCGCGTCATGCAGGGCACTTTCCAGTTAGAAGGCTATCGGCCACTCTGCCACCAAGACCTTCCACCTGCTAGCCAAAGTAACCAACCCTCAGGGCTAACTTAATTTTCAGTTTGTCATGCAAATAAACTTGTTTACAACTTTAACTTTCCCTCTTTTGTTGTGTGCAGGAGTGTCCAGCCAATCTGCTGTTGTCCGAGACCAAAGTTTCCAGTGGAAGGTTAAGGTTAATAAAACAGTCAACTTGGCTTGAGCTGTGTCAATGGTTTTTTCTTTACAGGCAGAGGTGACAAATCATGGTCCAGAAAGTGAAAAAGCCAGCCACGGGTGCTTCTACTCTGTGAGCTCATTCACCTGCGGTGGAGTAGAAGCACCTAGAGCTCAAGCCAAACTGTGGCAGGTTGAAGATGAGTTCTCTGCTGGTAAGAGAAGAACATTTAATTCAGCCAGAATGTTTAAAAATTTCAATTACTGTTTTCGTCCCGCTCACAGTGGAAGCCAGAGCAAACATTATCTCAAGGCAACCTGAGAAGTGAGGGACATTTACACTAAGGTGGTATAGCTGCTCCTCATTGCATAATCATGTCAACTTCCACTCTTTATTTTTCCCTTTATTTTCTGACAGGCAGCAAAGAACTGGTCATGCGGCTCGCAACACTTGGTGCCATGAACTCTTTTGCACTGGTAAGGGTAATGGCTTTTTCTGCACGAAATGTGGACTTTGCTTTTAACTTACAAATCTCTTTTTGTCGTAGGTTAAGACACTCGCCACTCGTCCAACTGGCCGACCACTTCACCACTTGTCAACGAGCAGACTGCCATCCAACTTGAAATTCTTGTGATTGAATGTTTACTCTGCAAAATAAAGTTTGATTACAAAGAACACTTAACTCAACTCTTTCTTAAACATCACAAAACTCAAACTTAAAAAGCAAACAAAAAAAACCTAATATTTCAAATTTTTGGGGAATTTTTTTTTGCTGGATTTTTTTTTTTTAACCCGGATTTTTTTTGCCTGGATTTTCTGAATTTTTTTTTTTTTTAAATGGGGCGTGTCAAAACTGGAATACTGCTTCATGATTCGCTGAGGACTCATGAAGTGGGCGGTGCAATGAGAATAAATGCATGTGATTGGTTGAAACGTGGGCGTGTCTATGCAAATGAAGCGCTCTGCGATTGGTCAGGTTTAAAATGGGCGTGGCCCTGGAAATTTAAAGCAATTTGATTGGTCGGATGTGCAAATGCTGCATTCTGATTGGCTGTTGAAAAGTGGGCGTGGTTATGCAAATTAGTTGCTGTGTTGCGATTGGTTAAACTGAATCTCAGAGGAGTTAGGAGGCGGGCAAAGTGGCACTTAGGTTTTTGAAGGCAGTTTTCAGTCTTGAGGTGAGTGTTGGCCTTCTGTCACTGCCATGGACACAAGTCTTTGACTGTTACCGTGCATTTCGCATGACTAAAAGTGACAGCAATTCAATTGCTACCACTGTGAGTCATGTAAGATGCAGGGTGACAGTCAAAGACTTGTGTCCATTGCAGTGAGAAAACCAACTCTCACCTCAAGACTTCAGCCTTTGAAAACCTAAGTGCCACTGCAGCAACCACCAAGCATGAACATTTTCAAATGAGTGAAGCAAATTTGCTCATAAAAACACAAATACTTGCATTCCAGTTGATTAATTGATTAGACAGAAAAGCAGTTGGAAACATTTGAGCAGTCAATGTTTGTGTGGGACTAATTTGGTTGCACACAAACTTTGACGACATGCCTTGCATGGAAGCAGCTTAAGTGTTTGATGAGCTCAGGTATGATGTCACTTACTTCTAATGCCACCAGGGGAAGGTAAGCACATCCAAACAGCTCATCCCTCTCACTGGGCCAAAAACTAAGTGCCATCTTCATCACACACTTTTGGATGTCTTTTTCAATCACACTGATGTAAACCAAGTTAGTTAGACGTTAATCAAATTTATATTTCTGACTAACTTCATTTTGATAACTTGACCAAAACTCATAATACACATGCATTTGTGCGAGTCATCTGTTTCTTTGTAATTATATTTGGCCCACAAATACAAATTGCGCATCACCTTTGTGTCAATACGACAATTGCAAATTGTCTTCCTTTTTTTTATTACCCTTTATCTTTTTTAAATTTTCTTTACCGTTTTTACTAGTCTCTGATGTCAAAACTACTTGGTCATCAGTTTGTTGTGTAGCCTATACTATATATAATATGAGACGTTCATACATTTACTGACCAAAATGAGTTTGACAATACGAATCTAAACGAGAGGATGTGCGCCCTCTTCTGGAGTTACTTTACACTGCACCCATCCTGCTTTCATTTTTTTTTTTTGGGGTGAGTACGTCTTTTGACAACAGCTTTTTAGATAATCAAAACTCACGACTAACTTCATGAGCACGTAAATTACCCGACAACAGTCAAATAACCGATTCCAATCACATTTAGAAAATAATATTGTGTCTCATTAGACTGGGCTGGTGTTCCTGATGATGAACCTCTCGTGGCACCGAAGGCATAATGTTACATAGAACAAAATGGAAAAGCAGCATGTCTTACCTTCAAAGTTGTTGGCGAATTGTGCAGGTAGTCGAAGTAGAGGTTCAATTCTTGCAGTTTGCATGGAAAACATGCAAAACAACATTCAGGTCAAACGCTTTCCTTGATTAACATTTGATCGACAGCTGGAGTGCAACTTGTGGGCGTGCTCAAGTCACCTTTGTTGATATTGTTCTGGATTTTTTTTTAATTAAAATTTGCGATTGAAACCCATATTAGTCGTCTACTTACTCTTTTTAGACAACAAATGAGAAAATAATGGCTTCTAAACTTAATGTTCAGTGACCCAAGCCATCCAATGCGCATTGGATAAAATGTATTGTTTGTTTAGGTGACTGTCGCCACCTTGTGGCGCAATGGAAGAATACACCCAACTGTTCAAATCATTTTGTTAACTTCTCCTGAGGGCAAACAATTGTGTCGCTGGATGGATGATTTCTGAATTTGACATAGAAATAATTAATTTTAAGCTAAATTTAATTATGCCGAGGACATAAGGGGATTTTCTTTTCATGGACCCAATTAAAGTCTCAAATCTTTTGCATTAGGAGAGTCAATGATGGGCACATACGTTTGCTCCATCCCATTTCCTGGACAAAGTTCCAGAGGGAGGGCCAAAGTGAACTCGGAAGCATGGGAAAGTTCTCTGCACTATTTTTCCGATGACACGGAATCTTTTTAAAGAAAGCAAATCCGACTCAGAGGAGCATTGAGAGAGGGACCAGGAGACTGAGACGTTCCGCGAGAGAGAAAGGTAAAACTTTTTGGGGATGGATTAAAGTCTTTTGTTGAGATGAATAAATATTACTATGGTCAGACTTAATCGGCTTCCCTGTAATGTTAAAAATTAAACATTAAATTATTTTAAACGTGTTTTATTAGTGTTAATATTTCCTTTTAATTTGTATTGCTTGTAACACATTGAGATATGTTGGCTTTCTTTCTTTCTACAGTAACAAGAAAGTTTATTTATTCAGTATTATATATTTATAATTTTAGTTAATGTTTATATTATGTAAAATGATAGTGGGAATGAGTGTCCCACCCAGAATTTAGTCATGAATATCCAGAATTCCACCTTGTCGCCCATCACAATGATAATGTGTGTTGATTATATGTTGGATTTATTCTGCCCCCATTGATCTTTCATCTTTCTTTTCTGTTAGTTCAAGGGCTGAACTAACAGAAAAACATCAAGTAGTCTAAATAAGTCAACAAGGGTCACAGTGGTACCCCAGAACACTCCCCCCCCCCTCGTCACAGGATGTTTACTCAGATGTATGTGTGCGTGTGTTGGTGTATGCATGTTGCTTCCCGACAATGTAACGAGTCATTAACATTAAATAGTGATGCAATTATAGCAATCATTTTGTACCCAAATGAAGGTTCACAATGAATCAGTAAATTGATAGATAAATTGATACTTTATTGAGCCCGGGGGGAAATTGGGGTGTCTAGCAGCTGGGTATATAAAAGACATACTGATGACATTAGCGCAACTTAATAGACTTCTAGAAAAGGCCGGCCGGCGCCACAAAGAAAAGTGTGAAAGTTAAAAGCAATCAAAGCAAAGCAACAAGCCAATACCAAAGAAAATAAATTGGGAAATGTCAACAAAGCCCATTGTAACAAGACTGAGCTCATGGAAGAAGCAAGAGCCAGACTTGCTCCTTAGTCAAAATGCAGGGCGGGCGACCATTTGCAAGACTTTAATAAACCGACATAATTGCACTTATGCATTAGCCGTGTGCTCGTTAAAACGCCTGGCGTGGAAATCAAATAGCAGTTAGGTGTTAAGTGTTGTTGTTTTGTCAAGCGCAGATGTAAAAGTGGTAGTTATCGACTCTTCTAATGACTGGAAGAAAAACTGGCTGCTTTGAAAGGGCCTTTTGTTTCGAGTTGACCTGGTTCATTTTATTTGAGCTCTCTTAAATGGAACATTATGAACACTTCAAAACGGCATTCTTTGTTAGTGCAAAAGCAATTTCTCATGTTTTGCCTTCCTCTTCCTTGTCCTCAGAGGAGCAGAGGATGTCCAGAGCTGACTGGACCTTTCTGGAGCACCTGCTGGAAGAGGGCCAGGAGTATTCAACGGGCATCGGCCGCGTCTGGCTCACTGTTCTCTTCCTGTTTCGTATGCTGGTGCTGGGCACGGCGGTGGAGTCGGCCTGGGACGACGAGCAAAGGGACTTTATTTGTAACACGTTACAGCCGGGCTGTACCGAAGTCTGCTACGACAGAGCCTTCCCCATCTCCCACTTTCGCTATTTTGTCCTCCAAGTCATCTTCGTTTCCACGCCGACCATCTTCTACTTTGGATACGTGGCCATACGTTCACGGAAGGAAGAAGAGGCCAAAGAGGATGGCAAGCAGGTGGAAAAAGGTCAGACAAAGGGCATGGCGGAAAGGGATGCCAAAAATATGCCGGAGGATAAAGAAAAGCTCAGCAAGGGGAGCGTCGCCAAGAGGAGCCAACCGAACACTCCGAAGCTGAAAGGCAGGCTGTTATGTGCGTACGCGTTCAGCATCCTTCTAAAAGTTATTCTCGAGGTGGGCTTCATCTTGGGACTGTGGTTCCTTTACAACGGCTTCCAAATCGAATCCAAGTTCGAGTGCGTCGGTTTCCCCTGCCCTCACACGGTGGACTGCTTCGTCTCCCGCCCCACGGAGAAGACCATCTTCACCATCTACACTCAGGCCATCGCCGCCGTCTCCCTACTGCTCAACCTCATCGAGCTCCATCACCTGCTTCACCTTGCAATTTCACATCGGCTGAAGAAGCGTTACCGCTCTCAGGCGCGAGTGTACCGACTGCAGCCTGAGCGGACGGCGGAGGCCTCGCCGGACGTTCCGGCGCCCCGAGAGGAGACGGCGGAATTGTACGACGGGGGCCTACCGCTGCCAAACGAGGCTACGGCCATTTCGGTGGACTGCGGACCGGCCAATGCGGGACACGACGTCCTCCCGAGCTATACCAACTGCATGGAGGCTATGCATACATCACGTCCACCCAGGAACCACTACACACAAAAGACAAAGAACAACCTCAGGGGTGTCCCAAAACAGAAGCACTATGTCTGACTGAGACTCAATGAAAGCTATTTTGTTATTTTCCGAAACTCTTTGTTTGCACATGACACTGGAGTAAAAGAGGTGGCCAATAGGAGCCGGACTCAAAGACAAGAGCGGCATTGTGTGCAAAGCGGCTAAGAGGCAGTGATGCACTTCAAACATTGGACTGATAACCGAATTCGTAGAACGCGCTTCAAGGCGAGCACAAATTTTACGGTCACGAGATATTTTCTTATATTATCTTGAATATGTTTGTGGGAAAACAAATATACTGTGTTGAGGGCACCGGATGTTATGTTAGTACCGTAATTTTCGGACTATAAGTCGCACCGGAGTATAAGTCGCACCAGCCATAAAATGCCCAAAAAAGTGAAAAAAAAACAACATATATATGTATATAAGTCGCTCCTGAGTATAAGTCAAAAAAACTATGAAAAAACCCGCGATTTATAGTCCGAGAATTACGGTAGTTAAAAGAGCAGTAAAGTGGGATAAATATAAATATATTCCCTTGAGGTCCACTCCATCATCCTTGGAGCTCCTCTCGGGGCGCTTAATGGAATGTTCTGGTCTCGGTGCTTCTCCCATAGGGATAATGGCCAGCTGTGCGGATACATGCTTGTACGCACGTACTGTATTTTTCCTTGGATGGGGGTGGGATAAGGATATCCCAGAGGGTCCCCAAAACAAGAAAAAAAGACAAATCCTAAGTTTCTTCAAAAACCGCTGCAAAATAAATTCACAATGTATTTATAGTAAAAAGTTGTATTTATTGTACTGAGGAGTTAGAATAAATTGTCACAAATGAATGTTGACTCGATCACCTCCTTGCCATCTTCAACTACAAAAGGCCTTTCACGTTCGAGGTTTTCAGTTAAGTTGTGTTCAGAACTGGTTTTGTAAAAAGGTTCACGCTCAACTGAGTGGCATTGAAGTATGTTTCTTTTTTATGGCATTATTTCACTGCAGTTCAATGTAAACATGATATACAATTGCACAATGATAGGAAGTCGGTCTTCAAAAAGGAATCTTTGTTTTGTCAAAGATCAATTGGCAGACATTGTTCTGCAAAACAATTCAAAGTTGCCCCTTTCCAAGTCTTTTCACAAAAACTGGGCGGGCATCCCTGCGCAGTCGATTATCCAAGTCCAGGTGGGCGTATGCGCAGCCATTTGCATGGGCGCAACCTTTTTATTGTTCATGAGAGTCTTATCACCAAGCAAAAGGGGGGCGATGGGGACGAAGGGCATTCAACAGATTGCGGGGGTCAACCTGTGTAGTCATTCAGGCTGCCAAGCAAAGCCGGCTTGAGCGTTCGTTTTCCCCGGCAAATGTGATGACGACCAAGTGCCGTCATTCTTTATTGTCATTACCGAGAATTTCCCCATCATCAGTGTCAGGTGAAATCAGAATGCGTCATACAAATAACTAATGTGAAAAAGATTAGGGGTGTCACTCAGGGTTATAATAGTTAGGGAGTCGTGTTTCATTTTTATAATTCTAATTTTGGGGGAAAATACGTCATTTTAGAAGTTTTGATTACTTTTAGTAATATTTTTATTTTATTGTTTTTTAAAAAAATGCATTATTTGTTGCGAGCATAACTTTAATTTAATGTTATTTATTTTATTTTCCTATGTCTAGACTTTTATATACAGAAATTGGATTTTAATGGATGTCTGTCAGACCCGTGTGGCTTTGGATTGTAGTTTTACTAAACGTAGAAAAAATAGTTTGCTAGCTTTATTTATTTTTTTAAATCAAGCACTCTCATTTTAATTTTGGTTTGTTGCCAGTAATGCTGTTTTTTTTTTTCTTCCAATTTTAGTTTGCTAAGATTGTCACTGTGTGGGAAGATGTTAGTGACCTCCCACATAAAGCCTTTTGGGATGGACTGACATTGTGACTGTTTCCTGAGATTGTTGGTCATTGCGGATGCATTTCCTCACTCTGTTGATAAGCCACAAGTTGTAGTCCAGGATCCATGTAACGCCTGATCATTTTAATGAAGGCACATCAACGAGGAATGAACAAACGGAGCACACAAATGTTATATAAGCACCTAGCGGGGAGAACGGCATTGGGGTGACTGAGTTCAAATAGTCTGATTTGAAAGTAATTATGTGGTTGTTGTTCTTTAGGGTTCTTTTGTTTCCTGGACTTTCATACTGGCACACGACTCTCTGGAATCATAACAACTCACAGTCCTGAATTTAGATAAAAAAAGGTCCAATCATTAAATTTAGATTTTGAACAGGAAGTGGGTTTGAATCTGTTTCCTCTTCCAGCATTGTTTCTCCCCGAGGAACATTCAAGCTGACAATGGGGGCTGCAGTTGGCATAGTTAGTTGCTGCCCATCAAAAGCCAAGTGAACTGTGCACTAACTCAACATCAACAACACACATGTGAGAGTAAAACAACAAAAACATGAACTTTTACTTCTCTATTTGTAATGCAAAAACGGAAACTTTGACAATAAATATCCTATAATGCATTGCATTACCGCTTTACATAGTGCCCCCTTGTGGTTAGACTTATATTGCAGGCTCCATTGAAATTAAATGTGGGACAAGACTAGTAAATTGGAGTGACAACAACGTCACGTTGTTTTTGAGCAATGTTAGAATACCCAACAAAGGCAAAAACATGAGTGGATGAATGACTTGTTCTTTACCAAGTGTTTATCTCCAGTTTATGTGTGTACCTGTCTTCCTGGATAGGTGAAAGTCTATGTGTTTATGAGGAGGATGCCATTCCAGTAAGCAGGCACCACGTATTGTCCGCTCAGGATGTTGGACTGAAAAACAAAACAAAACAGAGCATCCAGCATCACTCATTATCCACCATCATCCAGCAGGAACAATGGACCCCCCCTCCACCCTCGCCCTTTTCTTTCCCAGGAGCCTCGATGTTGCGTTCCCACAGTGATGTCCAATTTGGAGGAGTTGCTCCATTGTTACCTGTCCTCTAATTGTTCCCAAAAGGACGTAGACATACACACTCCCTCTTCCTCTCCATCCGAGTCTAGCCCCAGAATGATTAACTCCCAAGAAGTCAGAGTTCAACAATTCAAACTTTATTCAGCCACCTTTCACATGACCCACAGCAGGAAAGGCTCGCTGTGCAGAGATGACAACTTTCAATAACCTCCCATATTGATGGATGGTTGATTCCCTGTACCATCAAAAAGTTCACGACCCCCGTCCCCTTTCTAAATTATTCTTTGGTGACACAATTAGTGGGAGATGGGGAAAAAAACTGCGTGACAAAAGTATTTGGACGCATGGCAGTTGCAGATTCTTCCTTTCTACAAGATTTAAGGACAGGTCTGTTACCTAACGTCTGATAGGAGTGAGGACATTGTTCTCCAAAGCACATGATTACATGCATAGAGGCTTATAAGATGGATGAGAAGTCATTGTGATAAATACCGTAATGTCTGTATTTGATGAAGGCGTTAGCTCTTTTCTGGCTGGTTCCTGTTTAGAGCTGCTTTGGGCGTGAACTCCAGTTTGTCTTTCAGGCTGAGCACCTGTGTGCCGTCCATCCCGGCTTGTTCCAGCAGTTTCCTCTCCTCCCTCAGTTCGAGAATGCTCTTCTCTTCTTCGTGAGGTTTGGGCGTCCCCCTGATGAACCACTCCAGGTGGTAGCCCACCGCTCCCACCACAAAGGCCACGGGGAAGGTGAAGTACACAGAGTAGGTTCGCATGGCTGTCCAAAGTACAGGCCACATGACTGCACGACTTTTGAGATCTAAATACTTTGGAATAATAAAAAGCAGAATTATTTCTTGCATGATTCAAACTGATATCGTGGCAGTAGGAAACACACGTAATGAATGACATAACATAAAACCACACATTACATCACAAAGTAGTAGGCCTGTTCTAATGTCCGCTACAATATGATTGTAATAATAGCTTGGGTAATTGTTTTCTTAAATTAGACCACTGTACTGTATTGAACTAAATTACTTGAGAGGTGGCTCTCCCTTGTGTTGCCCCCAAAAATTGCTCTTCACGTTCATTTTTTTTCATGACGAGTTTTTAATTGGGGTTTCATAGAAAACCAACAAGAAAAAAAATGTCCCATTATGGAGTACAAACGTATTGTTGTATAATTCTGTGCTTACATTTCCTCATTATTATTGTCACGTCATAGTGATGTAAGCTTGCAACGTCAACATTACACCAGCATACAAACGCCACTCTTCCTGTTATTTGTACTTCTTATTACTGTAGCTACTAGTTTATTCGGAAGAATTTGTCATTTGACTCACCTTTAACGCTTCGTTATTGCCGCAGTCGGCAAACGTAACTTCCGGGGGAGTGTTTACATTTCCTGAGCGTCATTGTGATTGGTTGAAAACTCTTGTTCGTTTAAAGCAAGCGGTTGGAGGATTCTTTGTGCTCGTCTTTTGCACCATCTAGTGTTCAAAATAATACACAGCCAAGGCAAGAGCACATTAAAAAGTGAGCCAAAACAATGCAAATAAGCATTAAGCGGCAATGAGAGGACTAAAACCATACAACACAAAAATGATTTTAAATCTAAGTTTTCTAATATGGACGTTGATATATTTATTTATTGAAGTATGTTTAATGTAGGATTGTTTTTCGTTTTACCTGACGCGCGGATACCCGGACCCTTTATAGAACGGACTGCACACTCCGAGGAGGTTACTACAAAAACAAGTAGTTGTTGTCTGGTGAGTTTTATGCAACGATCGTCTTGATTGACTTAAAACAAATGCTTAGTCACCCGCAAACAATCTGTGGAAAGGCAGCCGGTAAGATAATGATCATTAACATCTCGAGATCACACTGTTGGACGCAACTACGCAAGTACCACTAAGTCACTTCTTGCGCTTATGACGCCATGGCACTGTTTGTGAACATGATGTAGGTGTGAATATCCATTTAATTCATAAAGCTGTAGTCTGATCGTGTTAATACTCCAAATCAAAATTATTGTTGTAATTTATAGCTGCGCTAGTATGCGCTGCTGATTATTTATTGGGCAATCTGCAATGTATACTAATACTAGCGTAATCATAATATAATATTATGTAGCTGTATTGATGAATAATGGTTTGGCGTTGGCAGTTTTTACATCCATCTTGGATAATGATTTAGTTGAATGAATGGATGAATGGATTCATATTGTGTACACTGCTAAATTAAACCAGTTATATTCTGGAAATGCTTCACTGTATAATATTGTGTATATGTGTTTAAGGTTTTTTACCTGATGGCATCAAAGACAAAACCCAATAAACAGAAGTTACAAAAGGTTACGGACCGGTGTCATTTGAGTAAAAGATTGCTGCACGACTAAAGAATTGCAGGTGCATCCCCTTCAAGTGTGGGGTGCAGTGAAAATAAGGAAAATAGCATGACAATACCATTAAAAACAAAGCAATGGAAGCATCAATATTTGGCAACAAAAACAAAATATTTTGGCATTTAATAACAGTATAAACCTTGATGGAATGTAAAATAAGTGCAAATGGAAAAAACTTGTTTTGTTTCAATCTACATATTTTTTTTTACAATTGTAGCTAAGCAGTGGTGTCAAGGTGCAAACATATGCGTGGGTTGTGAGGGGACCCGAAAGCCTACAATCACAAAATATTCTGGTGGTAGTTGATAACATGTCTTTTGGAACCATGTAAATAACTCAACCATATAAACCTTTTCACTAATCTAAAATACTGCATAGTTTAGTCGATAGCATGTAAGGGAAGCATAGTTAGTATTTATCAAATATATGCAACTTTGAGGGTTAATAAACGTCTTGATATATGATGTTAAAACAAAATGGTACCACAATTAGTAAACAGATAGGCATCTGTGGTGATGACGCAATCAATTCCTGTCATCTATTAAATCCATTATTTGTTTTTTGAAAGTTGTTACTGAACATCACGCTGTCCTAGCTTAGCTTTCATGTTGTTATAACAAAAAGTCGTCGGCTATGATGTGTCAAATACAAACCGCCACCTCGTGGTATTTCATTCACATGAGCCTGGTGATGGCCCCCGAAAGGAAGTCCTCATAGTTGAGTCGGATGTTACCCGTCATGGTGGTGTCTTTCTCCCTGAAGACCTGCGTCATGCTCTGCAGTTGGGTACACACCTGGATGAAGCAATCCAACTGCATGCCAGGGCGTGCGGGATGCGCGCTGAAGCGCCGCACCAACGACTCGGAAAACTGTGGGCTCAGGTTGTAGCCCATCTGTGCCAGGGCTAAGGGGGTGGAAGAGGCATGAGATAAATGTATTGGGGCGATGGACCTGCTTAGAGGTCTCAAGAGTGTTACCTTGGTGGAGCTCTGTACCACTGATGGATCCTGAGCGGTCCCTGTCATATTGCTGAAAGAGCGCTCTCCACTTTTGCATGAAGTCCCACAGCGCCGAGAAGCCGAAAAGGTCCATCCGACTTGACTTTGTCTTGTCAAACATGTCTAACAGGCAATTCAAGTATATTTTAAATAAAAGTGTATTTTCATGTGTGTGTGTGTGTGTGTGTGGAGGTCTCACTGATCATCATGAGGCAAGTCTCATCATTAAAACTGGACCAGTTGGAGTTGACAAGAGCCTGTTTCAGCTCCTTCAGGTTGATGAAGCCGCTGTGGTCCGTGTCGACGCTTTGGAACCACTGGTACGCTTCTGGATTGACACCGGGGGGAATGTTCCCTAAAGACAGAATAAGGGCCAAGAGAAATGTGTGAGGAAGAGGAAGGATGTGCGCCACTTCAAGTTGTACTCTGATGTCTTTAATCATAGGCTTCAGCAGTCTCATCCTTCTGGGGGCTACAAAGTGAACCTGCCTGTGTGGCATTCATTTCACATCCATCATTTTACTGCAGGCGATGTGAAGAGAGAACAAAGGAGGAGCAGTACCTGAAGGAGGATGATTGCCATAAGGCGCTCCATGAGGTTGCCCCCCGTAACCCGCAGCCCCCGGCCCGGTTCCGTAGTGCCCCCCTTGTCCTGGGCCATAGTAGCCTCCTGGTGGACCGCCGTATGGAGCTGAGGGTGCAGATCCATATGGAGCACCAGCTCCACTGTAGGGGGCATTTGGGGCTGGGTGTCCTACCCCTGGGTATCTTACCCCTGGGTATCCCTAAAAGAGTCCATTACATAATTCATGGGAGTCATTTATAGAATTTTGATAAATGAAACGTATCCACTACAAAACTAATGCAGCAGTTACATATCGTGCAGTCTGTACATACATAATAGACAAGCTCAATATAATTTCACATTTATTCTACTTTTACGGTCAATAAAACGCGGCTTCTGGGCGCAAGCTTTCGTATATATAGTTCATAATTTGTCTGACGTATCAACAGTTTCAACTCGTAGCTTTAACATGCTAACAACTACGTTAAACATTTCATTCAAACAAATTAATACAAATACAACAAAATCGTTAAACTGTAGAGGTTAAAACGTGCTCGGGGAGACAAATTTAGTTTCACAAACACCACAAAAAGAATAAAAATATATAATACCGCTCCGTTGTAGTAACTCATATTTTTTCAACTTCCTTTACGCAAGAGGCGGGATCTACTCGCTTTGAGGGCTGCTGATTGGTTATTTCTCCGTTCATCGTTCTCGATTCTGATTGTACAATCATATTAGTCGCGTCATGATGATGTCATTTCAACTGACTTATTTTGGATTTTATTATTATTAATAATAATAACTGGGATTTATATAGCGCTTTTCTAGATACCCAAAGACGCTTTAGAATATTTTAGAAAAGAAAAGACCAACGTTCATAGTAAATTTATCCAGTACAGCATATAAAGAGCTAAAATTTATATTACATAATAATTAAATACCAAGAATTCCCACATTTTTTTGAATCGCAGTTATTTTTATTAAGATTTCAGGCCTTTGCATTTTCTTTTTACATAATGACAGATACTTAAATGAACCCTTGGAAAACAAATTTGACTCACTCGGACAGATTGATAGTTTATTCCATTGGTTAGTTTTTATCAAGACAATTTGTTGTGAATTGCCATTTCCCACCCAAAAGAAAGAAAACCTAACCAAAAAATGTTATGTATAGTGCCTTTAACATTAACTTTACATTCATTTTCTTAGTAACTTGCATGCACAGATGCAAAACCTAATTCTGGATTAAAAGAGTGAAAGTCCATTGAACTCTTATAACAAAAAGGGGAAGATGTGTCTATGTATAGATGAAGATATGTTTTTAACAGAAACAATACTCACAAAAATATTGCAATGTCTACACAGACTTTTACTTCAGGGAAATTGTCAAGACTGAGTCAAAATGAGACTTGAAGAGGTACCACTGAGCCCTTTTGACCATGCTGAAGTTTCCTTGAGCATCATACATTTCTAACTGAGACAGAGCTAAAGTGCTTTGAGTGCTTTGAAGGTGGGAAAGTGCCGCAAGTGAAAGTCCATTTACCCATTAGGTCTGTTTACTGCATTCTCAAAGATGGTCAACACATAGGAGGCGAGTCCTAGTACCCCAAATAAAAAATGTCCAGAACTAGAATTTCCTGGAACTTCTTTACTGTATACAAAGTAGAGACCTCATAGCCACAGCTAAACAATAACGAATGAAAAGCAAGCCCTAACTCGATGACTCGATTTATTTATTTTTTCTTTCCGATATTTGACACGCTTTGTATGCTTTCAGACAAATTTGGTTCTGGAATACAATTTGTGAATTTCTATTCAAACCTGGTGCAGGGCACTCCGTTGGGTTTAACATGATGTGGGGGGTCCTTCAAGTGCATGCACAGACGATGCCTTTGGTAAAAAGTAAATTCCGTTAATTTACAAGTCATCTGTGAATCGATGAGTAACTTTGGAACAGCTGCCGTCAATAGAGTCTGAGGGATTCTTAGCTCCTTATATAAACCCGAGGTTGCCGTTCTCGCACGTTGGATCATTTTTAGTTTTATTGTCTTCATTCTCAGGTTTCAGGTTATTGAGGTTGTTGATAGAGACGGTGGGATCCAGTCGAAAGGAAGTTGTGGACCTCATCTCAGTCCTGGGCGCAGAGAGCTGTGTCATTTCATGAGTGTCCGCGAACTCTCTTCTCAACATCATCCTCTTCTTCCGATTGTGTTTCAGGATGCGTTTGCTGATGAAGTACACCATCTCGCTGAGGCACATTAAAATGCAAACGGCAGATGAGACCACCATGAAGAGGGTGAAGATTTTTTTCTCAGTAGGCCGGGAAATGTAGCAGTCCACCGTGTTGGGGCAGGGCTCTAGAGAACACTTGGTGACCCGGGGCATGTCGAAGCCGTTGTAGATGTAATGGAGGATGTACAGGAAGCCGGCATCAAAGGTCGCCTTAAAAATCAGGCTGACCTAATTTGAAATAAGAACAAATCTGCTTTATTACTAAAATCAGGACTTAAGCATTAAAAGCGTCTCGTCCTTACCAAGTAGGTCCACCACAGACCCCCACGCTTCTTCCCAGGGTTGGCATATCGATGAGCTCCCTTATGCGAGTTGCTGTACTCCAGGTCTTTCTTTTCACGATATTTGACGTGACACGTCACCAACAATGAGGGACACGTTACAAAGATGAGCTGCAGGGCCCACAAGCGGATGTGAGAAATTGGGAAGACGGCGTCGTAGCAAACGTTGGTGCAACCGGGCTGGGCAGTATTGCAAACAAAGTCCTTGCTCTCGTCCCCCCACACTCGCTGAGCCGCCACTACAAACACCAACACCCGGAAAACGAAGACCATGGAGAGCCAGACGCGGCCGAAGGCTGTGGAGTATTTGTTGACCCCACTCAGAAGGCTCTCCAACGCAGACCAGTTCATGGCCGCTACCTCAACGAGTCAAGTGAGGAAGTTCTCGTGGGTTGAACCTGAGTGCCGAAAACGAAAGTAGGGTAAGTAAATCTTTTTCCACCCTTTTTAAAATAAAGACCGTCCTTTTTTTTTTTTTTAATTTGGATTATTCAACTGACTCAGTCGAGTCACATTTCAATGTTAATGTCGAAGAAGTAAATCGTGAGCTAAACAAATTTTGTTATATTGAACTGCACTGGATTTGCATTTAATTTGCATTTGCTTTTCTGCTTCCGTGTGAACTTTGAAAATTGCTTTGGCTGAATTAGAAAGTAAAACTAGTGATGGGGTGACATGTTTTAAAAATGATGTTCGAGTATATGCTGCTGATTTGGGGGCTTTTGATCCTGTGAGACTTTTGATTTTTTAATACATAAAAAAATTCATTCTGCAGCACAAACACCTGAGTAGGCACATTCAAATTTTTTAAAGCTCCTATTACATAAAATGACGCCGCATTGATTGCTCAGTGACCTGCCATACAGGTCGAGCAAGTTTTTTTCTTTTTCTTTCTATTCATCACTAAGGTAGTATCTATCTGTAACTCAACACACCAGGAAGGTGCGGTCTGTTTTGCCAGACTTTTGGTTTCTGAATGGTAGACTTTTGTTTATTATCTATAATATGTGAAGGGAATTATTTGAAGAAACAAGCAACTACAAAATATAGTTTTCCTAGACTTTTGGTTTCTGAATGGTATGCTTTTGTTTATTATATATATTATGTGAAGGGAATTATTTTAAGAAACAAGCAACCACAAAATATAGTTTTGGTCAAAACGTCTGAATAATAACTATGAAATGTACAGATCGTCCCCTTTATTATTTCATATATATTTTTTATATTCACTAGAATTCTCCCCATTGCAGATTTTTGCCACAAAAAATGGATTTATTATGTTTAATGAAAAGAGAACAAAAAAGACCATTTCCTGAATATTAAACTTTATATGTTCGTAACAGTTTATTCTAACTATAGGCTTAAAGTATTTTAATGGATTCAACACACAATAGAGAGACATTATAAATTGTTGGTAGCATTACGATAGTGTCGACAGACAACTTACCTTTGATGAAAGGGAAACGTTGCAAATGAAATGTCCTTGACAATGGCAACATAAATAACTCGACTCGATCTTCCTGAAGATATCATGGGTGGAGCTTAAACCTCTAAATCAACTTTTTCTTTAGTCGTATGTATTTGTATATACAGTATAATTAGTACATGAGATTAATATAGACAAGGTGAAAGCGTAAACAAAAAAATGTAGTTTCTTTTTTTGATCTGTTTTTATTTTTTTTAAAGCATATCTTTGTGACAAACTAGGAAGAACAAAAATAGCATTGCCTTTTCACTTTCACGTCATACTTGTAACACACTTGGTTTCATAGTAATAAAAAAAATATTTTTGTGTTTTTGACACAAAGCATTGTCCAATCACAAATCACTCACAAAAATAATGTGCTGCTTTTTGGGCTATATTATGGGACTGATTTATTGAATCGTATGAAATTTAGTC
This sequence comes from Syngnathus typhle, assembly GCF_033458585.1. Classification (NCBI taxonomy): domain Eukaryota; kingdom Metazoa; phylum Chordata; class Actinopteri; order Syngnathiformes; family Syngnathidae; genus Syngnathus; species Syngnathus typhle. The sequence goes on from NC_083757.1 coordinate 4,809,177, forward strand.
CCAGCAACAAAATGCCACACAATCATGAGGAAATAATTGGAGCAATTATTTGTTCTAAATTGCTGCGTTTGACAACATCATTTTTATCTCGGTAGTAAGGCTTTTTAACACATCAATTTTATTTAGCACAATACAGCTGGAAAAGAAATGTGAAGAAATAAAAATGCATTTGACTGTAAATGCCACTGCGGAAAGTACACAACACAGTTTCTTATTGTAAGCTAAGGTTGTTCAGTTTAGCCCTGGGAAGTAATAACATCTTTATAATAAAATTAGGAATTGAACTTAAACTTAAATTTGGTAAAACTTTAAAAAGAACACTATTAGTTTGTTCATAATTCTTTATTTGTACGCAGAGACGGAAGGTAAATAGAAGCATGCAAATTGCATGTAAACGGAGTCAATGTTATTTGTGCCAACCTTCCTTGCATAGTTTTGTTTTCGTTTCTTTGTGGTGTCAGTTGAACTGCAGACACACCCTTATGAAAAGTTCCACAAAAAAAAAAGGAAATGACATCAAACATTTTGAAGTACATCCAAAGTTAATGGGAGATAAACTCATAAAACAGAACATTGTTGTATGATAAAAGAGAAATGGGAACGAGGGTTTCATTTGAGATGGTTAAAATGGCAACGAAGTCTCGACTAATTATTAGAGAAGTCACGAAGCAAGATTTGCCACATTATTGTGTAATTGCAGCACTTTTTTTTTTTTATATGGAAATATTCATCTGCAGAAAGTTATTCCAATCTATTGCCTCTAGGAGCTGCTAATGTTCCATTCTTGGCCATTATACTGTCGACCGCAAGAAGGAAAAGATATGTCCAGACCATAAAAATAAATAAGTAAATAAAGGATGTTCTGCATAAGCGGCTGGATCATCTGTAGTATGAAAAACCATACTCGCTAGCTCTTTGAATACATTCACAAGATCTATTCGCACCCATCCGTATATTTTTATACATTTTGGTTAACAATGGACTCAGTCATGACTTAAAAGAAAGAATAGTTACATTTTCTCTTTTGAAAATACGCTTATAAATACATTTTAAAAATAACACCCTTCATCAAAATAGCTTGTAAGGTTTAATATTAGGAATGAGGCATCATAGCATTTGTCTTTAATGAGAATTAAAAGCAGTAAAGATCAGGCACTATAAGAACTTTTCCTTGCAACAAGTGCAATATATTTCATATAAAAAAAAAAAATATCCAAAGGTTAGCAGAGAGAATTGACTGTTTTTTTAAAGTTAAAACAGTGCGCCGCAAGATTACGTCACCATACTTCATTAATATTCATGAAGCTATGTGACTGCTGCGTGTTTTGCTGACGCTAACCCCATGAAAATATAAATGTGATCTAAACCTATTTCTGTCCTTGTTTACAAATTCACCTGTACATATAGATGGAGAAGAAAATATGAATCGAAGAGATGCTGCAGACTGCTGGAGAAAGAAATCTAAAAAGAGCTGAGATATTTTAACATTTTTTGTTATTCAGAAAAGAAAAAAAAAGTTAGAATAAACTAAGGTTATCCTCTAAATAGGTTTAATGGGACTTTAATTGGAGCTATGTGATGGATAATGCTTTAGTGGCTTGTTACTCAGCAAGGGAGGACATTTTTGTGAATAATTACTTTGCTATTTGGAACATGTTCCATTCTGCCATGCCAAGTTTAAACCTCACCGGACTCCTGTTTTGTGTTCAAAATATTTACTTTTTTTTCCTCTTTCATGTAAGCCACATGAAAACAAATTTACAGCCTCTACGGTTCTGCTTTGTGTGTCCATAGAAAAGCTCATAAAGGCTTGAAGCTTGAAATATTCACCTATTTGAATATGAGGCTTATCAACAAACCTTTTTTTTTTGGCTGCTAACATGACTTAAATGGATTTTGACGAATAATGTCAGCTTTTCGACAGCAGTTATAAATGCCCGGCCTCACGCTGCGCTCCTCGATCTTAACGCAGATGTAATTTGACAAAAGGGAAAAATCTTATTTTTAATTTCAGTTTATTTTGGTTGGTTGCAAACTGTTTTTTGTTTTTTTCCACTAAGCCTTTGCAAAAATTCCAAACCTATAAAATTCAGTTGCCTGCTTCCTTGTATTTTTTAGTCCCCCATTTTGCAGTCATCTTTTATAACCCAGCTGTGATTGTGTTTGCCTCAAAATGACTCAGCAAGTCACCATATGTGCACTAAAGTGCCAGTAAAAGAATATTGCTGGAGCGAATAACGAGAGATTGAAGCTTTCAAACAACTCGAAATCACAGAGAAAACGACTGTAGATCCTAAACTGTCTTCTTACATTCAAGATCCGGTTTGGGTTTTTCTCTTAACAAGGTAGTTTTAAGTATTTTGCTAGTTTCAGTTCACTGTACTTTTCTGGGACAGCGAGATGTTTGTCTAATTCTACAGTTAATGACCGAGAGAGCTCCTATCTTGGCCTAGCATCAGATTTATTGCACAAACTGGGGGCCCTTTATCAAGTATATCAGCAAAGTTCATATCGATCGTCTGCGCCGGGCGGGTTGAGGTCGCTGAACACGTCTGTAGACGATACTTAAATATGAGCTAGGGCGAATGTGAAACAAGTGCGGTAATAATAAAAAGTTCTGTTTTCTGTGCTTGGGTGAATAGTTGTGATTTTTTTTCCAGAAATTCTGTTATTTTATGTTGTTGGTGTTGTGGTGGTTGTAACATTAGCTAAAAACAAACAAACAATGTCCTTGCAGCACTTAGTTGTTTTGTTGGTACTTAATGGCCAGTGAATAGTGTGAGTTTTTTTTTTTCCCCAGCCTTTTATTTCAAAGCAGCTTCTGGCTACTTTAGGAACAAAATGTGAGATGAAAATCATTCGTGACAGAATGTTGCATGTTGAAAGAAAGAGCTCAAAGCTACAGTGAGAAGCCCGGACATGGATAGTATAATATATTCGAAATGGGCTGTCACTTTTATTGCATGTTTCTACCATCAAATTACGTGCTCAGGATCAAACCCGCAGCCTTCGGGTTGAGAGACCCTCCATACCACCCACCCATTATTCTAAAGTGGATTCAAATGTAGCTAAATTGCGCCATCAGCACCATGGACAGCGTTGTGCTCTCTCTCACATTGGTTTCAGCCCAGCCTGGCATTGAGCAGCACTTTGGACAGTTTGTTCTCTCTGCTCCTGCCCCTCCCGTCCTGTTATTCTGTAATTAGCGGCGATTGCTCGGTTCATCACCACACCTACTCTGGGCTCGTTAACTCTCTTACCGAGCAAACCCGTCACTTCTGCTCGGTTCGTCGTCGTCTGTTACTTGTTCTGACTCCATCCGACCATTCCTGAACGCTGCCCGGCCTGTCCCTGACCACGTCTCAGCTCTACAAGCTAAAATAAAGCAAGCTAAGCAGAGGTGCCCACCTAACAGGATGGTGTTATGCATTTTTAAGTCCAAGCCATTCTCCAAATAGTCTGTCGTAAATGGGGGGATCCTTTAACCTTGTGCTTTATTGTCTTGGGGCTGGGAAATAGGTTTTATTCTAGGGTGAGGATGAGATAAGACTCTGTCAGGGATACCGGGTGGCCCCGCTGCAGGCTCATTGCAGCCCAGACGACGGACATTACATCTCCCACTCCCTTTTCGATAGAACCCCCCCCCCCCCCCCCTTCCATTGTCACTTTCATTACATTTGACACTTTTGTGCTTTGACTTTCACGTTCTTTAACTTTTTCCAAGCGCTTTCGACGTCACTCATCTTCATTATCTTGTCGTTTAACCATTTCTGCTTTCATTGTGATCATTTATCATTCTGCCACATACTTTTTACGACCTCGGGGGCGTGTGGCTCTTTTGCTTTTTCTTCGCTGCGGTCCTCCTCACACTATTTTGCTTGTGTTGCACGCGTGCCCTACACAACTAATGTTTTGTAGATCCATTAGTGTCACATCTGGTGCTTCTTGGACATAATTTGCTTACCTTGGCTAACTGCGTGTGCAGCTGTTAGCCACGGCTGACACTTGAGCTGTAAGTGCTCCAATTCGGCTAAGGTTGTCTTGCTATAAATTGCTCCAGGCTGAGGATGGAGGACACCTTGGCGATAGTGTGATGCTTCCCGGAGTGCCTGGGAATTAAGTATATGTGCCACATTGGAGAAGCTCCTGTTCAAAGGAATTTTCTTAGGTGATAAGGTAGAAATTCTTGTGACTGTTGCCAAGTCAGCCCTCAGACCAAGCTAAAGATTTTTGTTTCTGGCATTTTAGACCTCAATAATTCCTTTTGCTTAACATTACATATTGGTAAATTTTAAATAATTTTCCTTGGTAGCATACATCTGATTTTATATCTTCAAAATGACAGTATTTTGTGACATTTACAATTGGAGACAGACAATTAAAAAAAAAAAAAAAGAAATCTCACAGCAACAATGTAATCTTCAGCTTTTTTTCCCCCCTCTTCTACTTCAACAGGCACAATCTTCTCTGAATCTTGAGCCACTTGAGCACGACGTGAACCCAAGTGTGGAGATTTCTGTAAGTAATTAATGCCTTCAGCATATTTAGTAGGCATTTATGTCACATTCCCAGTGCAAGTATGCAAAGGTTACAGATCCTCCAGACAATTAAATACAACAAAACCCGTAAATGGAAGTTTGCATATGAATGTTTTGTGGCATGGACTTTGACTGCATAAAATATGAATAGCTAGCATAGTTGTTTTATTTCTAACCACCATCATGGGCCAAATTAACAACAAACAAAGTCGCAAAATTTTTGTTTGGAACATTCTATCGTTTAAAAAAAAAAAGTCAAACCAGTCCACCCAAAAATAATTATGTTCAAATTTTGAGTTTCCAATCTGTTTTTTGAGTATATTGGGTTTTTGTTGTCTCCAATTTCTGTTGGCTTGGCGTAGCTGAGTTGGATTGTAAATATGCCAACTCACCCCCTCATAGCAAACATTAGCAGAAGGCCAAGCCTGTTTGTGAAGAGGAGATGAAATGGATCAAATGGATAAAGCTTGTGTCGGATGGCCAGTTTGATCCGAGTCGAGCCAAGATATAGCAAGGCTGGTTAATATTTGACATTGGCTATTTAATGTAATCTCCTGTCAAAGATGAGTTGAAAACATCACATGACATATTCACAAATATTTTTTTAAAGCTTCTTGACCCAAAAATAAATATTTCTATGTCCGTGTCTTCAGATGCACGTCTCGTCTCGATTTACTGTCATTCTCTACGCGGTCCAAACACGCAAAAGCACTTGACATTATTACAAGTGGATGAGTCCGGGAGACGTCAGGTTGGATGTTGACGTTCGTTGTGATTGCCATGTCTGTTTGAATGATCCTTCAAACACAAAACCCCACCTGAGCTCTGCTTTACTATAAAACAAGGGTGGGGGCATATCTATGGATAATACATATTATTTTTTTCAACCCTCTTGCCTTTTAAAAAAAAAAAAAAAATCAAATTTTCCACTGTAATATATTTCTACCTAGCTTCATGGATGCTGCTTAATGTTTGTGACTAATTTATTGCGTGCCTTGGAATGATACCCCTTCTCACCGTCTGTCTCTGTTGCCATGATACATCACAGATGTGATCCCTTGATTCCTCATTTTCCACCATACTGCTTGTCAAACTGAGCGGCGGTGTCAGCGTGACTACTACCGCATGCAATCTATAAAGGAGTTATTCATTCATTCATCTGAAATGAAATGTCTTCATGCGACGTGTCATCACACTGACACTGTTTCAACAATTGGACCACTTAGAATCTAAGTCTTAGATGTTCGCAGGTGCTACCAGTGCTTGGCAGATAACAGATGATAAAGAAATACTTATTTTAAATTATGCTAAAAGCTAGAAACAAGTGATGCTTTGTCTCACTTGATCTACTACACCCGAAATCCACAAAGACTTCTGGAAACAGCTTGAACAGAGCATTCTTTTTTTTTGTATCCTATTGAAAGCCAATTTTGGATTGTGCCTCATTTGGTGCTCAGAAGCAACTGTCCTTGATGCGGAACACAAGTGTGACGCGAGCTGTTTCCAAATTATTCCAAAATAAAATTCCCCGAAGGTCTGGTGAACTTTTGATTGATGCCGATCCTCCCTACGGTTTCACAGGCTCCACTTCGGTTTGCCCGGCACAATGCTCTTGACGGCGTGAGACTGCAGGCTGGCTCAGTGAAGCTCAGATTCTCCCCCCCCCTCCCTTCCCTGCATGGAGACTCCCCGATCTCACTGTGATTTTCTAGGTCAGTATGATCACAGTAACACATGCATACACCAGGGTGTATAAAGACTGGCAGGATTTTATTTTAACATACTTGAGTGAAAAACGACAAATTAATCCGTGAGAGAAACTTAATATGATACAGACAATGCCCGCTTTACTGTAACAAATGTCTTTTTTTTTTTTTTACTGACCATATTAATATTTGATCCTGTAGCTGTAAATAAGGATATATACCAGGAATGTCAAACTCATTTTTTTTCACAAGCCGCATTGTAGTCATAGCTTCTTTCGGAGGGCCATTATGACTGTCACCCCAAATAAATGTATGAGCACCTCATATTATATACAGTAAAAGCTACAAAACAAACTGACAAATAACTCGTTTTTAAATCAGTAAAAACTGGTCAAATATATAAAAAAAAAACTGATATTATTAAAAGTGAAGACAATTTGCAATTCTAGTAATGACAATTTGTCTTCGCGGGCCACATAAAATGATGTGGTGGGCCGTATCTGGCCCCCCGGGCCTTGAGTTTCACACCTGTGATATATACGATCAAATTCAACTTTGGGGGCATCTTCACGTTCCATCACAACCATTTCAACCTAAGCCCCCCCGCCACACACACACACACACACACACATCTGAGCCCTCTTTGATATCCTGCCGTGACTGTCTTGGCACTGTGGAGAGGCACCTCACATCAAATAGAGGGAATTGCAATATCAGCAAGCCACGAGGAGCTCTCGAACAGGATAACCGAATTCCACAGAGAGAAACAGACCCAAAAATGAGCCAAACAAACAAAGCTCCAAAAAAATGCAATAATGAGCATTCCCTTGACTGCTTTGATTGCGTAACTCATCAGCGTTCACAATTGTCTCTTGAGCACTCCCCTTACATTTGCTCTTGTGCTAGGTTTGCAGGCAGAAGCGTGCTTGGTCTGTTGACTGTTTTCTTAATACTGGAGTAGAGCTTGCGGATGATTATCTTTAGCATCTTAATGTGTCTTGACAAAAGTGCCAGGAAAGGTTTATGATGAGACTATCGTGTTTGACTACAGTTGAATGGGTGAAATGCCAACCACAAGAGTGATGCGGTTAAAAGACATGCAATTTTAAATGAAGCAAATGTATTCCAGCAGTTGAATTTTGCCATTTTTATTGTTTTGTTTTGGCACTAGAGGGGAAAAATGTGCGTTTGCAGTTAGACCCCTCCGTGTGCTTTTCAAAGCTCAACACGGCTTATTTCCTTTCCGCTGGTTCCGACTGCAACACTTGTTTACTGCGTACCCGAGAGTTGAAAGCCGCCGAGACCCAAATATATGTTTGCAAATTTGATTAGCATGCCGTAAAATTACTCGCTTTCTTTTTTTACAGTAGAAGCATATATAATCATCTAATAAATAATAATAATGATAATAAAATAGGAATAATAATAATAATAATAATGATGAGAAAAAAATGGAAAACAGGAATGGGAACAAAATAAAACATCTCATCTTGGTAACATGCCTTGTTTTTGCGAATCAAAGAAACCCTTTGTACTCTGGTTATTGAGATATGATGCATAAATATTCCTTCAAAAGGATTATGTACATGTTAAACGTGTGGCACAAGAGGAATGAAAACCCGACCCCCCTCTCCACTGCTGTAACTTCAGTCCTACAAAAGTAGCATGTTGAGTTCTTTAGTGTTTGAATTCTGCAAAAATATTATAATCCCGCAATCCAAAGCCTTATTAATAGAAAATATATCTGCATTTAGCAATTAAAACTCCATTCCAGTCACTTTGATGCACAAGACGCAGGCCTCAAAGAAGAGTCTTGATAATTAACACAAAAAAAGACATCAGCTCCTATGGCAAATCCAAAAATAGACATGTTCGCTTTAAATCGATACACAAGTAGCACATATGTAACTACCGTAATTTTCGGACTATAAGTCGCACCGGAGTATAAATCGCACCAGCCATAAAATGCCCAAAAAAGTGAAAAAAAACATATATATGTATATAAGTCGCTCCTGAGTATAAGTCACCCCCCCCCCCACCCAAACTATGAAAAAAAACGCGACTTATAGTCCGACAATTACGGTATATATACCTCATGCTACAATTAGGTTTGAAAAAAATGCCAGATGATTACTAGGTAGCACGTACCGTATCCATCACCTACTCCGAGGTGGTTATTAAGACTAATTTTAGCCAAAGCCTGATGTACCAAGCACTTGTAGCTACCAGAACCTCCTCTAATGTGTGAGCAGGAATGAAAACGAGAATGAAGGTTATCATCATTACGAAGCTAATGGCTAACATCTGCAGTGCATTATGTGGAAGTTAACTAACGTGTGCCACTCACTCACCTTAATAGCAACATTGTCCTAAAAAGATATACAGAATATGTGATTGCGTAATAACTTTGAGGCTTAGTAATAATGCCACGCTATCTTGTAAAACACATTTATGGATTAAGGGAACGACCTGTCAACATGTTTTACTTTAGCGATTAACAACTGTCACTGGTTAAGTTTTTTTTTTTTTATTCTTATGGTAATTCGTGTATTTTTATTCCTGCCAGTCAAAGGAAGTCTTTACACCTTTAAGTTGGCTCCATTGTGCCTGTTTGGATTGCACGTATGCTGGAAATATTCATTGATTGCTTTTTAATGACACGGTTTACCTCATGCGAAGACCGATATTGCAAAGCAAAGAGGAGAAACCAGGAAAGATATTGTCTTAGATATTGGGGCAGTTGGTGGTTAAAGGCTGAAAACATTATGAGGTATGCAGTAATTGCAAGTTGTACATTTGGTTTGCTGCCTGCTGTGTGAGCTCATACTTGAGTGTGTTTATATTTTTGCGGTACATTATGTTCTCAAATTTTCAATGCGGATGTAGCCTGACCTCTGATTTGTCAAGTAGAAAGTGCTTTTCACATTTTCAGCCCTGAAACACATTTTTTAATGACAACTAATATTAGTGTTCTAACAAAAATGTTCTGTCCATGTACAATTTGTTTGCTGTTAAAAGAAAAATAATTAAAATGTCAAGGTCTAGCGTGGTGCTAGTGAGAAGTAATTTCTGATGGGAATGACTGATAAAAAAAAACAAAAAACTTTTTATTAATGACACCAACTGGCTTTACTGCTTGCACAGTTTTCTTAATTCTATTGGAGCTTGAAGTGCGAAGATTTCTTTGCAAGGCCACTCTGCCAGTTTTGCTTCCAGCAGCAGTCCAGACACTTATCAGAGCAGCGAGTGTGAAATTATCTCTCAGTGCGGGGATTGTCCACTTGCCCGGCCATAGCTCCCCTGCAACACTAACAACACTTTTTTTTTTTTTTTTTTGACCAGCTATACCATCTGCTCTGGGACGAAGCAAGATTCTCGCTCACTCTTCCTCAGACGCCCACGGAAGTTATCCGAGCATTAATAGAGAACGTACATGAATTAGTTAGTAGGTGAAAGTTTTGGCAGTACAAGTATGCTTGCAAATCTTCAAGTATTCGCTCACTGGTTGCGATATTAGTTGGATGTTTCAAGCAGATTTTGCGTTTGGTATTTATTACAGATTCATTCAATGGCTTGGTTTTTATTTTGCGATGGATTATTTCAATAATTCTGTGTTCTTTCTTGCTCAGCAGTCGAGTTGTGCCTCGGCTGGTTAGAGCCAAGCGGTACTCGATTTTTATGCGTAAACAATTAATTGAATATGAGCGGCCTTCCTTGTTGCTTACCACCCGAAATCGATTAGCTAATTGGAAAACACTGCACGCCGGGCTATCGATGAGATCCTTTTATGCAACGTGCAGTTTTGCAGGAGACCATCTTGGATTTAGTCGTAGTCATTTAAAATTAATGAGAACAATTATCTGTGCTTCTGGCTTTTTGTAAAATTCAACACTGTGTTGCTTGTGATTCACCAGGCAACACATGGCCAGAATTGTAAATTACCGAACGACTGTTATGTTAGTTATGATTGTTAGATTCAATCATCGCTAGCGAGGAACTAAAATGAGATTACAAATACAGCCAATTGTTTTTTTTCTTTCTGTGATTAAAGAGACAATTTTTGCAAAATGTCATCGTAAATATACGCTCAGTGTCGTATCCTGGAATAATATAAATATATGGAAAAAGTGCCACGTAGTTTATATTTTCGTAATGCATCCAATTCATCTCGGCAAGCTTCACCGTTGTCATCACCATAAAAAATATAAGAGATTGTAAAAATGCCAGTATAAAATCAAATTTACTTTGGAGCTGAAATTTAATGTAGACTCTTTCTGTTTATAAATTTCAGTTTTGGATTAAACTATTGCGTTGGTTTTATTTATTCTATTCTATTCATGCCTCATTTGAAACAAATCTGTCACAATTTAGTTTACATTGAATTAGTGTGTTATTCGGAATGACACTCACGGTTCATTTGACATCAAATGGGCCTAAATGAATGAGACAAATACAGTAAAAATGGATCAACTTGTTATTAATAGCAATCATTATAAACAAACTTAGATAAGCTACAACTCCCAACAGAAACATTCAACTTGACTGCCTCATAATTCATCAAGTCCAATTGGACGGTGGTCCACCCTTTAGCTTCACTCTTCTGGGAAGACTTTCCCCACAAGGGTTAGGTGTCTGTTTAATGGAATTCTTGACCCTTTGTGAGGTCACACCGATGTGCTTTCAGTCTCCACTGTAATTCATCCCAAATGTGTTCTAGCGGGTCAGGTTGAGGTCAGGACCAGAGATGTTCAGCCACACCAAATTCCCTCATTGTCTTCATGGACCTACTGTATTTTTCAGACCATAAGGCACACATAGAATGATTTAATTTTCAGGAATTGTTCGTGGGCCTTGTATGTATGCCGTTGAGACATTCCGATTTTCTTAAATTCATATAAGAGCCAAAACAGGTGAATATATTGCAGATTAGACTCAAACCATCTCCTGCGGTTGTGTCCAATTGTCCAGACTCGGTTTCTCGTGCCAGTGAAGCTCGAGTTTAGGCCTGAGGTTTCACATGTCCTCCAGCAATATGTCGCGTCGTATTGGCTTCAAAATCTTTTCCAACTGCCCTGACAAGTGGTAGTGATGCATTCACACAGAAGTGTGTGTTGCCTCCGAGGCCATCAGCAGCGTACAAGGCGGAGTGATGAAGACACAGACAAGCCTGGAGGACAAAAAATATACACACAGTATATATATTTAGTTTTTCCAAAGCAACAATATATATGGGTTTGGTATTTTTATTCAGGATTCATACCTTGTTTAAAGTACCGTACTTTCCGCACTATAAGGCACACCTAAAAACCTCCAATTTTCTCAAAGGCCGACAGTGCGCCTTATAATACGGTGCGGTGCGCCTTATATATGGACCAATATGGATTCGTGGATGAGGACTAATTTATAAAAGTAAGCTTTATGTGTTTATTTTGTGTGTTGTGTGATATTAACATTTGAGCAACGTTGAGTTATTGATATATTGTTTTCACTGTTTCGAGTTTTACTATATTGTGATTGCATTAACGTTTGAGCAACGTTGAGTTATTTATTCTATGCGCCTTATAATCCGGTGCGCCTTATATATGAGCAAGGTTTTAAAATGGGCCATTTATTGAAGGTGCGCTTTATAATCCGGTGCGCTTTATGGTGTGGAAAAAACGGTAATTGCAAAAATCTGCACCACAAGTCTACATTGTCATTTCAATCTGTTCAGTCCAGATGATTCAAAAATGATTTCTCATCAAGCAGCTGGATTGTTTAAAAAGAGTACAGTAGAGATATTTGCGTGGTAGTTTTGCCTTGGGAAATTTCAGCTGTTGAAGGTTTAATACAACGGTTTCATGGTAGTCTAGCTTGTGTCAAAGTAAATTGGGTAGCTCTGTTGTCACTTTGTGATATGTTGTTTTCAGCCTGGAGTGGAGAGCTTTGTTTGTTTTGCTTGCTTTTGTGTCTGGTGAAATCAACAGGATGACAGATAAAGCCAGGAGAATGGAACGTAAGGAGATTTTGGAGACAGATGTTGTTCAATAATTAAGCTTTTGGAAAAATGTGTCTCGTTCCTTCGTCATAGCCACGATACAAGAGTGAAACACTGATTGGAATGCGAAGTGTTAACATTTGCTCTTGCATTTATCTTGGCAAGCTGTGAGGCCATGCACCGTGTACCCCCCCCCCCCCCCTCCTCCGTTGAAGGGCATAGGTTTTCTTCTTGATTGATGCAAAGATGCTAAGTCATAAATCGGCTAGTATAATAAACATCCTTTGTGCGACTTCCTCGCTATCCCTTCTTGGCACGGTTTCTCGCAAATGCCCATTGCCTTCCATACTTGACGACATGACTCACTCCAATGATAGCTTGTAACTCGGGGAACCTTAATTCAAATGGCGGACTGCTTTGATTTATCCCAGTGTCAGCCACACGAGCTCTTGGCAGTGCCGTGCATGAACAAAGATGGAAATTATGTGGGATGTAATTCACGCGAATGGAACCGACAGCTATAAATGGGTCCCCTGACGACTACTCAGTGCATTTAGGAGGCCTTAAGGGAGAACATGGCCGTATCACCTGCTGTGATGCTGTATTTCATTGACATAATATATGCAAACTGAATTCCCTCGCAGGGAAAACGCTTGAGGGCTGAGCGATATATTGTCAATAACAATGCCGACACTCTGCTGTGCTTTTTGAGACTCGGGAATTCCATTTTTGACCATGACATGAAAGTATGGATGGGATATCAGCAAGTTTGATGAATGCTCTTTGTCAGCATTGTGATCTTTTTGATTGTTTTCTCTGCTCTTCATATCAAATTGTAAATTAGAATGCATATATAAGACGCACCTGATTATAAGGCGCACTGTCTGCTTTTGAGAAAATTGGAGGTTTTTAGCTGCGCCTTATAGTGCGGAAAATACGGTAAATGAAGCAGTACGTTGCAGGTGATTTTGCACACAGTTCCGTAACTGATTATCGCACACAATTGAGTGATGACAGCTGCCATTGTCACAGCTCAAGTCTGACCTCAATAAAACATTGAAGTTTTTTTTTTTTTTATTAGATGAAGAGTTATTAAAGCTAAAGACAAATGGGAACTCTTGTGAACCCATCACATACTGCAAATTCTATAAATAGACAAAAGTGTTTTTTTTCTTACATTTGCATCACAGATTTGTTCATTCTCTTTATTCCTGACATACTTGAAGATTCCCAATCCAACCACTTGCTGCTTTATTTATATAACGAAAACCTGATCTGCACTTCACAGAACGAGCTTTTTATTTTTATCTCTCCTTGTTTAATTTTTGTCTCCTTCTGCTGACTTTATGGGACTTAAAAAAAAAAACACACCATACCAACAAATTCATAAATGTAATAAAGGATAATAATAATAATAATACAATAAATAAAAATAAATAAAAATAAATAAAAGCAAATAAAAATAAATAAAACATAAAAATGATAAAAAATAAATAAAGTATACACTACATCCATCTTTTTAATGTACTTCAATCAATAACAATGCTAAAAATCCCAACCACAAGTACACTTGGCGGCACAATTTAACATTTCAGCACGCCACCTATCCAACGTTTGAACCATGCGGTGCATCGCCAAAGGGGTTTAAATCATAATCTTATTACCATTCCACACATCCTTTCTGGAATTGATGCGAGGATGAAGGTACTATCATTTTAATGCCACAAATTGAAAATCGTATTTTCGAGGACTCCTGTGGGTTAGCGGCACTCGGAATGCTAATCAAATTCTGACGCAACAGCTACAAAAGGCTGTTTTCTTTACTCACGTCTTTCTGTTGAGATTTCAGAAAGCAAGCCAAGGCCTTGACGGTAATGGAGCAAAATGTCATTTCATAGCAACTTGTCAGCTACAGTAAGTGACAACAGAGACAAGTTGTTGTTGTATTGACTATTGCAGACAAAAAAGCGAACCCGCTGTTTGATTTTATCGTGACATGTCTACGTTTTTATTTGATTGCCTTGAAGTGAAACTGACACTCTGACTTTTGCTTTGGGTTACAGTGGTAAGATACAAGGGAAAGAAAAATGACTCCACAGTATTGACATCTCAGCTTTTGGCAGAGGATAAAGAAGATATGACTGTGAGTACTGTTATATTGAATGTCTAAATGTGCTAAGATTTAAAATTGGAAATATTTGCATTTTATCACTATTAGTATTTTATGCTGGTGATTATTTTTTTCCTGTTTAAAACTCTGGAACTAACTTGGGTAATTGCTTGCAAAAATCTACATTACAAAACGTGAACGAATTGGCTCCTGTCTAAAGTTTTTCCAAAAGTAGCTGCCTTCACACTTTTCCAAATTAATGTTCTCCTCACACCCCGACGCTGATCCATTCAGACAGGAGAGGAATCGATAGATGAAGAGGTCACTCTTGCCGGCATCTCGCCGAATTCAATTTCCTCTTTTTTCTTTATACATACCACATCTTCACTTTTGTATTCGGGCGAGCGTAGATACTTAACAGGGGACCTCGGGAAAAACGACAATTTGAAATGAAAATGACAACAGATGACAATTTTTCGTCATCGCAATAGATACTTAGTTTATAGTATTACTTTTTTGCTTTGCTCATTTAGTGCCACACTGTTCACCAACATGCAGCAGGAATTTACTGTACATCCCCAACCTGTATTTTTCAAAAATGCTCACCTGCAATCATCCATCAACAAATAGCTGTCATTACTCCAATCGAATCCTCACTCAAGGTGCATTTAGCGATGGAAAAGAAAAATAGACTCGTTTTTTTTGTGCATCTTCCAATCTGGTGACATGGATAATTAATCACCCCAAGCGATAGGCCTCAGTTCTTCATTATCTAGCCTGGATTGTCTTCGTGTGTGCGTGATTGCATGTGTGTGTTGGGAATTGTGCTCACTCTTCTAATTTGTTTTCTTTTTCTTTCCTGTTGTTTGCTTTCCTTCTAGCAAACACGCTCAGATAAACACATTTGTCAAACATTCAACACCTTCTTAAAATCAATATTAATGATGATGGTAATAATAACCTGCCAATTTTATTTTTATTATTTTCACTGGATTCTGTGACATCCCAACATACCAAATGAAGAAGAAATTACTGAAGATCACTAAAAATATATACCGTAAATTCCAGACTATAAGCCGCACCGGACTATAAGACGCACCAGCTAAAATTGGGGGATATTTTAGTTTTTTTCTTATATAAGCCGCACCGGACTATAAGACGCATGTGCACACGCGTTTTTTTACAAAGAAAGACCGTTCACAGAAAGCCTTTTTAAAGTTTTTATGACATACTTTAACATGTCTTTCTCAACATTGCCTGTGACGAAGGGTTTAGAGCCCTTTGACGCAGGTCACCTAGCGTGCATTCCTACTAAAGCTCATAATAGTCACAAGCAACACAGCCAGAATAAGCAGCAGCCATAGTAGTGTTTTCGAAATAGTATTTTTGTTGTTGTTTTTTTCTTCAAGATACTGCAGTGAATAAAAGTAATCACGTCATCACAAAAATCACGGAAAAAAATCCTTATATAAGCCGCACCTGACTATAAGCCGCATGGTTCAAAATTTTGGAAAAAAGTCGCGGCTTATAGTCCGGAATTTACGGTAAATGAATCACAAAAGAGTACAAACCTTGACAAAGGCTGCCAATGTATTTTGTTTAGCACGTACCACTTGGAAAATATCCGCTATCTAAAATTGGCAAGTGGCCTTCACTAGACAACATTCATATTCATGACAACTTTTGGGACAATAGTTGAAAAGAGAATTGCAAAAATAAAAAAACGGTTTTGAACCCTGACATAAACGTCTCATTCCGTATTATTGCGCATCAGCGCTGTTGGTCAAGCTGAAACGGAACGTGCATCAAAAATCTTCAATAACATTCCATCCCATAGGATGCTATTAATGTGATGAATTGTTTTATGTTGCTAACAATCACCCAATTTTACATATCAATGACACAGCAGGGGTAATTACGATGATAGCAAAAGCAGCTGTGATCCGTGAGATAATATTTTCAATTATAAACATGACATCTCATTGAGAAATAATGGGGATCACGTACTGAAGTCACTTGTGATGTTATTTGTCAATGAGTTCATTTAAATTTAGATTCAATCTGAATAAGAAAAATCAATAAACAAAACGAAAATCCCATGTTGCCTTTTGTCTTTGCACAAATGTGCACACCCTCTTATAACAGGCGTTGTGGCTGTGTCGAGAATTAACTCATTCAAACTGACAAGTGGGCATCAGAAGAATTCTCGTCTGCTGTTTGAACATGTGCACTTTTTCCATCGGAGAAGCAGAACAGAAAAAGGGAGCATTAAGAAAATGGAGTCACTCAGCCCTAAACATCATTTTGGGAACGTAACCTTGTGTCACGAATCCAGCAGCTGAAAATAAGCAGATGTAGAATATTTGGATGGCTGAACATATTCAACCTGGACCACATTCACTCTCCACCAGTCTGTGTAGTCTATTGCAATATTTACAAGTAACCCCACGCACTAAACTGAGCCTTTACCAATTTACTTCTGTTTCTATGGTAACCATTTTTTTTCTTTTTAGCCATGAAATAAATTGCTATAATTTTACCCTCTGTTGATTAACATGTTGTCGTGGCCTTAGCTGTGTCCAGAAATTGATAATCATTAGCGGAATATAAACAATGCATCGTCCCATTTATTAGTCGAACAATTAAATACATCACTGCTGTATAATCGGAATATCATTTCAGATTTATCCTGTGTCTCTGATGCATTTTCTGTATCTCTACTTTGCTACTTGATAGGCGTGCAACATTACGCTCTGTCCCCGCTTATTTCTTGCAGCCATTTGCTCTTATTCGGAAATCTATGCCAGTCTCTTAGGATTTTTAGTCGTGATGTTCCAGGAAGAAGTAGTACACAGGCTGAGGACATGGAAGGCCACTTTTCAGGGAACTCAGTTGAATGTTTAAAGTCAAAAACTTTGGATGCGTTTATCGTAATTCATTTTTTTTTCCCTTGACCATAAAATTAAAGGCATCATTTGGCAGGTTTCAATTCAACAATTGGTTGATGTTACGAATTAGTATGTGTGCACGTGTCTTCAGACAAAAAAAATACTGGAACTGGATTACATCCATTATTCTGCTACCATTTTATTGAGTCAAGTTGGAGTCGGAAATGTCATAACGTGAGATGTCGGAGCCAGAAAATGGCATTTCAAACCCTGTTGGTGGCACATCTCAGGGGATAGCAAAACCAATCTGTCACCCCACCCTTGATGTTCCTACAACTTTTAATCCAAGGTCAACTTTAGTTTTTCTCCTATTAGCTTTCCTCATTAAAATAAATAAATTACTTTCCATACAGAACTCCCCTCAAACTATTGTGAATACAAGATATTTAAAAACATATTGGCACAAAGTTGGACTGATGCAAGCGTAGGAAATGCCAAGCTGGACAATGTTGTCGATCTCATTTGGTA
Source organism: Syngnathus typhle (assembly GCF_033458585.1). Lineage (NCBI taxonomy): Eukaryota > Metazoa > Chordata > Actinopteri > Syngnathiformes > Syngnathidae > Syngnathus > Syngnathus typhle. The sequence goes on from NC_083757.1 coordinate 4,826,924, forward strand.
TGCATTGTCCAAGAAATTCACCAACCTACTTCTTCATCCGCCTGCATTACCATCTCACTACAGTTGATAACACCACGGTGGCATCACAAAATCATCTGTTTGATATGCACGGGGAAGCGTTTGTACCTCATCATACTTTCTGTCTGATGTCCAATGGTGCACTTTACCAGAATAGATGATGACTTGTTCTGATCTTTTCATGCACTCTCATCTCTGCAATGCCTCCGATCCTTTTAGCTTCACGTTACGTTGGCTGTATTTGGCCAAAATCGCTTTAAAGCTCACAACAAGACCTCTAATCTTATGTACTAATTACCGTATTTTCCGCACTATAAGGCGCACTTAAAAACCTTCAATTTTCTCAAAAGCCGTCAGTGCGCCTTATAATCAGGTGCGCCTTATATATGGACCAATATTGAGCCACTACAGCAGGTGTGTCCAAAGTCCGGCCCGCGGGCCAAATGTATATATCTTATATATGGACAAAGTTTTAAAATGGGCCATTCATTGAAGGTGCGGTGCGCCTTGTAGTGCGGAAAATACGGTAGCTTTTGCTTCCCTTAATTTTTTTTTTCTGCCTCATACCTTTTCAGCCGGAGTTTGATTTTATTCAATCGATAATACTTGCTAATATCCTTACGTCAGATTTGTGGGTCAACATCTGTTTTTACCATTCGGTGTAATAATATGCAAACAATAATCTCCTTATTCCTTTTGTCAAAACTCACCGTAGCTTCGACCGTCCCAATAATTAGCGATCATTTTTAATCACTCTCTGTAATGGAGGGTGTTTTTGGGGGATAAAGAGGGTAACTTTGATGGATATAAGAGTTTATGGGAGTTGACAAGGCACATTTCACAGAGGACATTAGATCTGGCAGCTTGTCAAAGAGAACACTGGAAAAAAGAGCAACAAGGGCGGGAGGTGGGGAGATTGAAAGGGAAACTCAAAGGTCACTCGGCCGGTCATCAGATAAGAGAAGTTTTCCATTCTGCTTTCCTTTTACCTTTTCTTCATCCTCCTTATCTTGGCGTCATCCATCCCATTAATTACCGTTCAGGGAAACAAGAGGAGTGAAGAGTGCCTCCCATTAAACGATAATATATAGTCAGGAAATGCAGACTGTAATTACCTGGGGACCGGAGATTGTTGGCTTTAGTACCGGGAAGATTCTTTACTAAATAAGGTTTTTGAAGGACATTAAAAACATTTATGATCACCCTCTGCTTTCTCTTTGCTACCTTATTAGTGGGATGATAAGATCTCTTTAAACTCCCGCTGAGAAAAATCGTTAAACTATTGATGCTGAAGACTCGTGAAGTGTTGCGGATACTTTCGAATAACATTTCAAAATATATTTATGTTTACTGGTTGTTGACCTCAAGGTTGTTATTTTTAATTAATTCCATCTCATCTACAGTAAATGCTGAATGTGTACTGTTTCATATTCACAAATATTTTTCCCTATTTGGTAAACTGAGGGCAATCACAGTTTCACACAAGTGAAGTCAAACAATGTTTTGCCCTACCACACAAAATAAGCCCTTTCCCTCTTCTTCACTGCTGGATGCCATTGGCAGCTGCAAACTCCACGTGGTGTCCCAAATTGATCGTTTTAATTAAAATTCGTCATTGGAAAATGTGCACAAACAAGTCCTTTTAAGCAACAGATTTGCTTTTCAACTGAGCTCATAAGGCCCAGCAGGGGTAAATCAGATATTGGCGTCGATAACTAGCTTCTCTTGAATTAATATAAAGGAGCAAATAAAAGATGTTAGATGCAATATTCCAAATGGGTTGGAGCCCATAACTTTTTCAATAACTCTAAGTGTTTTCTCGGCTCTTGGAGAAAAAAAAAAAAAAAAAAAATCTTAGTGTTTTGGGGGGTGTAAAAATGGGGCCAGGATGGGTGAGTCTGAAATGTCAAGCGTTAAATGGATTAATACCTTTTCTTTTTAGCCCTTTCTCCCGTTCTACAACCAAAAACAAAATGTCGTTATTTGTGCAGAAAAATAAAGGTGCCGTCATTAAAAAAAAAAGATGATAAATCCCTTCAGGACTTTTTTTCTTTCTAAAACGTCACATTAGGACTATCAACGAGCCTTTCCTCTTGTTTCCATAACCCTCTGTCCTTCCACTGTGACCTCCGTTTCCTCATTGTCGTTGTCTAGCGCTTTTGCAAACAGGTTTACGCTGCTCATTTATGTTTTTGCCTCCAGGCCCCTCTTGGACAGACCATTTGCTCTTTTACAACCAACAGAATATCCTCTCTGCAAAGACCTCTTTTCTAATGTGTGGCTAGTGCCATTATTTAATTATAACGGCGGAAAATGCTGGATATATAAAACGATGTTACCGTAGAGCTCAACCTTCAATGCTAGCCAATGCAAAATCCAGGTTTCCTCCATTTTGGCCCAGGTAGCAAATTCCCCATAATTGATCTATGAGAAGTTGTCAAGTGACTCTTACTTGACAAGTCAATTGTTCCTCCTTCTGCCTCTCTGTGATAGTCATATCACCGCTGCCAGCTTGACTCTGACATTAGAAGGGCGCCGCAGGGGCCAGTTGGCTCGGATCAGGCGCAAGCTCGCTCTCATCCGCTCGCCATTATAATAACAGTGAATATTATTTTTACCCCATTTCTATCCAATGCTTACAATCTTTGTCAGTGCATTTAAAATAAATACGGAAAAAAACGACGGGAGGCTAAACAAGTTTGCGAGTGTGCTTGGAAACATTTGAATGAATTTATTAGATACGATCGTGGGGCCAGACTATCAACAAAAACAATGACTCATAGAGAAAACAGAATGAAGTCATTATGCGGCCTGATAACTCCTGCAGTGTATTTTGCAACAACATTGCAATTTAGGAGAAGGTTGAGAAGAAACTGGAAAGGAGGAATGGGGAGCAACAGGATGATGTTAGAGTCAGTACGCATGCATATTTGACAAAGACTCTATCGTTCGACCTACATTTCTGAAATGCATACAGTGATGGCATATTTTCACATAAGCTCATCTGCGGCCGCTATTGCAGACTCGGCTCTCCCATAGGGATTATCATGCTTGACACCTCTCAGGCTGAATGGCTTCCCGCTGACAGGCTGGTGATCTGTCTGCGCTGACACTTGCGCACACCCCAACCTCTTCCCACATTCCAATCGAGAGCAGCACCCCACTTGGCTTTTCTTCTATGTAAATCTCTCAATAAGTGTCACGGGGAATTGGAAGTGAGACAGAGGAAATTGGAATTGTTTGCGTGAAAGAGGCACGATTCCGAGTTAGAGTGGGGATTATTTATTCAAAAGTGGAATGTTTTGAGTAACAGACATGCAATTTTAGGTTGTCATCCATTGGTTTTTGAGATGCTGATCAGTAGGGTTATGTTAAATTCGGGTTATGTATTAAATATGATTGCACTGTAGGGCGAAGTCTAATTAGTAGAGTGCCACCAATTATTTTCTCCTTAAGATATTATGGCTCAAAGTATGAAGCCTATTGATTTCAAATACCACTCGTAAGTTGATGAATGAGGTAAAAAAATGAAGATTGAAGTCGTTTTTTTTCCCCTCCACTCCAATGGCAATTTTTTTTTTTTGCCACTTTGTACCTCAGCCAACTGTCCTCCCTGACGTTAACTGGCATTGGCCTCTCGGTGCAAAAAAAAAAAAAGAAAAACCTTTTCCGCATTCTCTACACTGTTAATACGAGGCAGGTCATTAATTAGAAGCACTAAGTGTGAACGGACACGAAGATGTGTTAGTCAAATAATATTTGGATCATCTTTGGTAGTGTGGCATTTAAGAGTGTCTGCAGCAGCACATAGATTAAAATGATAAAGATAACAAAATAAATTAGCTTAGACTAATAGCTATACTGTAAATACGATCTTTCACTTTTATTTTCAGACTTCCTTTTATACTTTTTTAAATTTTGTAATGTTTGCACTAGGAAGGGAGCAGCACTCCGAATTTCGTTGTACAACAAAGTTGTAAAATGACAATAAAAGGCATTCTATTCTATTCTATTCTATTCTATTCTATTCTATTCTATTCTATTCTATTCTATTCTATTCTATTCTATTCTATTCTATTCTATTCTATTCTATTCTATTCTATAAATACAGACAAAACTATTATCTTATTGTTTTTGTTACATAAACCAATCGGAAAAATTTGTTTTAAAAATGATAGAGCATCTAATTAAATCTTTTCACTTGGAAATATATCACGACACGCATCAAATCCTATTTTATTGGAAAGATATCATAGAAGGAAATTGCTCATTTACGGTACTGGCAACTTCATGTAAATGTATATAAAATGTCAACAAAAATTTATTGCATCATAGCCCCTCGAGCTAAACCGCACCGTATCGAATCGTAATCCTGTCGAATCAGACCGAATTGAATCGTTCCACTCTCACCGTCCTTGAATCGTCTCTTGTGAAGAGATGCACAACCCTAATGTGTATGTATAAAATGAGCTATTCCTGGATTTATCTAAAACTACAATCAGATTAATAACAAAATCTTAAAGTCGAGACCACCTCATGTGTATTTGTGTGGCTTGTTGCGCCTACGTAGAATTCGTCATCCTCACCGCAAGCATTCGTCGGGTTCAGGTTGATCTCATTAGCAAGGTAATTCCTCTGGCGCAACAGCTCAGTAATGGCACAAAACGGTAATGACACTTTAATGGCCCTCGTCAATGCCCACTGGCCAAACCCTGAAACCTGATTTGACTACCGCGCCGCCACTGATCCAAAAAATATGAATAGAAAACTAACCGTCATTATATCTGCCATAGAAATGAAATCAGAACAGCCATAATCCACTTCTCAGCTCGCTGTGTTTTGTCTCATTTCAGCTCATCCGTTGCTTGGGCAATAAATCTCTCCCCGGCTTCCACTTTTCTTTCTTTACCGACTTTCCGCTGCTCTCTTGCCTCTTTACGCTCTTTTGTTTGTCTTTCGTCTGTCTGTATCGGGCTTCATTTGTCAGTCCCCGTGCTTCGAAATGCATCACTAGATTGGATTCTCATTTTTATTGCCGTTCAGAGGAGTGAAGGATGAGACAATGAGAGTTTAGAAAGCAGAACGGGCAAACAATGCCATCTGACGCCGAGGAGCTATCTCAAGAACATAAGTCCCCCGTTAAGGATTGATAAAGACTTTGCTATCAGTCGACTAAGTTTTGAAGAAAACAATAGTAACGTTAATATCGAAGGCCAAAACCGCCCGCTGATCTCCTCCACATACGATTGAGTTTCTCACATATCGTTGATAAGATTGAAAGGATTAGGGTGTCACTCAAAATAGCAAGAGTGTGGAAAAATGGAGGGGTCTCTTAATCTCACACAGCCATCAGCGCTGTTGACTGAGCAAATGAGACGCTTTCAAACCTCGACATGTGTCGGGGGAAGTAACTATGTTTAGTTAAGTCGAGAGAACCTAAAAGGAAACGTAGTGTATGAAGTTGGATTTGATTATTGGCATCAATTACCATATTTGCGGTGAAGCATTCGGAAAATACTCTTGTTGGGATTAAAAAGCAGATGGATTCATTTGCTCAGCTATTGCGACAACAAGAATAAAGAAAGAAAAACCCGAATCACTGATGAAGATTCACTCGCTATATCTTCATTTTCAGAAAACGCATTAGAGTCGCGAAAGGAACAAGCGCCATTAATTTTTTAGCTGAGTGCTGCGGATGATCTGCAGCACGGCTAACCAGTGGCTTGTGTCAAAGTCATAAAGTTACATTCAGTTACCATTTATCAGCATATAGCGCAAAACACTCTCTGGCCCTCTGCCACTTGTCTTTAAAAGCAATTTCTCAAGATGCTCAATAGCTTTTGGTCCTTTTTTTTTGTCCTGTAAGCTTCAATGTTAAATAAAGGTAAAACATTCATGATCAAAACAAAGCTGGATAGCTTTTATAGTCTCGGATTTTTTTATTTCTTTGTTTTGGTTGTAGCAATCAAAGAAACAAATAAAAACCCTTTGCATGAGGTGTAGTCAATAATGACCCTGCAAAATGGGCCGTGAGCTTCAGCAGTATTGCAACATTCCATTTTCTACCATGTTAGAGCAGATTTTATTCTTACCCCGACCTCCCGCCGCTTCACACTTTTCGTCTTTTGTCTCGCTGCCAATCAATAGACCTCGACTACAATTTACCTCGCTGTGACGTCCAGCTCCAAGTCACTTTTTTTTTTTCCTATATGCTGTGCTCCACGTTCAGGGTAATCCATTGTCGGTCAGGTGTGAAAAGCAAACAAACCACACTATGTTGCACTTGTAAGGTTTGGTTTATTTCTGTAGCACGCCAAGCTAATGACTTCCCCAGAGTTTGAGGTCCCTACAATCCTGTTTGAAGTCATCCTTGAAGCTTCATGCTCACCTTGACTTCTCAACACTATCATCTCATTTGCTTTCGGTTTTTGCTCCGTCACTACCTGGTGGTCGGCTGCACTCTGTACCTCTTCTACATCCTCCTCCTCCTCCTCCTCCTATCTTGTTATCCCTTTAGAGCTGTGAAACCTAGAAGATGAAATCGCTCCTCTTATGTGATGAAATTGCACGGAGGCTGAAGCAAAGCTTCTAAGCTTTGGAAGGCTTTAAAGCAGAAGAAGATTGGAAGCGTTAAAAAGCCACAGTATATGAAAGTCAAACTCCTCAGGTGTTTTGGTTGTTTGGAAGACGAATGTTTACAGGATTAAAGAGATTGATGTATCTGTGCTTTTCTGTTTATGTTACGGTCAAACCCAACAACCTGTACTTTTACTCTAAAATTTTTAATTTGCTTAATTGCCATTTCCCGCCATTAGCAGTACCGTATTTTCCGGACTATAAGGCGCACCTAAAAACCTAAAATTTTCTCAAAACCCGACAGTGTGCCTTATAGTCCGGTGCGCCTTATATATGGACCAAATTCCTAAATTTAAACTGGTCCGAAGCATTGTGTCATGAAATCAATCATAAGTTGATGATTATTAGGGTTAGGGTTAGACTATGAATCATGAATCAAAAAGACTATGGATCATTATTTTGTGATTATAAAGTAATCTGTTCTGAAGTTGAAATAAAAAAGATAAAATGGAGAATGATTTAATTTGGATTAAATATCTGACATGATGCATTAATGGTGCGCCTTATAGTACAGTGCGCCTTATATAAGGACGTTTTAAAATGGGCCATTCATTGAAGGTGCACCTTATAGTCCGGAAAATACGGTATTTAATAAGGGTGCCAATGGAAAGCAATTTCCTGTCTCCATTTTTCTTTTACTGTGACATGTTAAAATGTTTTTGATTATTACAACCACATCATTTTCCCTTTTGTCACATTTTTATCTGCATTGAACTGGTTCTAAATGTCAAATTGTGTTCCTCTGTCTGAACTTGTTAGCCAAATCAGTGTTTTAGTGTTGCTAACACAATTAAAACAATTTTACTGAACAATAAACGGTCAACTATGTAAAACCAACCAAACCTTTTTAAAAAACGAACTAACGTTGCCCTTTATTCCTCATGTTTTTTCAGCAGACCTTGAAGATCACAGCCATTTTATTTTCAAAGAATTGCCACTGCCTCAAGACTCCAAAAGAACTAACAAACAGTGCATGTACAAACATGGTTAAAGGAGGGAGAGAAAAAATATATATAGCAGTGACTCAGCTTCAAATAAATAATGCATTTGATTCTAGTTGTGATGAGACTTACAAAAAGCTCCTTAGGGATTTTGTCGTGTTCCGTTTGCTGCTTTAAATTGTTTAAAAAAAAAAAAGGCCTATTAGACAGCAACCAAACATGTAGAAAACATAGAACAAAGTGACTTAACAATTTGAGTATTTATGCTAATTGGGGCTTTAGAGGTAAAATGCTTTTTTTTTTTTGTCTTGTTAAGATAAGGCATGAAAGGTCACTTTTATTTTTACAGAGGGAGTTCAAGGCAACTTTAAATGAGAGAACAAAAGAATAATGGCGGTGAATGAAGGAATGGACAGTGGAGTTGAGTAATGGATCATGCTGGCAGAGGTCAGGCAAGAGCAAGCTGTATAATTAACTATAGATAGCTCAGTAATCATGCAAGTAATATAGTGTTTTGGCTTTCAGATAATTAGTCACGCCAATAGAAGCTTCTCTATGGTGTTTATACTTCACATAACTGGCTTTGTTTGTGCACACAGGTGCACGCTGGATGCGGTTTGGGTTATCTTTACGGACATGCAAAACCAAAGCTCGATAAATCTGTCCGCACTTTCTCGTGTGCAGGCCAGCATTGCCTAATGAGATTTAAGTCGGACATCTTCTGAGCGCTAGACCTAAGACATATTCTGGAAAATCAAAATTAAACAGCAAAAAATAAAAAAAGATCTAAATATTTTCAATAAATAGTGGGTGGGTTGTTTTAAATCTTGAGCCAGATCCTTGGGAATAAATCACAATAGTTTTAGTGGCAATACAAACTGCTTTGATATATTTTGATTATTTCCAACATGGACGACAGAGCCAAGGAAATGTCAGGCAATACTGAGGCATGTAAATTGTCCTGACTTGTATTTATTTCATTCGTCATTGCAATAGTACGAGTGTGGACAGTCTTCAAACCATTGTGTCAAGCTTGTCCAGCTTAATTCCTGTGGGGGGGAAGAATAACAAAATGTCAGGCCAAATGAAGCTCACATTTTAGTTAATAGTTTCAGGCATTTTTTGTTTTGTTTTTTTAAGGGCTCCACAGCCCCAGAGTTCTTTTGGATAAGCCATTAAGTGGCTCTCTCTAGTGAAGTCTAAAAGTCAGACGTGAACTCTCCATGTGTGGATCATCCAAATGCCGATGCCAATTCGAATGTTTTCTTTTATTATCTCCCCCATCAGCCAACTCGGTTTGAGTAATCACAAATCCCATCATGTATTTCTTTGTAGTCCAAAGCAGCCCAGTGGGCTACACACATTTCAGACTGTGTCAAAATCTATCCATCTGATTATCCACCGGAAGTGACGCGTTAAAGGAGACACTCCGTAAACCCGAGCATACCTTTAAAGTTCAATCAGCTAGTGCACGGTGACACGTTGGTCCCCTGTTCCGTGGCATAGAAAAGACACATTTACATGCTACTTTGGAGATGAATAAAACATTACAGGTTGTACAAAGGCCACCGTGGCATTTCCCAGTGGCCCGGCTAAGCTTAGGCGAGAGATTGCATTTCATGTTTGATACATATTCCGCACTATGGACTAAGGTGAGACGTTTCAGAAAAAAACAAAACAAGTTCATCTTATGTGATTTGAATCGTTTGCAGCACCGTATTTTTTGCACTATAAGGCGCACCTAAAAACCTCCAATTTTCTCAAAAGGCGACAGTGCGCCTTATAGTCAGGTGCGCCTTATATATGGACCAATATTGAGCCACTACAGCAGGTGTGTCCAAAGTCCGGCCCGCGGGCCAGATGTATATGTCTTATATATGGACAACGTTTTTAAATGGGTCATTCATTGAAGGTGCGCCTTATAATCCGGTGCGCCTTATATATGGACAAAGTTTTAAAATGGGCCATTCATTGAAGGTGCGCCTAATAGTGCGGAAAATTACGGTACCTTAATTTTCAGACTTAAAATCCTTTAATTTCTTTATATAATATTCAATATATATCATTTATATATTCTTTATATATATTTTTTCTATTTCATTTTATATAAATAATTTTACACATAATATAATATACATATTATAGATTTTTTTAAATATATTTTATATTTTATGGTCTCGATGGTCAGAGTACTTTTCTAACTTTCTTACATTGCTCCATGGCGGCTGGATGTGGACACCGATCACCTGTAGAGACTATCACTGACGGTCATTGATGATTTCAATTTCGTGGCACGATTCCTTAATGCCCCGCCGTCGTGCCGAAACAGATTTCTCGCCGGTTGTTTTTGGGTTGCTATCGATTGGGAGCGATACAATTAAGCAGCTTCGCCTTCCCTTGTCATTTCCCATGAGGAGTGGCAGCCGCGTTTCGCCATCGCTGCTCCCCTCGACTCCCGCTGTCGGCTGCTCTTCTGGCTTAATGGGCTCTGCATCATGCTCAGCCACTTCTGCCATCCTTTTCACTCCAACTTCTCCTCTGAGAGTGGATGCAAGTGGAATATTTACATATATTTAGTCTAAGTCCATCCTACTATGAAACTGTATTTTTAAACACATATATTTGTGGAGGAAACGAAAACAAGCATCCCAAACCAGCGCGATTGAACGCCATCTTTGACAGTCTGCATTTTTATTTTATGAAGGCAAACAGTTTGCATCATGAATACTTTTAGTCAAGTGTGTTGCAATCGTCAGATATGATTTTAAATATAATTAGCTAGCTGTTTGTCCTAAAACAATTTGCTTAGTTGTTTTTAATTATGTCTCTAGGGTAGGCAAAAATACAAGCGCAAAATATTTTGTTGAATTGCCCGACTAAAAAGTTTATCATTTGTTGCCTTGGAAGTTTGAGTTCGCCTAACTTTTTACTTGGCAGTGCAGAATGAAGTGAGAAACAAACAAAAAGAATGAAAGTGATTATATTTCACTGTTTTTTAAAACAAAATACATTTTCTTGTAGAATGTTTCATCATATGCAGCAACTGGAACACAAGTTTTTTTTTCTCTTGCTCATGCTGTGAGTGTATGCAGAGTCGCGTTTTCATTCCCGGCCTTTTTGATTTCGGAGATGCTTCACCAAAGATCATTTGCAGTCGAGTCTTGCTCTGCCACCCTTCCTGCATCTCCTGTGCAATGCCTTCACCCTACGCCTGTTATTGTTCATGCCAAAACAACAACAACAAAAATCCTGCCTTGGAAATGAAAGTGCTGTACAATACCGACCAACTTTGTTTTCTCGGAGGCACTGAAGCAGCATTTGTTTCCCACCTTGGGGGGGGAGATGATGAAAAACACGTGTTTGGAAAAACAAACAAGTAGATTTGTGCTCGACATTGTTGAATAGTGTGGACATCAAATTCAATATACCATTGGACAAATCTCATCCCTAAAGTTTTGAAGTTTAATTTACCACCCCACTGGTAAAGATGAATTGGCTGCAGTAGATTTGGATTTGCAAACAAAAACAGAAGCCGACATGTGATGATTGGAAACAATTCAGCTCACCACTGTTTCCAGTGAGACAATAGAAAAAAAAAGTATGCATTTATACATTTATCTTCAGAGAACCACATTTTGCATACGTGCCTAGCTTTATATTGCAATACTTTAAATCCATCAATAAGTAAAATAAAACAATTCGAAAACCCAACTTGACTCAATTCTAGAAATAACCAAAGAGCTGTACATCAATAAAAAAATAGAAACTGATGCGTTATTAATATTTCAGGTCAGCTCCCACGGGGATCTAAAAAAAACGTGAGCATTGTGTATCGGTGCTTGACTAGCTAAAGATGAATATGGATCATTAGGGCAGCCAAGGATGTCTACAAGCCTCCACACTGAGAGCAATAGGTCCTCCCTCAAGACACTTTTGCAAATGTCAAGCCCTCATGGCTTATCTCAGAGTTCAGGGTTTCCTCCCACGTTGAAAAATATTACAGTCCCATCACGACTCAATTTATGTCCCGATACAGTCTAGTAATCCACAAAGTCCAGCTGAAGTCATTTGAGGATATTCCACCACGGTGCATTCTTCTTTTGTCCGATATGGGAAAAAAAAAGTCTGACATTTTACTTGAAGTCTATATTTTCCACCGGCCGTGAAAATCATATGACCAAGTCAATTGAAAATATTCACTAAGGCCACATACATTGACTTAAATGCAATTGACAGGGTGGCATTTGCCATGACATTCAAAAAGCCAATATTACAAAATGGAAATACAAAATAAGTTACTCCACTGTTGAACTTCATACTTGAAGAGGGCGTCGAGTGAAAAAAGATTGTTTGCACTTCTACGCTAATATAAATTTGGTACCGTATTTTCTGCACTATAAGGCAATGAATGGCCCATTTTAAAACTTTCTCCATATATAAGGCGCACCGGATTATAAGGCGCACCTTCAATGAATGGCCCATTTTAAAACTTTGTCCATATATTAGATATATATATTTGGCCCGCGGGCCGGACTTTGGACACGCCTGCTGTAGTGGCTCAATATTGGTCCATATATAAGGTGCAACTGATTATAAGGCGCACTGTCAGCTTTTGAGAAAATTGGAGGTTTCTAGATGCACCTTATAGTCCGGAAAATACGGTATTTTACATAGCATCAGTGAGCTATACATAGAAACAGGCCAACTTCATTTCCATAATTCACTGCAATTCAACTTGCGATTTTTTTACATTAGCACTTTTCTGCTGCATTTTTAGCAAATATTGTCCAATTTTGTTTCTTTATTGAAGTTCCAGTATAATCGTGTTGTGAAGGCATGTTCCACAAATAGCTCCAAGGCAACTGCATCCGTCACCGCATGAAGGATGCTCACTATAGGATCCATTAAAAGACTCGGCATTTACGAAGCATGAAGTTCCCCACAGCAAAGTATGTCATGAAAAATGAGGAAAGCAGGTGGACAAAAAAAAAAATGTCCATGGGCCTTGTAACCAAACCTTTTGTGACCGTTGTTGTAACATGGAACAATATAAAGGCGATAAATGAAGATGTCTTTCTATAGAACCATTATTCTGTCAGACATTTAATATGCAACTTTCAGTTTTGTTTACCTCCAGAAATCAATGTAATTCATAGTCATTTGCGAGCCCACTAAATCATCAATAATTACAGCCTTTGGAAATGCTGAGGAATCCTTTGTGACAATTAGCGGGACGCGACGTGCATTAAGAAGAGGTTTGATAGTTCAATAACCAATCTTCCATCTGAATCATTATTTCTCTCCTCATTATAATTGTTAAGCCCCGTGCTTTGTGCATTGTCAATTTGATTAGCTTTAAGTGAATAGATCTAGAAATGGAATATAAATATTAGATATTAAATACAAAAATAATTATAAATAAATAACATGAAAGTACAAAATATTGTAAATAATAAATATTAAATATAAAAGTAAATATATAAATAACGTAGTCAAAAAACATGTTTGTCTATTACTCTGTGCAATTTCTAACCTATAAATAGACATTTCCCAAAATTGTCTGCTTCTTGTAAACCAACATGCTTTTGAGTATGAAAAATACAGCAGTTCAAATGTAAATCCTAATGTGGAGAGTTCACTTGAATAAAACATGGTATTTCAAGGTTCTGTAAAGAAGCGTCTCGAGCACACTCTCCTTGAACCAAACACACAGAGGCTTCTTCGATCATTACGATCTCGTCCTATACTCACCGTGACGTTATCGCATCACTATTTAGGAAATTGCTTTTTACCTCCATTTGCTGATTATTACACGGATTGTTTTTTTTTTATGACCCGTGTACAATTTACCCTGAGGTTAGAGGTGATGAACGCTAGATTATCCAAACATCCACATAAATTATTTGACCTTGTGCGATTTTTAGGGTTTGTCTTTTACTAGAGGTGTGATTGTTGTTTATAACCGAAGTCCTTTGGGCCCTCGAGTTTGTCCAAGTTGTAAATTATTCTTCGCTCTGGTCTCAGTGACGTCAATTGCCAACTTTCTTTTATAATTTCTACAGTATTTATTCCTATCAAGTCAAACATGTCAAGAGACGAGCCATTGCTTCCAAATGTGTCTGAATGCTCAAGCAAACCTCATTTAACCTCATTTTTCCAGCAGAAAGCAAAAGTGGTGCTGGTTGATAATTGCGAGTTACGCAATGACGCTGAATTTTCTCAAATGGAGACGTTCATACATTTTGACAAAATATCCGCTTCCATTAATCCCGACCGAGGCCCAGTCGATGCTCGTGTAATGAGAGAATAAGCACAGCGGCGATGTGGCCGAGCGACTGAGGGAGAGCGTCGACGGGCGCTAACACGACATGGCTTTAAGTAGGGCGACTGCATGCGGAGAGCTGACTTTAAAGGCGATGACTCTGATAAATAGGCTTGATGAGGCTGGATGGTTGAGTGTTCTCGGCGCTGGGGTAAGCGAGCTGAGCCGTCACGGTGGCGGTTCCAGCGCTCTGATGAAGTGGAAGCGATTATGACATTAGGTTGTTGAAGCCTCTTTGATTTGTTTTATTTATTTATTTTAGCCGGGTGGCTTTGGTGCTACAGTTTTTTTTTTTTTCTTAGTGCATGAACTTCCAAAAAATGATCAGTCTTGGACCATTTTTACCCCGCAAAATGTTTTATCAGTAAAGTCATGCATGAAGAAAGCTCACAAATTTGGAGATCAAAGCATAAGAGTGGCATAGTAATTACAAGTTGAAGACTTCACGCTAGCTTTGTTTGTAACATAAGCTTTGCCTTCCTAATAACGAGAGAAAAATAATCGCACGTCATCCTGACAGCTCAATGGACGTCGGGCGTCATAATCACGACTCTGTTCATTGCCGATAATTTGCCCTCAGTTTAATATGTGACCCAAAGGCCCTATTTGTAACTACAGCGATTTGACGCTGACACCGGGAACTTGTGGTGTATAATTGCTTTGCAGTGAGAGCTAAGTGGGGCACCATGCTGTGATGCTTTAGGGTCAAATGAGAAGATGCTGGCCCCAACTTAGCTTTGACACAGTTGAAGAATTGGCACGCGATACATTGTCACCATTTTTTTTTTATTGCACTCTTTTTATCTGTCAGGTTAGCCATTTATTTGCAAGTAAAAAGTCTCAATTCATAGGAACTTTAATTATCTTTTACGGCCGACTCGTCACTTGTGCCGTCTTTCTATAAACATGAGCCAGTCAGTGGTTCTGCAGTGATAAAAATTCATGACATCAAGTTATGAATTCATGGAATGTGTCACAGTAAAAGCTTGCAGTCTTTCGATATTAGCATTTCTGTAATGGAAAAAAAAAGAGCTTTTTTTTGTCACGCTTCTTTTTTTAGAATTGAAAGCACTGTAGCTACTCGGCGAGCTACAACCTGTGAGATATTTCCGCAAACAGTACTTTGTAAAAAGTTGTTGAAATAAGTCTCCAAAAAGTTGATCTATTTGTCACACAAGCTTACCGTGTACGTTTGCAAACTTTGTTTTGATACACTCTGCAACAGAAGAGCTCAAGGTGTGATATGTGCAATATGTGCGCTTAAAGGGAGGAAATAAGAGGACTCGCCGTTTCCCCCTTGAGGCAGCGTGTATTCTTTCAGCCGACATTCAAAGAGATCTTTTCTCCCTTGACGTGCTCCGTGCCTCAAACACGACTGGCGGCGTGAACAAATCCCGAAAGACAATTCCATTAAAACCCTGTGGCTTGCCTTGAAGATGGCTGATTTGCGCAACGTTTAGAAGGCAGGCAGGGATTTAGTCATGTCATGGATTTAGTCACTACTCTTGCTGGCCTGGATATTTTGTGACACAATTCATCTTGAATATTTACTTGAACCAGATATGAATGACTGAGTCACTCTAAGTCCATATTGATACCGCTTTTGACAATATTTTTTAAAACTCATGTACCGTATTTTCCGGACTATAAGGTGCACCGGGCTATAAGGCGCACTTTCAATGAATGGCCCATTTTAGAACTTTGTCCTTATATAAGGTGCACCGGACTATAAGGCGCACCATTAATGCATCATGTCAGATTTTTAATCCAAATCATTCTCCATTTTATCGCAACAAATTACTTTATAATCACAAAATAATGATCCATAGTCTTTTTGATTCATGATTCATAGTCTTCAGCGGGCCACTTATGATTGATTTCATGACACAAGGCTTCGGGCCAGTTTAAATTTAGGAATTTGGTCCATATATAAGGCGCACCAGACTATAAGGCGCACTGTCGGCTTTTGAGAAAGTTTTTAAGTGCACCTTATAGTCCGGAAAATATGGTACTCATTTCAAACTATTCAAATTACAGCTTCTTCCTTTAGAATTCATTTTTTACCATGCATGAATCCAAGTTAATTGGTTTATTTTATTTAGGAACCATGTTTAAGACTTGATGAGTCAGCGAAACAGCATGACTTAACTCAATGACCATTGAGTGGAACTGACTGTTTGCGATATTAGTCTCTGTCAGGACTACTTCTATGGAGAAAAGGTTTGAAAGAAGAGCAGCCTTGAATTAGTAGCGCTGACAATGCTCCTGATTTGCATCTTTCCAAATGGGCTCTCTGTCATTGAGCCAAGAACAAAGTACAAAAGATCACGGTTGATTTGACCTAAAAGCACTTGCCAAAAAAGACAGACATATTCACAAGAGTGATTCCAAACTCCATCTTTCAAATTTGGATGCACTTGGAGAATACTTCATTAAAAATGCGTTCAGTCAATTAAATGTACGTTTCTTTATTTCCAGGCTGAACACAAAGACAATTGAGTATTTAATTACACGAAATCATATGCCGATACGATTAATCGACGCAATTATTCTATGGATTCTATATTTTTCAATTGATCAGGGAATTAATTTGTGATCTGTACTTTTTTCTGTTAAAAATCTGCCTCGGCCTAAAAAAAAAAAATCATGTTCATCAATCCCTGCTGATAATAACACAAAATATGACAAATTGGGACGTAATATACCTATTTATTCTTTTTGCCCATATGACACGCCGCTCCACAAAGTTTACAATATTGTTTATTAAACTGAAAAACAATGGATAGGAAGACAGCCAGACAGACATTTATATACAACTCTTGGCTCTCATTTGTAAATGTGTATTTATTGATAAGTCCCAAGAGGTTGTTGGAAGATCCATTTTATAATTCTGTCCTATAAAAATGCAAACATCCATTTGGTAATTATGAATATAAAATATAACTATGTTTGCTTGTGAAAAACGTTTCTCAATAGATGTATCAAGTTAGCCGATATAAAATAAACATTGAGAAAGGACTCCCCTTGGTATCATCAGCGTTCTTCCTGAAACCTGATTAGTGTCCAGTCCCTCCACACACTGCCTTGTAAAGGACAAAAACACAATAACCTCAACTCTCTCTGTCGAAATAAAAAGTTCATAGGATGGATTGACGAGCGATCGAGTTTCCAGACCGTCCGCAAGGACTACAAGAGTACTGCCACAACATATACAATGCATTCCATCTGGAATTCGGCGACCATAAAATTCGATCATCCGGCCAGTCAGATTGCAACCTGGATTTTGCCAGAGGCGATGAACTTTTACACTCACTGATTCTTCAGCTCAGCTATTGAAGTGGGTGCAAATCAAGTTGCGGGGGAAAAAAAAAAACCCCGATACACTACCCACGATACCTGCAACTGTTTACCTACTCACATCAGAATCCAAATTACGATCTCAATCTCCAACTATACAAATCGGAAATTGAAAATGGAGCCAGCTTTTGTTTATGAAAAAAAAAGATATGACAGTATGGTGAGGTTATGATACTCTTTTTCATTCATGCGTATCCAGATTACGCAGGAGGCAATGCAATGACTGTCAGCGCTAGCGTTTGACACCCCCCCTACCCGGTTTTACTATTTACCCATCATAAGGCTGCAAAACAGCACCAGTAATGAGATGCTCGCAACTTAGAGACGCCGGCTGTCACGGCGTGCCGAGCAGCACGACCTATGATGGTATAGCGGCCCTGATGAGTGGATGATAATACCATCAAGGAGATTAGTTTCTCCGCAGAGAGCCGTCTCCTCGTTGTTGTCTCACAGCCATCACTTCCTTTGTCTAAGTCTAGTTCAAACAAAAGCCTCACCGTGGAACAGATGACTCACATCGTGTTGTCTTTGATACTAGACTTGACTCGGGGACACTGACAGAACCAGGTCTTGCTTCCTGCTTGGTGTTAATTTTGCAATATGTTCGGGTTGACTTGAATGTGTTTGTTGCATTGGCGTTGAAAAGGAATGCAGGGACGTTCTTCATATCATGTTTGAACAGATTTTTTTTTTGTTCTTTTATGTTTCTTTTATTATCCGACTCATTTTTGGATCTCACTTCTTGGCAGTAATTTACCCCAAAGGTTCTGAGAAATTATCAGATGGCTTGCTTTTCAGAGGAGGCGTAGGGAATTGGGTTTGACGTTTCAAAGACATAAATGCCTTTGTTACGAAAAACCTCCATTGAGATCGTAATTTAGATACCCTCTAAGTAAGAACATATTTGCACAACGCTAAGATTAGCTATTGTATAACCAAATGCAATCTTAAGCTTGATTGTATTCCTTTTGTGGCAGAACACGTATAGAAAAAAAAAAACCAAGCACTGTGATGTATTCATATTTTGCACGTTTGTTACTTTTATGTACCATAACAATGTTTTTAATCACCGTCATTTGCGTATGAATATGTTGTTAGGATTTGTTATATCTTTCAAAGTGGGAGAATATGACAACAGGAGGGAGGAAAAAACGTTGCTTATTTGTTCATTTCTAAATTTGCCTTCCAGCGATTATTAAAAAGTAATATAAGTCATTAAATGGATTTTGCAAAAAAAGGAAAAACTAATTGGCATTAAAAATAATTAATGGGAATTACGGTATTAAAAACTTGTTGGACATTTGTTTTCAGTTATATTAAAAACTAAGCCGAAAATCTGATACAGTATTCATTTGTATATTATTGTGATTGATTATTTTCTCTTCCAATTTTGATGAGTAATACTCCCACAAAACAGTTTTTTCTAAATAAGTTGGAGCACCGTGGTTGCCATGGCAATAAAAGAACCAACTCTTCTCTTTAGCAGGAATCAATGCATCCACAAAACGGTTATTGTTGGATGAATTCACGACATATTGTTGCTTTAAGTCTATTCAACTCAACGCTTTATCGACAACTCCTTTTCTTACATTCTGATTGATTCGTCTTTTTTCCACCAGTCCTGTTTGTGCGGATGGCAGATCCCGCTCATCCGTTAAGACTGCTCCCTTACCTTGCCATCCTTTATTAACGTCTCTTTCTGTGACACAGCGTCTCCCATTCCGATTAGATGTAATTAACCTTTTAAAAGACAAATGCCCGTCAGCCGTTAAAGCTTTTCATGATGCCTTCACCTCTGTAGCGGATTCTGAATGTCCGCGTTTCATGTCGCAAACACAATTACTTCCAAATCTGGCATGTCAACCATCTTGCCGTCATTCGAGTCCTCCTCGCTCACTCTGGTCTGTCTCTGCAGTTCTATCTCCACGTGAATTTTTGATGCCAACCTCCACGCTGCGAGGCAGACAAACGTGCGCTGAAACAAGCTTCGGACCCGGCGAAGAACACACAATGATGGATAGATGAGAGACACTCCAATTTCCTCCCGGCGGATAAACGTGCCAATGGGAGTAATGGAGTAATTCCTAAAAGCGATTGACCTCTAGAAAGCTGAACACAGATCAAAACAAACTCTGACCTCCTAACGCCACCTTTGCGACTGCCGTGACCATCTCAAGCAAAAGCGATAAAGCGTCGCCGAATATCCTAACGATGCTTATTTTATGCATAATATATATCACTCGCGGTCCCGATGACACATTTCACATTTCACAGAGATTGAGATGTCAAAGGGGGGAATAACTTATGTTTACAGTGACAAGAGCTAATCACGCTAGTCTTATGCAACAACATGAAGGTGACATGTTGACCTTCAGGATGTACTTAAGCGCTGATGCAGCAAGTCTTGTGACTTTTTATGTTAAGTAAAAATTATTACGGCACTTTTGAGAGGTATTAAGGTGTGATTTCATGATGAGAGGATTATGTGTGCTTTAAAAAACACACCCAACAAATGAAACTGGAACTCCCAAGTAGCCACTTCATCAGTCCACCTCTGCCCCCCCCCCCCTCCTCATTTCACACCATGAAGCTGAAAGACAGAATGCCCTTGTAGTGCAATTATATTCAGTTTGGTGGAAGGGGGGGGGGGTCATAAAATTTAAAGCATTCTCATATCTGGGGATTGGCTTTTGCCGCCAGTTGCAGTGCTGTTTCATGTTGTATCAGGCCAGCAAGACCCCTTGCCCTTCATTGTCTCTTGTATATTGCCCTATCTTGCAAAATAAATAGGCCAGCAAAGCAAATAGCCTTAAATCAGCATCCTTAGTGAGAGCATGTGCTGCGTTGCTTATTTACAAGTTCACTCCCTGGACAGCCGGTCAGGGTGATAATATTGAACTTTATGGCAACATTAAGCCTCCTCGCCTGCCCCGCTGGCCATAACCTCCTCTTATTGTCCGCCTGAACTTTCTCTGTCGTGCCACCTTCCTTGTTAGCCACCCGGCAGAGCATAACAAAGAAAATGTACCCCCTCCCCATCGATAATGGAAAATCGATAACTGTTCAGATTATCTTTCAGATGCAATTACAGTTCACCACAATGACACCCCGCCGCTATCCTCGTCCTTTAAAACACCCCCGTGGTCAAACATCCTCCCGTATCTTATGATGACCTCTTCTGCAGCTAATGTACTTCTAATTCCTTCGCTGGCTTCTTTCCGCCACACTCCCTGGACATGATTCCAACTAAGTGCGCACAAAGGGTGATGGCTGAGCAATGACTATGGATTACTTCATTAGCTCTTTTCCTAGCAGGCTATAAGAACACAGGCTTCCTTGAATAAGCCGAATGGAAGCCCCCCTGCCTTCCCCCCGAATGCCACATGTTGCAGTAAATGTACCTTTTGTAGATCTACAACAGACAGTAAATAATAGTATGTTCACAATGTTTAGTCAGGGCTGTAAGCAGCCATTTTTCTTAGCAAGGCTGTGAAATCCAATCTTGGAAAATATGTCTTTAAAAGGCCTTGCGTGACAATTGGGAGGAGGTAGAAAAAAAAACTGGATTTTAGGCGATCAGGCAATTCACTGTAGACATTTTTGACACCTCCGCATATTATGAAAGCTGCGACAGTATTAAAGTGTAAATACTCGCTTTACCTAAGAGACTTTGGTTCAATAATGGAAAAAAAAAAAGGAAATAAATGTGCTGGGATGTTCTATTTTGCAGTGTACCACTATATCACTACTGAGCACATCCAATGCATTTAATGTAATATTTTTCTTGCGCTTATTTCTTTGTGTCCAACCCGTTTTTTCCCCCGCCTTGTAAATGTGTTATCTATTGAGGTCTATTAAATGATATACTCCTCGGGCTAGGTAAAAAAAAAAAAAGTCAAGCCTTTTACCAAGTCTTAGTACATCTCATTTGGTAGTGACCGAGTAACTGCTCTCCAAGCAGTTTGCTTTACTTTTACGAAGCTTTTTATTGCCTTGCAAAAATCACTGCAAATGACATTTTCGTGTTTGGTCATCAATCTCCACTCCGGAGTAGGGGGAATTAAAGTCTGGGCTTTTATTTTATTTTTTTCTTCACTTTTCTTGCTTTTACACATTTCATCATTCACCCGAAGCAATCTTTGACCCGTTCGCCCTTTACGATGCCTTCTTTGACGTTTTATCCCCGACCCGATCTCAATAAAAGACAGTCTACACGTGTTAAGAACCATCGCCTGCAAAGTGGTTCATTCTCTCCAGGTGACTGGCGTGCGGTCAAATAAAGCAGCCCGCTTTATTGCTTATATGATGCTGGCATGTGTGCATCACCGGTTTGTTGCCGTGACTTGATAAACGAGATGCGCTGTTTATTAGCCAGCAAGGTCACTTTGGCTTCAACCCGGCGGTATGGGGCTGTTAATGCTAATGACTTCCTGTTAAAGGTTGCCTTATGCCGGGTGGTACCTTCCTGTAATGTGTTGCAACGTGATGAGTTTTTAGAGAGAGTTTGTAGAGGGCAAGGGAATACAAAATGCATATTCTCCTTCTGCGCACCATCTCCGAGGCTGAATCCATTAGGGTGGGTGTCATTTCACATATCCATTAGTTTGCCTGGGGGAAAGAAATTAAACTCTGGTCAAAGCAGCGTGTCAGTGTGTTGTCACAACACTGAATCTCCCTGGGATCAATAATGGCATGTTTGGACACGAGGCATTGGGTCTTTGTCAACAGTTCTTGTAATGAAATTACATTTTAAAGGACCTTTTATTCAGTTTCTCTCCTGACATTTCTGCCCTTTACCAATATTTTATTAGCCATAAACAAAGCGGTTTTTGGACAGACACTTCTGAACAAATGACTGATTTAGGTCACTGAATAATATATATGCCGTATTTTCCGCACTATAAAGCGCACCTAAAAACCTCCAATTTTCTCAAAAGCCGACAGTGCACCTTATAATCCGGTGCGCTTTATATATGGACCAATATGGATTTGTGGATGAGGACTCATTTATTAAAGTAAGCTTTACGTGTTTATTTTGTGTGTTGTGTGATACTAACGTTTGAGCAACGTTAAGTTATTGATATATTGTTATTGTTTTCACTATTTTGAGTGTTACTATATTGTGATTGCATTAACATCTGAGCAATGTTGAGTTATTTATTCTATGCGCTTTATAATCTGGTGCGCTTTATATATGAACAAAGATTTAAAATGAGCCATTCATTGAAGGTGCGCTTTATAATCTGGTACGCTTTACAGTGCGGAAAATACGGTATATAATCTATATATAGCATATATTTATAAAAAAAAAAAATATATATATATATATATATATATATATATATATATATATATATATATATATATATATATATATATATATATATATATATATATATATATATATATATATATATATATATATATATATATATACATATATAACAAAAATATATATAATCCTTATCGTCCGGTATGCTTTATAATCCCAAAAATACGGTACTCTCCTTTTTCTGTTTCATGTCCTTAAATGGTCCTCAGGTATGTTTTTCACGTATACGCATTGAGGAAAAAACGTGAGATGAACACTGATCCCTTTGCACACATCTCCAATATGAGAGGAACGTATGCTAATAATCCTGCAACAGGAACTCTTCAAAAATTCAGAAAATAAAACTACATTGATAAATGAGGCCCATTGTGGATTGTTAAAAGACGAACAACCCCATCCTGGGCTTTCCATTGCGAACTATAAAGGAGCTTCCTGTTACCTTTTTTCATTTTGACTGAAAATATGAATTTTCATTTCAACACGATTTGCTTTAGACAAATGAGCGATACTTGGTAATCCTCTCACACGTGCAAGTGTACCATAGGGCCCAATCATTCACTATTTGATACATTAAACACAGATATCATATTAACTCAGCTTATTAAACATAATTTGTAGCGTTGCCCTTGATAGTTAATTCACAAATCAGCCTCATTATTTCAATCATTTACCGTCGATAATAAACCTGTCATGAGACAGGGACAGTTTTTTTGTTGTAATCGTTCATTTCCATTATTAACCATCGGCTGTCCATGCCAACAAAAGTTGCCTCGTAAATTTCTTAGCTGAGTAAGTCAGAATGGGTGAGTGGTATTAGGCGTAAAAAGGCATCTTTACTGATGCTCATAATTTAAACATAAATGGATGGAGGTTGCAGCTACACTAACGATAATGCACTTGATGATGATGCACACCATCGTTTCATTTTTTCCAATGCTGACTCATCGCTTGCAGCCTCTTAACTTTTTTCAATGCATTTCTCTCCCCTCATCATCTTCCTCATCCTTTTTCTGTCATAGCCAATACTTTGCTTCAAAGAAAGTTGAAATGGCTAAAATTCGCCCCCCTGCATTGTTATTGAATAGGAGACGGGAAAAAGGAAACAGTGGGCAACATGTTCAGTCATCCTCAAAGTCTTATTTACGATTCATTGTCATCCTGCTGAGCCACGGCATTTTAAATTTCGTTCTACAGCGATTAAATTCAATCATTAATATTGAAGTTGAATTTTTTGGGGGGGGCGAAAACATCTGAAACCAGCAAGTAGATAATCTGCTGCAAGAGAAAGTCTTGCCGGTTGCAGTGTGTAATGATCTGATCCGTTAAGAGTGACTGATGCAACTGAATTTCTCCAAGGCCTTCAAGGAAATACTGTTTGTAGCTCTGACAAGTATGGCTGCAAAAAATATATATATATTAGGGGTGTAAATCGCGGGTTTTGTCACGATACGATATCATATCGATACAAAGAACTACGATACGATATTTGCCGATATCTTAGAGCATGCTGCGATTCATTCACGATATATCACGATATAGTGCTCTATGATCGATATATATATATATTTTTAAATAAAAAATATAGAACAATATCCTGATTTATAACAATTCATACGCAAAATCAACAAGGCACTGCAAACTCTTTATTTAGGAAATTACAAGAGTATTGTAGTATACAAAGTGCTTACTTTAACACTGAACTTTGATGGCGTGTTTTTTCTTTAAATGTGCGGCGAGATTTGTGCTCCCTGAATATTTGATCACCGCATGGCAGGATTTACAAACTGCACGTGTCTTGTCCAATGAGCCATCTTTTCTTTGGAATCCAAAGTGCTTCCAAACGAATGACTTGAAGCCTAAAGGGGAGCGAATTTCCTCGTCTTTTTGGACACTAGCCATAGCACCAGCCCAGGAGCCGCGTACTTGTTGTCGAGAGGAAGCAAGCAACAATGAATTGGATTTCAAAATAAAGTCGCGTCTAATGTCCGAGGTCAAACATGGCGATATAAATCGATGTTTACGTTTAGCATCGATGCCAATAAATCGTAGAGCATTATATCGATTAATCGATGTGTATCGATGAATCGTTACACCCCTAATATATATACATATTGATCCAACACGGTCAAAATGATCTACAAAAGTAATCTCGCCAAAAGCGGAATTCTTTTTCTTTCTGTCTTATTTCAAGAGACATTATTTTCATGGCAAGTGGCTCACTTTTACAAATCAGAATAAAACAACAAATTACAGCTTCAAACGGCTCATTGTGACCGTCTAAATCCGAGATTGGCCGAGCTGCCCTGAAAGGCCGATTCCGATAAATGGATTTTCAACTCAAATTATATAACCATCAGTGCTCTGATCCAGCTTCCAAATGGCAATTCCGCAAACTTGTCCTAAAATGAGCTCAGAATCTATTGTAGATATTTTCCCATTTGCCACGAGTATGGAAAACGTCCCAGCCATCTGCTCTGCTGAAATATTTAGTCATGCTCTGTTGCAGCATCCATCTCTTGAGCTCCGTTACCACGTGCAAAGAGGCTTGTGCCGTACTGGCGGTGCAGGCAAGCAACAAAAAAGTCATGTCCACATCTGTGCACAACAATATGCACGAGAAATACAAATCAGTTCAAATTACCGTATTTTTCCCATTACAAGGCACACTTCATATTTTAGTCACTTGCTGTACTGCTTTGTTTTCCTTCAATGTTTCCATTTCCAAAAATAGATGTACATTATAGTCAGAAAAATACGGCAATACATTTTCTGCTCCATTTCCCCCCAAAATTATTCTAAACTCTGCAAGTGTCCATGGCAGCATTAAATCTCTTCTCATACAAAACCATTGTAGTTTAAAAAAAAAAAGAAAAAAAAGACTAGCACAAACAACATCTATGATTCTAGTTGAGACGGCTCCATAAAATATTCAGCAATCCGCCGAAATGTCATGTATAGTTACATAAATGGGAAATCTGCAAGCCATGTGATGACATGAACTATTCAGGCTCAACGTATGTACTGACTTTTATCCTCCAACGTGGGAGTGTATTTGTGCAAACCATATGAAAATGGTAGCAATTCGTAAAAGTAGCGCATATTTACTGTTGATCTAAATTCAAGGTTTGCGGATAGCTTTCCATTTGAGCCACTCTGAATGCCCTTCATTGTGTTCTCGGGGGGGGGGGGGTACTCGAGCGGTGCCTTCGAGTAAATGTCACCACCGACTAATCTTAGTTAGCTCTGTCATCTTAATACTTTAGCATTGTGTGTCTCCGAGGGGAGAATGCAAAACTGCAGTCTATAACAACGCTTGCCATTAATTTGATCCCCGTGAGTTTTAATTACTTCAATTTCCCGTAGATCAACTTTTTAATATTTGCATTTTTCTTGCTGTTCAAATGGTGAATTAAGAAATATAGTGTGCATGCTATGGAGAATAAAAAGCAAAGCAGATGAGCGGCAGGCAAGACAGCCCGGGAGACATATTAGTTTCCAGATTAGGTTTGTTTTCCAATCACTTTCTGGCCATATACCATATTGATTAAAACCTAATAACCTCATAAGATGCTGTCCTCCACCTTTCTTCTCCCTTGTCATCAGTCCACCCTTTCTCCGCCTCCTCCTCGGCTCACTTGTCCGCAAAGAGAAATGACTCACTGTTTTCGCTCACACTATTATCCAAGCGGTACCAGAAAATCACTCATTTTGACGTTAAATTTGAGAGATTAATTTTAAAATCCATCAATCATGAAAAAAAATAAATAAATAAAAGATTGGCTGGATTTGAATGTGATGATAATGGAAAAAAAAAAAGCCTTGTAACACATGCATCTATCTGGAGGTGGGTGTGTTAAGCTCACAAGAGAAAGGAGGAAGAAAATTTGGCTGGGTGATATTAGCTTTCATTTGTGCGACATTTGGCTGACAAAGTTATGCATTTATGTAAGGGCAAACAACTTGCTCCAAATTTAATCATTTATGGCTGCTGAAAGTTTCATGAGGGGAAGTCGTGTGGCGCAAGGCGCTCTGCTGCCGCAATTTGTTTGCAATTGTATGCACATTACACAACCACTTAGTCGGTACTTACCTCATTGCATTTTTTATTTTTTCACACTACTGATTCACTTATTCTCACTCTCATCGGAATATCTGTGTATCTTTACAATAAAAAAAAAAATCATAATCTAAAGTAAAGTTGGAACTAAACATAAGGGGTCAAAGAACTCATCCCTGGGGAATCCCACAAAATATTTTCAGATGAATAAAATACATCACCCCTCTCATAGCTCATTACAAAACTTGTTTTCACAGAGGAGCCTGATGATTTTCCTTTTTTAAGAGAGGGAAACACGTCCAAGTGTTGAACGTGATAGAGGTGGGAAGAGAGAGAGCGAGAGAGAGAGAGATTGGCACACAGGAAAATGAGCTTAATCATCCCGCTGGCTATATTTTACTGCTGATGGGTCTCCATTGGTTTTACTGCCTGTAATCATGAGTTATGCTCACAGTTTTCACATTTCTTCCTTTGGTTTCATTTGGCTCGGCACTCTCATTTTGAGTATTTATTACATTATCTTTGTTTGCCTTTCAAGTCAATGCACTCTATTCTCCTCAATAATTGTAAGACTTATTTTTATTTCATTTAGTTTTAAACCAACAATGGTGTATTTTTTTTTATTTCTTTTCAATGAATGATTGTGCTTTTTTTTTTATTCTGCAGAGTGAGGAGCAGTTCTGCCAATTTATAGAACCAGACAGGAACCTGAGATTGAAACCCTTCTGAGGTCGAGACAAAAACAGAGGTGAGCGTCAAATCCATGTGATCGATACGAGCCAATGATTGCTTTGAATCAGTCAGTTGATAAGTCAAGGCCAGATGCACATGGGTGCTGCGATTTAAACAATTCCAAAAGGAAAAAATAAAAAATTCTTAACATGTTCACAGCGCCTACGTTAGATTCTGCTCACTTCCTTTGTCTTCTTGTCTTTTCTATGCCTTTTCATCAGATATCGTCCTCCACAATCAATGTCAAAGACCTTTGTAAATTTTCTCAGCCAATCAACCGGTGCCTTCTGACATGGCTAATTTGAAAATTCACTTAAATCTTCAGTATAGAACAATGAAATTATTTTCAGGGACGAGCCCATCATGGAGATGTATATTGCGTCGACCAGAAACAATATCAAGTTTAGTTTTAACACACAAGTGACATCTTCACAGTGTGATGCTCGACTTTGAATATTTTGTATGGTTTCAAATTGGCCATCATTATGTTTTGAAAAGAACCTGCCCATTCCTGATTTCATTAACCTCGAGGTGATTTTTTTTTTCAGATGTTGCTCTGAAATTAAAAACGGTTTCCTACCTAGATAGAAAATGAAAGCGAACTGTTCTTTTCAAACTCGGCTTTGTCCTTCCTAAAATTGGATTGCCCACTTCCTTTCAATCTTTCAGCAGCTATCTCGCTTAAAATGGGAAGGCTGTATTTATTCTAGAATTTATTTATTGTAGAATTTTGTCTCCAGTGTCGGGCCAAATAGAGATCTAAAAAAATAATGCTGACTCAGATGCTCTGAAGCAGCAGTGTTCGTGTAGGAAGCATGAAATGGCAATAAAGCCGCTGCCCCTAAAAGAGCCATTAAGGCACAGACTGATCATGCATTCCTTTTATCAAAATGAAATTAAAAGAGCTACTTACAAACCTTGGGTAAAAAAAAAAAATGTCAGCCATGTTTCAAAGTACCTGCCTACATCATTAAATATTACTACAGGAGTGAGTTGACTATGAGGACAAGAGAGTAAATGGGAACTTTATCATTTGAACTTGCTAGTTTCTATTTGAAGAACTAACAATGCAACAAAAATGATTTTGCCTTTTTGAAGTCGAGAAGGGGGAACAATTACAATTTTCACGCTCAATGTATCGGCGGCGATTAATACGTCCATTAGCGGGACCCTTGTATTTATCATCAGACAGGAATCAAAGTGAGAAAAAATAAAAACATTAATTTACTCAATTACCATTCCGTTGTGAGATTACAATTTACTCGTGACGCCACTGCAAACACGTTTTGATTGCTCGTTTCTCCCCGGCACATTTCCCCTCTCTCTCATCTTATTATGCAAAGGCCAAGCAGCAGAATTAGCAAGGTAATAGATGTGATCCGCTTGCTAACCTCATCCAGCAGCCATGCACGGAATTCCAACAAGGGTCTTTAACACAAGTGAGCAGCATATTGCTGTGCAGACCTCGCCATCGTCGGCTGAATGTGCATGTGTGTGTGTGTGTGTGTGTAGCGTGCAAACATCTGTTGCGTTTTTGAGGGAAATTAGTTTATGGGATTGGGACATATAAAAACTATTAAGCAGAAGCAAATGAAACTGTTCACTCACAAATGCAATCTCACCAAAGTGAAAAAAAAATGTTGGCAGAGAAATGTTTACGAAGCACGAATTGGTTCAAATATGTGATGAGTCAATCTGTCCATTTTATTTTCCTGTGATGAATACAAATAACAAAAATAAATGAACAGTCCTACTTTGAAACATGAAAAATGTTTTAAAAATACAAAATTATGCAAATTAATTTTCGACTTGTCGGAGTTCAGTGAGCCGTCTAAATTTGGATTGAAATGATGAATCCAGTTTGTTCCTGTTCAAAATAGGACTGCGTGTGAATCGGGATTCTATTTTTGGAATTGGATCCTGTTTGATCCTTATCAAAATAGGACTGTGGGTGAATCCTGATCCCATTTTTGGAATTGGTGTAGTGGCTTTCACACCTTGACATCTGATTTGGAAAAAAAAAAAAAAAAGGGGGATTTTTATTTTTAGACTTGTGCAAACTATCACAGTGAGATGTCAGATCTATTCTGACAAGTGCTTTTTTTTCTTCCTCCCGACAAAATATTTTGACACCGGTGCCAACTCTGCTCAGGACCTTCGCAACAGTGCTGTGCAGCTTAGTGAACCTCACTCGAATGGAGGAACATTAAAAAATGGAGATAAAGGCTTCAATATTCCATTTGGACGCATTTTTTATTACAATTAACATTTTATTTCCCAGATTATCAGTGAATAATGCATGGATATAAATGACAAAAGGCGAAATGAGGACATGAGTTTAGAAGAAGATATAAAATAATAATAATAATTGAAGTTTCTCCCATGGTGAAAGTCCACCGAGTGCCATTTTAGTTATTAGAGTTTTACCTTCCCTCTTCTGCAGAGGCCTATAGATCAAGAACAGATATTTAAAAAATAACTATATGTCACGAAGCTCTCCTGATATTTCACTTTTTTCTTGCTCTTCTCAAATTATTGCTCAGTGTCTTAACATTAAATCCCATTAAAAGCTGAGAAATCCACAGCGCACCGAACCTGCATGTTACTATCTTGAGATGAGTGAAAGCTGGCAGGGCGACTTTCTGCATGATGAGGCTTTGTGCAGCCATTGTTGCTTTCGGAGGAGGCACAGAAGTGATATGAGGACAGGCCAGGGTAGATAAAGTCAGGTGGTGGGCGGCATGCGGCGGTGCTCTTAATATAAAACGAAAAAATAAGAACTCCTCGTCCATGCAAAATAATATACCGCATTTTCCGGACTATAAGGCGCACCTAAAAACCTACAATTTTCTCAAAAGCCGACAGTGCGCCTCATAGTCTGCTCCGCCTTATATATGGATCAAATTCCCAAATTTAAACTGGCCCGAAGCATTGTGTCATGAAATCAATCATAAGTGGCCCGCTGAAGACTATGAATCACGAATCAAAAAAACTTTGGATCATTATTTTGAGATTATAATGTCATTTGTTGCATCTGAAGTTGAAATAAAAAGCTAAAATGGAGAATGATTTGATTTGGATTAAAAATCTGACATGATGCATTAATGGTGCGCCTTATAGTCCGGTGCGCCTTATATAAGGACAACGTTTTAAAATGGGCCATTCAGTGAAGGTGCGCCTTATAGTCCGGTGCGCCTTATAGTCCGGAAAATACGGTACCTTGATTTTACAAGTGATGCTTTTTGGTGTCTTCACATATTTTGGTGACCTATAAGAAGCTCATCATTATATGTCCACTATTGTTTCAAGTGCGACCCAACACAATGTGATGATTAGTGCAGCAAAACTGTTGATTAATTGGCGCATTGTGTCACAAAGAAAAAGACTGCAGACACCCTTTTTTTTGTAAAGGGCAAACAAGCACGTACGCACGTGCACGTTTGGCACGCCACAGGAGCTTCCCGAGAAGGACAGATGCCCTTATTCAGCATCACTTAACAGGCCATGTGTGAAGGGCCTCACATTTAACATCCCCACCTTGTCTCTCAGCCTATCCAAAGTTGTTTATCTTCCGGGCTTGATAAAGTGAAGGGTTTGTGACCGTGGGCGCGTGTGCGTGCGCAGGCATGCGTGTGTGTGTGTGAGAACAAATGTGTCACAAGCAATCAGTTGAAACATTTCCCAGAGTCTCAAACCAGATCAATTGACCTTCCAAAGGACAAATGAATAATGGTGGCTGATATAGAACTGGGAAGATGACTTGGGTGGATGTGTGGGAAAAAAAATAATTAATAAGCGCAACCTGAAAGATGATATTGGAGCGTTTGCCAATTTTCAAATTGTCCAAATTGTATTGATGTTTGTCGCCTTGAAATGAGCATTTCTTTTGTAACAGTGATGTTGCTATCGTAAAAGCTAGAATTGGGGTAATCGTTTTTTTTTTTTTTTTTTTAAATCAGACGGACACAAGTTTCAATTAAATCAACCACTTATGTAAAGTAAAATATAAAAACACAGAGTAGCTGCGTACCTTTTTGCTCACACTCGACAAGCATGCGGTGAACAAAGCGGTCCACTTTTTCTCTGAGTGCTCCTTCTCATCTAAAAGCACAAACAGATGGACTCCAATGCACACTGCCAGTCACAGAATTTCATCCTAAATTTTTAATTTTATTCAACTTTTCCATCCATCCTCCAGAAAAAAAAACACATTTATTTACCTTGAACAATTTCTGCAGGTACATAGTTCTCTGACTTCATTCCAAGGCGCATTTGAGGTGGCGCCGTATGCGGCTTTTGTTCAAAATTGATGTTTGTCTTTTGTTGAGCAATCTCTTTGTGTTGCCTGAGCAGCTCATGTTTGTTAAATATATCCATTCTTTTGTTGCCAGGTGACCAAAAGTGATTTCTAAAGCATACAGGCACAAAGCAGCTGGAGCTTGCCGCACAGTGGCGGTCGGCAACCAGCTGACTTTTTTATAGATGGAGAAGACTCGCTCTCCATTCCAAAATTATTATAAACAGGTTCCATTCTTTTAGCTGTCGAGGGAAAAAAAAATAGACAAAATATATATCCACATGCAATTAAAGGACATTAAGCAACTAGATTCATATCCAAACTATGAAGTGATAAAACTAAAGTTGTACAACTTTAAAGGGCTTGATTTTAGAGCCAGCCTGTTGTTAAAAAAACAACAACAAAAAAAGTTGTAACAATCCCCCAAACCCAAATGTTCATCAATCTACCAATATTAAGACCAATAAAGCATATTAAGCATCCTTTTTTACAAGTCAGACACGTTTTATGATATTGTTCTTTTTACAACTCACTCTTTTATAAGGAAATCAGGGATGTGTTTGTAACAAATTATGTCAGCCTGCTTTCCCTGAAATAGAAGCTGCTTGTTCTGTATAGATAAAACTAAAGTAGAAACCCACGATTTATCTGTACCACTGAAAGCCAGACTTTTTTTTTTTTGAATACTCTGGGGAATGTAAACTTTAGCAGACATTTTCTTCTGGCTGTCAGGGGCACATGTCAGTGTGACAGCAGTCCGACTTGGTGTGGAGATGTCCTTCTCCGCAGCAATGCCCTCTAGCCCCTCCTTCGGGACCAAGAAGTGTTTCCGAAAGGAGATGAATGCTATAATCTCTGGGCTAGCCTGGGGTCTCCAAAAAAACAGAAAGAAGATGGAAAGAGAGAGCGAGAACAAAGTCTTAGAGGTCGGAGGAGTTTTCAATCGGATGTGTGTTGTGATGCATGATCAAATCTACAAATTACACTGTCGTTTTTTTTTTAATATTTTGACAAACATGCATTTTGTATTGACTATGAAATCATGGCATACCCTATTTATCTATCTATCTATCTATCTATCTATCTATCTATCTATCTATCTATCTATCTATCTATCTATCTATCTATCTATCTATCTATCTATCTATCTATCTATCTATCTATCTATCTATCTATCTATCTATCTATCTATCTATCTATCTATCTATCTATCTATCTATCTATCTATCTATCTATCTATCTATCTATCTATCTATCTATCTATCTATCTATCTATCTATCTATCTATCTATCTATCTATCTATCTATCTATCTATCTATCTATCTATCTATCTATCTATCTATCTATCTATCTATCTATCTATCTATCTATCTATCTATCTATCTATCTATCTATCTATCTATCTATCTATCTATCTATCTATCTATCTATCTATCTATCTATCTATCTATCTATCTATCTATCTATCTATCTATCTATCTATCTATCTATCTATCTATCTATCTATCTATCTATCTATCTATCTATCTATCTATCTATCTATCTATCTATCTATCTATCTATCTATCTATCTATCTATCTATCTATCTATCTATCTATCTATCTATTTTTTATTTATTTATAAAGCGCACCGGATTCTATGTGAATAAAAGCGGACTGTCAATTTTAAACATACAAAAATAAATAAATATAAATCAATAAAAAATACAATCAAAAAATAATAAAAATGACACATATTCCCCACACCAAAATTAGTTCATTGCTTGGATCTGAAATTTTGAATTACATTAATAAAGAAGATTATTGTTCCAATTAAAGAATGATGGTGAAGTTGCACAACATTCAGCGCAACTTAAAAGAGAAAAAAAAAACTTTTTATGCGAAGAAAGTAAAAGTAAAATACAGCAGGCTTTTATCATTGTTTTTGGTCATACTTTGTTGACTAACCAAACACAGGGATAACATTTCATCCTTGAAATTAATTCTTCCCACCCACATCTTCTCTGTTTCTCGCTGTTTCTCATCAATTCTATGAAAACATCTCGCAAAATGTGTCTGCTAACAATCTAACAATGCCCTTTTTCTCTCCGCCTCTCTGCCCCGCGGCCCTTCCCCACATGTTTCGACATTTCCCAGCGCCGCTTGATGTATATCTGGCCTTTTGATGTTGTCACTGCTTGTCCCGAAGCCAGAGGCCCAATTAGAACTAACAATCCCTGCGGTACTCCGCCACTCCCTCCACCGGATGACTTTTTTTTCCCCTCTTTTACTGCACGTTGCCTCACCCTGGACTTTTTTTTGTCCCCTTACCTTACCAACAGCATACTTCAGCCATCTTTTTGACACTCTGCCGAGGTTTCGTCCATCTTGGACCACGTGACCCCCAAACACGTTTAGGTTGAAAAGTCATTTGAATTGAGATGCATTGTTTCTTCTTGCCATCAAAAGTTAAACCTTAATGGGCCGGGATTTTCACTCCTGCCCCGCCTTCCACAGCAAAACAAAAAAATGCCAATTTGAAAACAACAATCACTGACTGCAGGTTCCAAAGGCGATGCGGAAAGAGCAGCGGGTCTTTGGGTTCTGACCCGCTCGCCACACTTTTCTGTTCAATAATGCATGGGAATTGGTGACCTCCATGACTCTTCCTGACAGCCCCGCTGCTATATCTGGAAAAATCACTTGTACCGTGTCTTGAATTCGGATAGAGAAGGTCAACGTGCCTGCCAGCCGACATGCAAATGTTTAGATATGCGCAGTCGATTATGTAAAAGTGTGTCAGGGATTTGTGCTCTACTAATATTTTTTGACTAAGATGCCAAATAACTGGCAGTATTGGCAGCCTTTAATAACTCACAAACCTGTATGTGTGTGGTCAGACAACACTGACCTCGCATTTTCCATCTGACCATATCTCAGCATTGTTCCCACAACTAGCAGAGCTCTAAAAAGAAAATCTACAACTGCCTTTAATGAATTGCCAAAATCCCCCGCACCTAAACAGAAGTGTCACTGATATTTCATTTTTAATGGATTTTGGAAAGGCCCCTGCCTGGCTCTGTAGTATTTGGCTAACCCCACTGAAGATTTGCGACACAATGTGACTGGAATCACAATTGGTACCCTTGAACAAAAACCTCTTTCAAAGTTTCACTTATCATTTTTCATTTCATTACACGGCCTGCACATCCGAATTTTCAATGAACTTGGTTTATGGAACTCAACCAGCTTTCACGTCTTGATGTCTTTACTGTGCAGAACAACAAGTATCGCATTTGCTATTTATCAGCCCAAAAGTTCCAATTTAGGATCATTATTGGCATGTTTTCTTTTAGAGTTTGATTCTACCTTCATTAATTATTTTCTTTGTCTTTTGACTTGAATTGTGAAATGAAAATGAGCTCCCACGATAATAATAATAATAATTAATAAAAAAGTAAAATAAAAATAAGAAAAATCATAATAATACATTTTATTTATAACACACTTTACATTTGACACCAAATCTCAAAGTACTACAGTGCAAACAAGACTTGAGGAAAAAGCTTATAGATGTCAGAGCACTACAATTATTTTGGGGCACTCTCCGCACAGGGGACTCGAAACTGCACCTGTAAGGATCTCTGTTGTCAGATGGTGTGTGATTTGTCTAATTTCCCAAGATGTCAACCTCAAAGCTCCACGGAGGAGGCCTATACATCTTGTTCAGTTGACATGGCAACTGTCACTGTACTTCGACAAACTTGCAATATAACATTCTTGTCAGGCATACACTGAAACAAATTTTGGATTCATTCATGTCTGTACATTATTGTTAAAAACAACGCAAAATATGTTCTTGCTACTTTGCACTGCCATGTTCTAACATAAACATATTTTGATATAGCAGCCACTGCATCAAAATCATGTAAGCATACAGTCTTGGCTCATTTGCACAACCTCCCTTTTTGTTCCATTACTCATCAGTGAAGCTTTGAAATCCTGAGGTGAGAGATAGAAGAGAAAAAAAAACTTCGTTTGATGCTGTTGCTAAACTTCAAAGCTGTGCATTTAATCGACCTTGAAGTAATAAGGAGCAGAATTGTTGATCCTGACATCATTTTTTTTTTTTTTTTATATGACGAGGTCCAGTGTAAGTTTGTGGAGTCAAGCGGCGACCTTGCGGTTCCATGATGAAAGCAAAAAAAAAAAAAACGATTTCAAAGTTCTATACATGCAGAATAGACGTTATTCTGTACATATAGAATCATCAAAGCGTGTATGAACTTGTGTGGCCGTGATGGTCTGAAAGTGCATCCATATATTGAAGTAACTTCAGTGTCACTAATGAACCTCGAGGCGCAACGACGTGAGTGAGCGTTGAGTTCATTGTCTGCGATCTAACTATATACGAGAGGTCACGTCTGTAAGTAACAGAAAAGATTCCGCATGTGAGGTAGCAACGCCTGGCATGGCCCATGGGCGCTTAGGAGGCTGTGCGATGGCGATAACGCCGGCCTCTATTGTGCTCCAGTTAATCAAGTCAACTCCGAGGCGAACGGCGAGGTCAAGGAGAGGTCTAGTCCTCTCAGGGAGCTTTGCGCAATGATCGAAATCGCTGTTGAATTTCATGCCCATCGCCTCTCCTTTTTTATCTTTACTTCCCGCATAATGGTACAAAACAGCAATGGTGTGACGCAAAAGTTTGATACAGTAGATGTCAAAAGTCTACACACCCCTGTCATGTCTTTTATGATGGGCGGTTCAACCATGTCACAGTTCAAGAATTATATAACACCTATTCCATTGTTATAAAATCTTTTAATTTTATTTTACTGTCAGTTTCCTCAGACATTTAATTACCGTATTTTCCGCACTATAAGGCGCACCTTCAATGAATAGCTCATTTTAAAACTTTGTCCACATATAAGGCGCACCAGATTATAAGGCACACCTTCAATGAACGGCCCATTTTAAAACTTTGTCCATATATAAGATATATACATTTGGCCCGCGGGCCGGACTTTGGACACGCCTGATGTAGTGGCTCAATATAGGTCCATATATAAGGCGCACCTGAATTGGAGGTGTTTAGGTGCGCCTTATAGTGCGGAAAATACGGTAGTTTGACTACACCCATTAGTTTGAATGGGGGGCAACCTCAACAATGTATCAACCATATTTAGGTGGTATTTAATAATAGTCAATTAAATATCTCCTTTGTGACGCTTTGATTGAAGTGTGGGAACAAACTTGTCGCACACTATGAAGGATAAAGCATTATGTCAAAACTGCTTGTTTGTGTCAGAGCACATTAAAGCAGTAGTTAGCGCGTAAGGTCCCGCGCGTCTGTTATACGCTATGCTAAAATTATACCCAAGAGCTGCGTGTATGTGCAGCGGGCCAAGAAGTGCACTTTTCTTAAGTCAAAGTGACATGCTGAATGTCACCACGGCTGGTTATCGCGACGCAACATCGTCACCCTTTCCTTGCAGGGATTTATTTGAGTGGCATCGTATTTGCAATCCTTTTACAAACTTTACATAATGTGCGTATAGCCACTTGCTAACGGTAGGTGGACGTGTTTTGGAAATTACACGCAGGAGCATTTTTTTTTTCTTTAAATTTGCGGCACTAATTTCCTGTGATCTTTTTATCCCTACCAATGTTTATTAGTAGGATGTCAACATTGTTGCTCTCCGCAGCCAGTCAAGCTCTATTGTCACGCCATTTTTCTTCTCTCTCTCTGATGCACCATCAACCCCTACGCCCTCACTTTAATCTCCCCGATGCCATGTCGTCTCTATTTTTCTCTCCTGATTTCATTGCCTCCATCCTACGCCTTTTTTTTTTTTTTATACCTTTCCCCTCATTAGTATAATATCCATGATCTGCACAGCAAAGGAACACAGGGAAAAATTACCCGGTGACCAATTAATGCGGCTGACCCGCTGTGCCAAACTCTGCCCTTGACCAGATTTGCACAAACAAAAAGCAGATGGAAACGAGATGTTAACGATGTCACGTAATGTACGACGATGACCGTTTCTTCTCCGAGCTTAGCAGACGTGCGCTGGATGGAAGTCGCCGAGCCACCAGCGTTGCATTAGCGAGCTGACAAAGCTCATTTAGGTCTGCTGGTGATGAAAGGACTGCGGAGCCCCATCCCACTGAGCTTCATGAAAACGTTGTGACAACGCAGAGTGATCCACTTAAGAGGTGCATAGTGCCCCTCCGGGGGGGTGGTGGCCCTCTTTGGTCACTCTCTCAGCCGTCGTGAATGTGAGCGGCACACTAAACACTCGATCCGTGCTCCTCAAGGCTTCTACGGCGGACATGCCGCTATACGCTGAGGTTGAGAGATCAGCAGATGAGGCGTCAATTTCATTTCATGTGTGCTCTTATGAACAAATGATAGACTTGAAGAAACTGCCGTGACCTTTATTCAACTGCAAACCGCACCATACTGTGTTTTACAGGACAATTGCCGAATACATTTTGCGCTATGTCTGAATGAGCCACATATGTAAATCTGAAGCCTGATGCTGCCATCTACATACTGTTTGCCACTCAATCCACTCAAATGTTCATGGAGGGAAACATCCCACCCATTGTCATTAAATATATCTCGCTCTGTATTAATTGGCTTCACGGTTATAACAGCTGAACATCTACAAAGAAGACGATTCTTGCCGCTGCTTTTCGCTCAGCTTCCATCTACTTTGTAGCACAGGCTTTCAACCCCCTCATTTTATTCTCGTCGATTCATCTCCTCAGTAGAGTCTCGGTTCTATCTGCGTCTTTGTGTTTACACTTTGCGTGTACAGTAGCGTACAGTTTTGCATATTGAGCATTTTTGTGTGGGTGTTACACTGCAACCATGGAAAAGCATTTGCACTTTCCTTCCTGATACACCTCAGCGGACACCTCATTAGGTACACAGTGAGGTTGCGCCATCTTCAGGGAATGGGAATGTTAATGACTATTTATACGACCACCAAAGGGTTTATCCCTGGAGGGTGATCTCCTTTACACCAATGTTCATCCTGGCCTTCTTAATCTTCTTCTATCCTCACTCTGAGAGTCCCGACTCGTCTTGGCACTTTACCTTCGCACTCCTCACCGAGCTGTCTTTTTTAATTTAATTTAATTTAATTTAATTTAATTTAATTTAATTTAATTTAATTTAATTTAATTTAATTTAATTTAATTTAATTTAATTTAATTTAATTTAATTTAATTTAATTTAATTTAATTTCATTTCATTTCATTTCATTTCATTTCATTCTTTTATTTTATACACTTGTTGACTTACTGTATCATTTTCAGACGCTATTGAGAAGCAGCAACCACTTTAAATATTTTGTTTGGAGTCGGCCATCTACATATTTATATTAATGACAATTTTAAATTACTGATTTAATTCAGATAGCACTACAAATCCAAATTTTCAAACCCCCAATGTTGCTTGTCAGTGTGTAAAGCCTGAGGAAATTCAAACATTTCTTCCCCAACTTATTGACCCTTTAATTAATAATGATGTTTTTGTCTTCCGCTCTACAACTAGCTTAAGCACGACTGCAAATGTCACTTTAGCGTATTGTGCCTAAGGTCAATGTACCCAAGAAGTTTTTTTTAGTTTGAGAGGAAGCAAAGGAGCACTTTGCTCACTCCCAGTGGGACTACTCAGTTTGTGCAAATCGGAAGAATTTATTTGATTTTTACTTCCGTAAGGTGATACAATATCTATGATGCAGGAGACTGCGTCAAGAAAAAAAACCAGGCACTTATGGAAGCAATTATTTGAGAAATAGTCAAAATTTGTGCAATCTTATACTTATGGCATTTCAAGGGTGCTAATTACTTTCCTAATGATATATAATTATGATAATTCCATGTCATTAACTCTAACGACAAGTCAACAATGCAAATTTGGTAGGGCTGACTTAGGCATCAGTAGTACTATAAATAGATGTACCGGCTCTCTACTTACATTTCACGTGTAACTAATTAGCGCTTCAAGCATATTGTAATTTGCAATCGAACATTTCTTGCTTTTATTGAAAGGGCAGCCATGACAGATTTAAATTGATTCCAATGATTTGCTTAAAGGGTAGGAATTAGAAACCAAGTTTTCTGTTCAAGATATTATCATGTAAGTTGCCATTCAAACTCCAAAGTACTTTTTTTTTTTACATTTATAAATTGTTTTGCAGGAGAGAAATGTAGATTAGGCCAGTGTGACAGGCCCTTTGTGCTTCAAAATGTCAACGATGAACATAATTAAAGTTTATTCCGAATATAATACAGTACAAGGCACCTCGACACCCTCAACAAGAAACTAATCTCGCACTCTGCAAAGTTTTAAATGCGTGAACGGCATTATTTATGCTGACTCACGCCATATATACACTTTCAATTTTTATAGAGGATACTATGCTTCCTTTACGACCGGCCATATTTGAAAATGATAGCCACGCCACAAAAAATGGAATAACAGATAAATACTACAACAGATTTTATTCGTCACGTCGAAATGTCATCACAATAAAAATATCGGAAGAATGTTGAGCCCATCTACTTTTACGGAACAAAATAAAATATCTCCATCTAAATGACGTAAATCCCTCAATTTGTCTCAAGTACTTTGACTAATTAGATATTTGCTTTATGCATCATTTAGATCATTAACTGCTAATACGTGAGTATCTCTCAACATGCAATCACTACAATGGAGTGAAAAATAGACTCTGAGCTCGATACATAAGAGTGCCTTTGCAAATGGCGCTAATTACGGGGCATTATGCCATTAAGTGACTGCGCTCTTCAAAAAAACCTTTCACCCTCGCCCAAAACGTGCCATTATTTTGAGTCCTGGTTAGTTTGCAATGTCATGAAGGCATGACCCCAAATGACTAAAACAAAATCTGGTTGAATATTGCACGCGGTTGTCTCCGACGTAAGTACGTTGACATCTGTTAATTGAGCGTGAAGCGACCGTTCCCGTGTGATCACAACCATCACGGGCCTCTATTAAATGAAATCTGACGTTCCCCTTTTCACATGATCACTTTGTAAGTTAATTTAATTGAAACAGCACTTTCTCATGAGAATTTCGTTTAAAGTCATAGAAAAAGATGAACTATTTGGCAGCAACATGAGTTAATGATATTTCTTTTATTACCGTATTTTCCGCACTATAAGGCGCATCGGATTAAAAGCCGCACCTTCAATGGATGGCTCATTTTAAAACTTTGTCCATATATAAGAATTATACGTTTGTCCCGCAGCCCGGACTTTGGACACACGTGCTGTAGTGCCTCAACATTGGTCCATATATAAGGCGCACCTGATTATAAGGCGCACTGCTGGCTTTTGAGAAAATTTGAGGTATTTAGGTGCGCCGTATAGTGCGGAAATACAGCATGTATAATTATTATATTTTCTACGTGTTAGGTTTCCGTCTTCATCTGTTCTCGCCAGCCCTGTTGCTTAAAGTAACAAACTATTTGACGTTCTCTGAAAGTTATAATGTTTACTTTTGTCTATGATTCACTTTGGTGCAAACAAGACTTGCAGCTACTGTCATTCAACACCAAACCCCTTAAGCATTTTTTGTTTCAAATGGTTTCTATTTTTCGAAACTACCAACATAAAGCGAATCGTTTCACAGTTTATTCCAAGTCACCATTTTTATTATTTTTTTTTTATATAATGAGGCAAGCTAATTTATCACTGAAGCACTTTATCTTCAGTTCTGAGACAATGTTCCATCCTCCACAAAAATAAGATGAAGAAAAGGCAGTTTGAGTTTTCTAATTTCACTCAAATTAGGTTTAATGTTCAACCCAGCGTGAATCCAAGCCTCTATTGGATCAATGACCTCCGAGCCTGGGTAATCTGTGGCGTTGATGGGTCCACCTCATTGATCATTATGCCAGCATTAACTAATCAAACCCAAATGCGGTAAACAAACAAGCAAAAGGAGACATACCCAGAAGTTTGGTCCTTCAGGAAAAGAGGCAAAATGATGCCAAGAAAAATATATAAACTGAAATCCTCTTTGGAAGAGAATATCAAATCATAAGATTGCTCAATATTTCACTGGCTTGATGAAATATGCATTGTAGCCCAGAATGGAGAAGGAAGGAAAAAAATGCAATGATTTGGATGCATAATGTATGAGAGAGGTCCGTTGGCAAAAAAAAAAATGACACTGCACTGTTGAAGAATCACTATTCCATTGCCACTGCAGCACAGTGAGATCCGTCACTTGTGCATTTTTTTTATGACTTTTATTATTTATTTATTTGTTTATTTTCATTCTTTCATTACTTTTCATTATTGTGAATGTGCTGAGACCATTTTACAAGAATTCTGTGTAATTTTCAGGGCTAAAACCACATTTGGAAAATATTTAAAATTACAATTTAACATTTTTTTCACAGGTGCATTTTTTTTACTTTTATTGTTTGTTTATTTTCATTATTTTTATTTAATTTTTTTTATTACTTTTATTATTATTATTAGATGTTGGTGAATGTACTGAGACCATTTTGCAATAATTGTGTAATGTTAAGGGCTAAAACCACATTTGGAAAACATTTAAAATTAGAATTGAACATTTTTTTCACAGGTGCATTTTTTATGACTTATTATTTTTTTATTTGTTGATTTTCATTTTTTTTTTTTATTACTTTCATTCTTTTTATTAGATGTTGGTGAATGTATGAGACCATTTTGCAATAATTCTGTGTGACCTTCAGGGCTAAAACCAGTTGCGAAATATTTAAAATTAGAATGTAACATTGTTTTTTACGCTATGTGCAGGGAAGGAGCGTAATTTGATGTAGCAGGTCTATCCTAGGGCGAGGCCGTGTTCCGGAACGGGTTTCCTTCCCGAGTACTATTCAATGTTTTACTAGGGTGACTCTTCACTGTCTGATTTCAACTCTGCTTCTCCCACAGAGCTGGATGAATGAACTTGTCTTGTCGTTGCTTCCTGGAGGTTGGAGCCACCCGGATAAACCGCCGCAGGACTGGTAAGGTGAGCTTCCCGCTGCTCGCGCAGTCAGCCCTCCCCATAGGCAACTAAACGTGAACATCTTTTCCAGTGACCTTTTGATAAGTCGAAAATATTGCAGTGATGAGGCATTGGCCGGCATGTTAACCTTCAAATTCACACAAAAGACTCGTCTGGAAACACGCAAACTTCTGAGTGGGGAAATCATTTCGTGTTTCGTGCTAGCTCTGATATTTTTTCTGCATATATTTTGTGATCTGTGTGACATTAACGGAACTGAGATGTGCCTCATTGACATTCATGTATTCATTTGATGTCACACTGTCAAAAAAAATTGAAAACACTTGAGGGTAAAGGCAGGCAGAAAAGTGCGAGAAATGAAAGGATGGCGGATTATTGATTGATTATCCTCACCGATGCCGATTCGCTTTGTAGTGTTATCCTGCAGCCACTTGTGCACATGTCTGTGGGAGTGATTAGCTCAATGTGTACACTCTTGTGAGTCCCTCCCTGCCTGCGGTGTGTGTTTGTGCATGGATGACAGAGTAAGAAAGAGCTCATAAATATCCATGTGTGTGTGCGTGGCAACACAACACTGCATGCTGCATCACTGACATTCAAATAAAACATAATACATGATTACATGTGGAAAAATATGGTCCTTTTACGGTGTCACTTTTATAGATGGTGAAAAATAGGACTAGCCTGTTTGCACTTACTCAATATGAGTTAAAAACAATTTTGTTTTTTTGTGTGTATGCTGTTGTTGACCTGACAGTAAATTGTATATTGCATCATCGTTAGCGCTTTTTATTTAGCAGCTCTCGTGAGCTAAGCACTGTGACCAAAAGGCCAATGCAAGGGCACTGCGTGAAAGAGTTGCAAAGAGGGTCAGCGGTTCTCCAGATGAGAAGATGGTTTTTAAAAACACCTCCACCTTTTTAACCCATGTTGTGTTCCCAAAGTGGCACTGCTGAACCACAAAATGTTGCAATAGTCAGCCAAACACAGATCGGCACGATGCAATTTG
Source organism: Syngnathus typhle (assembly GCF_033458585.1). Lineage (NCBI taxonomy): Eukaryota > Metazoa > Chordata > Actinopteri > Syngnathiformes > Syngnathidae > Syngnathus > Syngnathus typhle. Next base: position 4,870,649 of record NC_083757.1, read on the forward strand.
AAACAAACACTCGCCCTGGCGGTTGTTGCGGATTTTGATTCATCTCCGGCTTCTTTTGCCCTGATACCCGTGGCACCATGGTTCTAAGGAGAAACTCATGCTGGTGCCTAGTTGCTATATTATTCCTTGTTATTATGCTCATTAATATTCTCCTTAGTACCGAGTCAATGATGAAAAGTAAGTACAAGTTCTGTCCTCGTATTCCGCAGCTATGCAGTAATAGTGCGGGTGTTCATTTACGAGTCGTGTTAGTCCGTTAGCATTGGTCCAGAGCAGTCATTAATATGCGCATATGATGAAGAAATGTTATTTGCTATTTGCATATTGTAGTCACCCAAGGATCTAATGATTGTATAAAATCTATTATTATTATTATTATTATTATTATTATTATTATTATTATTATTATTATTATTATTATTATTATTATTATTATTTCTGTGCATCAATGACTATAAGAAAGTCAGTTGGAGTAAGTTATGAATAGGGACCCTCCAGCAAATTGGAGGACCAAATTGAAAATATTTTTCAAGGGTGATTAGAGAGCTTTTTATAATCTGGAAATTGCAGTACAATGCATTATGTACAATTTGATGCTTTGGTTTTAAAATTCATACTTTTACTAAAATTGCCCCCTTTCATTTGTCCGGAAGCACCATGAGTCATAATCATCATAAGAGGGTCCCGTCTGCATTTGGCGATTATTTTTTCACAAAATGATTATGCACTTTCACTTTAAGGGATGCTTCAAAAATAACAAATTAAGATTTTGCCATGTATTTGATGTCTTGCTCTTATTGTGCATCTTGATGTGAACCCTTGAAGTGGTGCTCTTTTTGAGAAAACTTTGACAAATCCTTTTTACTTGTGGGAAAGGATTAAATTACACCGGCACAATGAAGGTGAAGAGGCCTTTTTTTCCACTTTTTGGGGAGGATAGAAAAGACTTTGGATAAGCATCAAGACCAATGGCGCTGCATATTACGAATCATCTTTTCTTCAACTATGGATGGGAGAGAACTTTCTTCAACCCAACCAGGACAAAGCTGAAATTAGACTCATCGGTCCCGAGTGCCGGAATGGGGAAACTCAATGTCTTCAAATCCTTCAACGTAGGTGAAAAAAGTTTAATTTTGCTCCATAGATTAAAAATATAACAACATAGCCTCTTCTTCACACTTTAATGCGTCATTTTGCATAAATGTGTAGTTTTTAGAATCATAACTGAGTCCAGGAGCATGTCTATAGAATTTAATTTAATTTAACACTTAGTTGCGGCTTACTGACTAATAATTATGAAGGGGAAAATATTATTTTGTGATGAATGTATCATACAAGATTTTGACTTACTGCTTGCTCACTCCATCCACGACTTCCCATCTCCATTTCTCACTTGCAGGAAGAAGAATGTGGAAAAAAACAACATGTGTGACGTTAAGGGAATACAATGATGGAGACCAAACCGACTGAGTGGGAGGAGAAGTGAAGAATGATCCCCGATCGTCCTTGTCTTATGAGGGGAATCCATCAAGAGTGACACAAGGACAAATAACATTTGTGCAGCACATGTGAGACTTACATTTAGCATGATTTTTTTTTTTTTTCTTCCAGAAATAGTTGAATCTCATATAATAAATTGTATTATAGACAGGCAGCACTTAGGTCCATATTGCGAGTTATTGGAGTAAAAATAAGATCCAGTGGAAGATTGAGTCCCATCTGCACACTCACAAAAGTGAAAAAGTCACACATTGGAAGAGGCTGTAAAATTAATGTGGATATGAATGTGAATTTATGATCATGGATTGAAAGGATATCAAGTCTGTCTCACAAGTGCTTAAAAAAATGCAAAATAAAATAATATATTTAATATATAATGTAATTCAATATTTCATATAATTTTCCATTAGAAATTACTGTCACTTTGTATTTCAACTTCTGTAGGCAAGATGTCCACATTGAATTATTTTAGATTACATTTTTCGTCCAAAATACCTTTTACCTAAATAAACCGCACCGGACTATAAAATGCAGGGTTCAAAATTTGAGAAAAAAGTCACGGCTTATAGTCCGAAGATTACGGTACTCTCTTTCACAAATAGACATAATATGCTAAATCTTGGAATTAAGTGTGTTTGACGGGCCGGGTTCTAATTTGTAAGTGAGGGCAAGAAGAGATTAAATAAAGGATTTAAAGTGTACAAGTGATTGAACATTGAAAAGAGTCAGAAGGTGGAGACGAAAAAGTACAAGTAAGTAATTTGCCTGCGGAACAAAACTGCGGAAATCAATGCTTAGCTAGTTTAAAAGACAAGCAAGCGTCGATGAGGTGTAGTTTGAAGGTATTTCTTTGGTAAATCGCACAAGAGCTTGTACAGAAGCAACCCCGATGAATAAATGAAGAGAAAAATCTCCCTCAACCAACTGTGTATTCAGATATAGAACGGGAAGTACAGTGCAAGAAAAAAATGCAGTCGGTGAAATCCATTTCCGAAAATTGCTTCCGCAAAACACCTACGCTGCACTATCGTGAAAAAGTTCCCTAACGCCAATTGTCATCCTGTCACCCCTAGTGCGGGGTGGTGTGTTGCACTTACGTCATCACTTGCTACTATCTCAACCGTGCCGTTTCTATTATGGAAGCATTTTAGATTTGATCCAAAAAACTCCAACCCAGCCAAAACATCTTCAACACTTGGCAGGTTGCTGTTTACTCAGTGGCAATGCATGACAACTAATTCCCTCAAACAGATTATGTTAATTTGTGCAGTAAAATTCTCTGTTTGTATCAAAAAATCTAGCAGCTGCTATTTTTTTTCCTCTATTGAAATATTAATGTGACATTTGAACAGGCCTTAGGCATTTGAAGGCCTGTGCCTAGGTTCATATATTTCTGCTCAAAACTATTGATCTAACTATTAATCGTACGAACTCAAAACTAATTTCGATGTTTGTTTTTTTTTATCGTAAGATTGACGCCATCGGTTACTATTAAGTTAAAAATATTCAAGGTAATTTTTTTTGTTTGATAGAGGATCCAGGTTTATATATTTTTTCATCACCTCTTAAAAAAAATATCACAATGTAAGAAAGTATTAAAGATGTCAGCGTTCAATTCGAGTTTAAGTCAGTAACATCGATATCCAAGATCAACATACGCAAACATCAACATGGAATCATTTGCCACATGCTCGAGACCAGACCAACCTATGTAGCCTAGCAACAGCGCAGAGCATACTGAGAAGAGAGATGAATGTCAAGAGGGAGATATTTCGTCCGTCTCTGCCACTTAGTCATTCCCACAAACAGACGTCAGAAGGAACATCGGTTTACATGCGCAAGTTTAATTTCTCTATGCAGGAGCGTTTTGGCATTAGCCAAAGTATCAACACCCTTATTGGTACTTTTTTTTGGCAGAGGACCCGTCCCTGATAGCAAGTGACAAAAATACAGTGACAAATAAATTTTACCTGCCTCTGTTCAATACGATCCACCGCCATGGGCCTTTTTTTTTTTTTTGTTCAAAATGTCCTCTAATATTTTCCTGTCACCAGCTTAGCCATAAAGAAATACTTTACAATACAGGCAGTGTTGCTCTAAAACTTTCCCACATTTCACGCCTCTCCCGCATGCATCCCGTCAATGATCGTAACGATCATCAATTCATCTTGTGTGAGCAGTGCAAAGTTGAAATCCCCGTCTTGTGCGAGTGTTTATGATCACCGAGGTTAGAGGCCGTTGCACATTTCATTATCCTCCACGGCGCATTGCGGAAAACTAATCATAGCAGCCATATGCAAGAGGTGCAAATGACATTCAGTTTCACCAATGGACGTTCCGGACTATTAAACAGCAATTTCACAATTAGGCGTGAACACGTCTATGTTAAAATGACTTCTATTCCGCTGAGTGAATGGTACATTGGCCGTGGCTGAAGCCATTGATGATCAATTATCGTTATTAATAAAATAGAATTATTATCCGAATTGCAAAAACAAAATGCTAGTTTGATTAATATTTTACAGCAAACTGTATGTGTGTGTGGCTTTCTCATTTAGGTCCAAATAACCAATGGAATGATTATTTACCATCATTATACTGTTGCTTGTAAACTATTTTATATTACAATAGGGAGTCCACGTGGATTGGCACTGAGAGGAGAGAGGGCAACAGTAAGTGAGGGAGGGAGAGAGAGAGAGAGCGAGAGGAGAGAGAAGCTCTGCAGTCTGATCTTGGCGTCACACAGAGCGGAGGCAACGCTGTCAGACGCCACGTTGACCATCCTGGGAATAACTCCAATTTTTCCTCCATACATCAAGATTCCATCATTTCCGCACACAGATGCTGGGTGGAGAACTTTCGGGTTTTATTCTGCCGTTCCCGGATCACATGCTCCCATCGGCTCATTTGTATGTGAACCTAGTTTAAGGTGGATTATCATGCCTGCAATTGGTGACTGTCTGGATGGAGATTTAGGAGCCGCGCGGCAAGCCGGTGGAGGAACGTTTTTCTTTTGACGTGCGTCGTGCCTCTCCGCGGAGCAGCCGAGCGATTGGCGTGATTTTTTTTTTTACACTCGTGCGGAGTCGACGAGCACCCACTTGCAGCGTATCATTTTGTCTTGGAGACCCCCCCTTTCTACTCTTCCACACACAACCCCTCCCCTTCCCCACACTCTCTTCTCCCCAGGTGTGAAATATATACCAAGCAGACTCAGTGCCTGCAAGACATGGTTCATACCAGCTGCCAGATCCGAGCCTCCTCCATGCATTGGGATTTTTCTCAGCACCCACACCGAGTGAATCACCCTTTTCTGACCATCTGAGAACTATCCATACAGTGTAGACCCGGCGGAGGAAGCTTTGCCATGGACACCGCTTTGAGCCGGGACGGGGCAACGGGACCCACGGAATGCCAGATTTGGATTTTGAAAGGGGGAGCCCGTCGGTGGAGCAGGGTGATGCTTGTGCTCTACATGTGGCTTCTGAGCGCGTCAGTAAAGGGTGAGTCCCCGTCGAAGAGCTCAAGTCAAATGCGGCAGGCTTACACACACACATTGCAACCGCTGACTGAATGCAAATCAGCACCTTCATTAAGACGCATGAGGATGCGCCTTGTGAGGTTTGCCACTATAATGGGAGATGATTGCTGCATCAAGGGCTTTTCACACTACAGGGGTGTTTTGTATATCAGCGATGTCATACATTAGACAGATTCGGAAAAAAAATGTGTTGGGTTTATATAAAAGAGTTGGCTGCCGCTGCTCTGTCTATTTTGGTAACTGTTGAACTGCAACAAGAGCCCCCCCCCCTCTCTCACAGTGAGAAGTGAAGCTGTAGGAACTTGAAAAAGGAGTAAATTTGACTGTTAAAAAAAAAAAATCAAAGCAAAGCTGCAGTGGGAGGGGGGGGTGTCCTAAAAAAGAGTGCAAGCAGGCGTTCAGCATCCATAAGTGCATGAGCGCAGACAGATAGGGAGGGGGGGGGGGTTTGTCTTTCTTTGAATCCTCCTTCGCCTTCCGACGTCAGAAGATCCCCCGACTTGTTTTTCCCTCTTACGCATTAATTTCTTATGCAGTCTTGTAGCCAAGCATTCAACAGATTTTGTTTTTAAATTATATACCATGTTTCTTGGCTCTGATTTTTAGAAACATCTCTCTATTGGCTTTCTGGTTCATATATTGGATATTAAATTTATATTTTTTTAAGTGCTGAAGCCAGAGTGGATTTGATAGCAATTCGCCGTGGCTCTCGCCCACTCAAACTTTTGTCACATAATCCACAAGTGAGTGGGACAGTGCTTGTTGAGCTTCAGTAGTTGATTGAAATATACTACTTCCACCCACAAGGTGAGCAAATTTGTGTCATCAAGCTTGCTATTATTTATTTTATTTGATTGGAGAAAAGCAGAGAGTGCTTAGTCGCCTCGTCTAACACTGCGTCCCTACATAGGAGCCACCGGCAGTTGCCCCTTCCCCCCATTAAGGGGCACCAGAGCCCCACACTCTGCCGGAAAGTAGCGTAAAGAAATGCCTCCTATATAGCCCGTGACCCGTCCCAGCATGGACTCAACGCATTGATTCAAACAAGCCGATATTCGTCATTTGTGGGCTGTTTGACAAGCGGCGCTTAACTCGCCTCAGGTGTACAAAAGGTATTCATTTATCAAACAGTGTGTGACTTTAAAACAACATTGTAGCCTCTGCGGGTGTCTCCCAAGAGGTGAGGAGATAGAGATGTGTCAAAGAGAGCTGGGAGCGATCAAAAACAACCTTCCCGGAGGACCTGTCGCTCAATAAGCGGTAATCAAGCTCAAAGCCACAGAGGAGAGAACCCTAGGGCGGTGCGGGACGGAGGGAGCCTGAGTGATGATGACGTCTGCAGACTGTCTGTGACTCCAGAAAGGCATCATCACATTTTTTTTTTCACGCTTAAGTGTTATAATGATGATGATGATGATGCAAGCTCGAGAAATGCAATGGAGGTTGGATGCTTCATTTTTATTTACTTTGGAACATTATAGCATCAGTCAAAGTGCAGCTTCAGTTTTGCTACAATTTGTGCAAATTTTACATGATCATCATTAATTGGATAATGCTCCCATTATCGAAAGAAGGAAATGCACTTAGGATCCAAAGATGAGTTGAGTTGGAATGGAAGGATAACAGTGATTCATTTGCAGTGGGCTGCACACGGTAGCAGTTGTTATGCATTTTATTTTTTATTTTTATTTTTTATTTTGACATTGGCTTTTTAAAATTCCAATAGTTTTAGTTTTAGAATATATATATATATATATATATATTTTTTTTAAATGAGACTTGTATTGGTTTTAGTTTTTGATTAAAAATAAATAAATAAATAAAATAAACTGTCAATAAATAGGCTCATAAAGTAAATGAAATGACAATTCTCCAATGATATTTTGATCTTCCTTATACTGCAATACCAAAAACAAATACTACTACAATAAACGTTAGGGTGCCTGTAACTGATTATATGAATTTACATTAGTTTCTATGGGAAGTAGTGCTTCAGTTTTCATCCACTTCAGTTTCAGTCACATGTTTTGAAGCGGATCAATCGCCAAAACAAGGTTTAACTGTATTTAGCAAACGTTAATGCAGAACACATTGCAAGTGCAAGTCAATCGTGATTTCAGCACCACGGACAGCGCCAGCAGCCAACAAGTCCGCTCAGCAGCTGCTGCTCGCTGTATCACGAACTGGCTCTTGAATTTGTTTTTTTTTTCAAATGTTTCCATGGCTTTGCACTCCCAATTAGACACAGTCACACTTTATAAGCCTATTTGATAAGATCTGATCAGATTTCTGCCTCTAATTTCATACTAAATTAAGCAAATGCGATTCATTTAAATGAAGGGAACATATGAGCGGAAGTGAACTCAAGGCAAATCTCGGTCAAACTTACTGATTTGTCATACTTTTAGTATTATTAGTAACTACTTTTACTTCATTAATCTTAGTTGCCATCATCAATGTGACACTGACTGATTATGTTATTAAAGTCATTGCGCAATTGCGCAAAGTGATAATATCAACCCCCAAATTAAAACCTATTTATCATTGAGGCACACCGTCGATATGGTCACCTGACTGAAATGTTGCCAAGTTAGAAAACATCTAATGTTTTGCCCAGAAAATGTCACGGAGGCACGTTCTGCTCTTGACCTCCCGGAAGACGTCTTGGCCCAACGCTCTCATATGTCGTCTGCACCTAACGCTGCCATTGCTTCATCTCACCTCTCTCCCACCTGTCCTCCTGCTACATTCAATCTCCAATCTGCCACATGCTCCGTCGCCTCCCATCTTCCATCTGCTCTCCACGTTCACCGCTGAGCAATAAATGCAGGAAGGAGGCCGGGAAATGGTTAACTCAACATTTTTATTCAAAACTAGGCAGTGTCTTGAATACACAATGCGGGTGGGAAGGTGAGTGATGGTGGTGATGAAGACAATGTGCCTTTGGAGTGTCGGGTGATTTTCTGCTGCATAGTAAATGATCAATTTGGAGCGCTTATTTTGCTTATCAGTCATTAGGTACTCACCTACTAGGACATACAGTACTGTGTGTGTGTGTGTTCTTGTTTGACTATACAAGCTGTCACCTAACTTGACCCTTAGATGATTCAAGTGTCTGTGAGTGTTTCCTCAAATTGTACTGTTTGACTATGACCAACCACCACCCTCTTGCCACACTGTCATCCGTTCCCAGATGGTCCAAGCTCTGTTGTCGCGCTTTGTCGCACAAATCATAGCCACAACGGTGACTCACACACTCGCAGTGGTTTACAAATTCATGCGCACTCCCCACAATATTCTTAAATGTATTCATGTAGCCATTTGCTTCTATGCGCAGGCTCATTGACGTTTATAGACACCCACACACACACGCACACACGCGCACACACCCACACACACGCACACACACACTCACACACACCAAGTTCAAGGTTTGTAACTTAAAAGTCTGATTAAAGTGGCACTCAGTGAGAAGGCATAACATCGCATACAAAATGTTCCTTTAGCAGCTTCCTCCTCTAAGTACTTTGACTTTAATGCGGTAACATAGAGAAAAAAAATATTCAATATTATGCACAATACTAGAAACAGGCAATTTTGTGTCTGAACAACTCAGACGTTCAGTGACGGGAAATAAATGAAATAAAAGCTTTTTTTTCTTGGATCGTGGCAAGGCATTATTTTACATACATTACTTAGAAGTGAATGCTATTTGTTAGCTTGGCTATGTCCACGGTAAAAGCTTCATGTACGATATTGTATTGCATTGTATTACATGACTCGACTGCACTCACCTTTGTGTTCTACACTGTGCATTGGTAGCGGAATCCTAAAATATGTTCACCTTTTCTCGCCCAATCTCCCAGTGGAGATGCTTGGTTGCTGCGGGCAGCTGGCTGATGTCAGCGACCGTTGCAACCGCTCTGCAACTCCTGTCACACTCGAGAAAATTAATTCTCTAGCTTAAGGTAAAAATAAGGTAGACATGATTTTGATTCCCCCCCCCCCCCCCCCCCCTTTCCCTTCCGATGCTGCTGTCACTATCAGACAAGGGAATTTTCTTGAAATCCTCCCATAAAGAAGGCTTGATGTAGACTGTCTTGTAAAGACGCAACACTTTCATTGACTTCCTGACTTTGCCTCCTCTTATCTGACTGTAATGATCCAGGACATAGGAGATTAGATCCAGGGCAGGTAACTTGTCCTTGTCTTGTTACTTTCCCGTGCTGTTTCTCTTATTTCCAAGCTCGTCGCAATCTTGTCTGAGGTCTTTTTTTTTTTTTGTTGGAATGGTGATTGTGGAAAGAAAACGTGTTGCTTTAGTGGTCTGGTTGCATTACTTTCGAAGTGCTAGGTAGAGAATGTGGAATTTCTTTACCTGAACACTCACAACTAAAGTGACGTTACAAAAATATATACACGGTGTATTTCAAATCAATCTACTATAAAGCCAAATCCAAATAAGGATGTTTCCTTCAAACTAAGTATCGAGCTTAAACACCATGTGTGGGCTCATGTAGCAGATTTTGTTTTCTACTTCTCTCACACACACAGAAGCCTTCTAAGGGGGCACTTGGTTCAGAATCGAAAGGTTAAAGCCATCCCCAAGTTGAAGTGAGCTGATTGATCACGTGCTTCCCAGCCATCTCTCTGTGATAAATGGAATTGTCCTGCTGGGGCACTCATGACCCGGCCTTTGGATCCCATCTCCTTCTTGGGTTTCATATACTACAGTTAGGAGTCTCCTTGTTTACCCTCTCCCGCTGCTTACTTACTATGCATACATCAACTTTATTCTAAAGAGTCTCCAGCTCCATGATAGACTTAATGTAGCATCAATATCAATGAACACTTGCAAATGAAGCTTCAAGATGATTCATGAACCCCTTGTTGTGTTTATTGAGCCCTCTAGATGTCACTAGAAGAGCTGAAAGCCCACCGACTTGCCATTTCTTAAAACCCTCACTTTAAACCCACATTGCCATCGAAAGAAGCCAAAGAATACAGCAACTGGTTCATGAAGCAATTTTGAAGCTTCATTTTCCCATCACTACCTCATATGGTTACTCTCATGCTTTTCTGAATCATTCTTTAGTTTTTATGAATTTCTGAAGGTCATGGTTTGTTGAATTTGTAGCTTGTCTTTGTTGAATACGATCTTAGTAAGCCGCACCTCAAGCATTTCCAGTTCATGTAGAACGAGCCCCCTTTTAAACTGAGCCATAATTCTAAAAACTAAATCTAATGACAAGCCAAATGAAGACTTGATCGTCATGACCGAGACTATAAACTGAAAATGTTTACTGCACCGACAAATCAATTGAGCTGTGTGGTCAGTTCCTCTCTAGACTTGCACGCAATTAGACTGCACGGAAAGAATCCTGCTCCGAAGATCATAAGACTAATTTATGGATTAGCTACGCAAAATAGTTCCCCTTAAGTGGACGCAGACGCTTCTTTTGCATTTCCTATCCGACTATAACTCATTTCATTATCACCACACTGCTGATGCTCAAAGTGAAGGAAGTGAAAATGAGCTGCTAATTAACTTCCACGTTTAACTGAGGTGTCGCATCAAACAGTGCCGGCGTGGAAAACAAACGGCGAAATGTGCATTTGGTCTTGCAAACGTGCCAGCGCAAAGTGTTAAGACGGACTGCGGCAATAATAAATTATTGAAAGAAGGGATTTGTCTTTTTCGGTGTCGTCGCCATGGCAACAACATGCATCTTCAATGAAGGCAGCCGTTAATGAGGCTTCTTGAGCTGCACCATGCATTAAGCCTGTTTTTGTTTTTTTTCTTTTTTCAAGAGGATTTGCAATTTGTTAACGTGATAATAAAGAAAACTCCCACAGAAGCGGGAGTCTTTGTAAAAGTTGGGAGGGATCATCAAGTCCAACATGCCTTTGACACTTAAAGGGGTTGTTTTTCGCTGTTTATCATCTCTAAGCTTCGTGCGTGGGTTGCCGAGAAGTGCCGTTCTTCATTGTGGCACAAGATAAACATGATGCTGCTCAAGTGGGATAATAAGGAGAAATAATACCGCTATTGACTCTCCTTCTCAATTTAATAGAAGGCTTCACAAAATTGAGAAATAGGCTTTTTCCTCTCAGTCTAATAGAACACATGCTCTATTGTGGATTATTTTTACCCAGCTAGCTTTTTCGCATTAGCAGGTTGCTAAATTTGGTGTGATCATCTAGAGATGTGCAAAGTGGACGTGTTTATAAAATGCAACTGGCATCAACGGTGTGCTCATGATTGCTTTCCAAGCACAATGCCAAGTATTGGATGCACGTCGTCTCTGGACTCCAAAGCAGTGGCAAGGGTGTTCCGTGAAGTGACAAATTATGCATCTTTATTTGGCAGCTTAACGGACAATTCCGAGCTTAGCCAGGAGAATGTTACCTGGCTGACTGCATTGTGGCGTGTTAAGTTTAGTGGGCGGATAAATTGCTGCAGGGCTTCCCAATTTGATCCAGTGAAGACATTTTAGATGTGAAACTCTTCTTTTTCAATCTCAAACTGCAGTCATGCTGCAAATATCTCGTCGCTCCTATGTGACCTCAGTCGAGAAGGGCAAAGCCCAAAATACCTTTGTTTAGATTTTTCCTCTTTCAAACTCATTTACTCTCGCTGACCATTGTTGACCTTCGCGTACACAGCCGCTGTCGTTCACTTTCATTTCTTCCAGTCTGAACCCTTTTTTTTTTTTATTACCTTCAGATGTTTCTCTGTATGAAACCTCCTGTCCTCTATATTTGACAATAGCCATTTTCTTTAACCTCTCATTCTCCTCTGCTGCTTCTCTCCTTCACCATATCGTGATATAGCGCAGGAAAGTAAATTCATCAAATTGGCACAGCGAGCCGCAAAGCAAACACTATAGCTCTTCTCGCACACATAATAAACATACAAGTAAAAGCCCCGGAGTGCTTCTCGGGTAAGGTCACACTTTTTTTCCTGTGCACTCATTTGGCAGAATGCACACTGGAGTTGCACAGTAGCTGTGAATTGTTGAAAGTTGACACAGGTCGCTGAATCAGCGTTTTTGCAACTTTGGGGAAACTACTTGTATGACATTCTACTTTGTAGCACAGCCAGGATTCATTTAATGGCAGATTATAAGGGCTGACTGCTGGCCAGGCGCTTCCCTTGAAATTTGCATGGAGGGGGGCCTTCGGTGTAGGTCAGCATCCCCCCAGCAGCTAATTTCATAATGCACCTTCAGGTGAAGTTTCAATTATTCATCCATGCCCCGAGTGCTGGTTCTGTTAATCAAAGCCTTTCGGCTTTCAAAGCAAGACAGAGTACTGTGGCGATGCCTCTTTTTTTTATTTTTTAAACACAGAAAAAAATTGATATGAGCAGAATGTTTGTTAGATTTTTTTTATGTTCTTTTTTTATTTACAGACCAATCCATAAAACAATAACTAATGCCCTGACTGAATTTTGAGTTAAAGAGGATTACCATATTTCTCCACAGATAAGACCCAAATCTAGAGTCAAATCCAAAACGTCTGTCCTGTGAGCCGAAGCCAAATGCACCTCTGTACCATCCATGGAATTGCTCCAAGTCATCTATTTTGCATATTATTAAAGATAAATTGGCCTTATTTTCTTTTCTATTCACACTTTGTAGTCATTCATCAAGCGTTGACTTCTCAGCAAAGAATAAAGTTCCTGCCGTCAGACAAGTGACGAAGTGGCTCATTTAAAAGCACTTACTTCCTTTTAATGTCAATATCGTGTGTCAGTATAGATTCTAAAATCGGCCACTTGGCACGTGTGCTCACACTGTGAAATATCTTTATTGTACATATTTAATTTATTCTTCCTCCTGCCTAATCCATCTTGTAATTGCAAATACATTGGCATAAATTGCCTCTCTGGATTTCTGGAATTTTATGACAGCATAAAATTCATGACAGAGGACTGGAAATGCATTCACCTTCAGATCACAGATCATTTTGGGCTTCAAAATCTTCTATTATTTATTCTTATTACTTACAAGGGAGTTCGCCGCCTTGTCTGACCCCATTTGACCCTCCTTCAACCTTCTTGTAGGAGCAATTGATTGATCTGATGGAGGCCTATAATGAAGCGAGCTTACTGACCTAACTGGATGTATGAAAATAAGATAGAGGTGGATGTGGAGGTTTTAGTTGGATATTAGTATTGACCCGATGCTAATGGGAGGCTAGCTACTGACTTGCCGGGCCTATTTCAAAACTTTAATGAAAAAACACACGGTGATTGATTGCTTTGGTCTTTTTTTTTTTTCCTGGTTAAATGAAAGCGGGTCTAATGAAGAGAAATACGAGTCGCACGGTTGTCTCGACTCGCTGCAATCAGAAAGCAATAACCAAAGTAAAATTGGTCATTGGCCATTATGTTCTCTCCTCAGTTTTTATCGTGGGAATGGGAAACCATTACTAGTAATGTTGAAAGGGACAGCTGTTGAGTGAAAGTAGCATTATTTTGTTAAAATTATCGAATGCTTACATTCGTCTTTTGTCCGTCTACACGTTCATGAATTTAAAGTACCGTATTTTCCGCACTATAAGGCGCACCAAATTATAAGGTGCACCGGATTATAAGGCGCACCTTCAATGAATGGCCCATTTTAAAACTTTGTCCATATATAAGATATATTTACGGCACGCGAGCCGGACTTTGGACACGCCCGCTGTAGTGGCTCAATATTGGTCCATATATAAGGCGCACCTGATTATAAGGCGCGCTGTCGGCTTTTGAGAAAATTGGAGGTTTTTAGGCGCGCCTTATAGTGCGGAAAATACGGTAGTGACTTTTATGTGTTTTTTTTCTGCATTTCTCTATTAATTAAGCCAGCCCAATTAAAGTATTTTCCTTTTTCTCTTTCCAGCTCAGAACTGTAGCTACACACTACACAGTCCCAACGGGACGATAGAGAGCCCCGGCTACCCTTACGGTTATCCCAACTACGCCAACTGCACGTGGGTGATTGTGGCGGCTGAGCACAATCGGATACAGTTGGTGTTTCAAGGCTTTGCCCTGGAAGAAGACTTTGACATCTTGTCCATTTATGATGGACCATCCAGTGCCGGGAACCTGCGGACAAGGTAGCTATCATTACATCATTACAACTGTGCTGCATTCAAAGTCAATGGTGATAAAATCAATGCAATGCAAATATGTAAAAAGACAGACCGAGCTCTGTGCCAAACGAGGTTCACATTTGAAACATCATTACACCCACATGTTAAAAACCTGACAAGCCCCTTTTGTGCATTACCTGTGTTTAATTCACATTAGCTGCCATTTTAAGATGCACCCACGGACCTAGCATTCAACGCTAATGCTATTTGAGCTGTTATTGCCTGCAGATCTGGCACTCCATCACACACATCCATTATCTGTAATTAGAGTCCATTTCCTGATTCATAGAAGGTATTTTACTAATGCTCTTAATTGCGTCGAGTCAGTTCGTACTGCACACGGTATAACAAATGTTTGGGATGTTATGGTTCTTTTCATATTCAACATGTTTGTTATGTGTAGGAAACAAATAAGCAAGGGTGAAGTGGCGTCACCCTCCCGCCCTGCCAGTCCACGTCCGTAATATAAAAATGTGCAAGTTGGATCATTTAGCTGCCCTTCGTGTGCTCTCATTTCCCGTTGGTGCCACATGTAATTTTCCTTCCATCTCTCATGCGTCCTTTTCTGCAAATTGTCTGTCACACCCTCAGTTCGATCCCCGTCCAATCCTTTTAAAGCTCTTTTTAAAACCTGCTCCAGGTCTGGGTTGTGCATGTTGTTTGTTGATTTGAATTGAGCCAACAAACTTTTTTTTTTTTTCTTTTGAGTTACAAGTTAGTAAATATTATCTGGCTCACTTCATGTTAAAATTATAGAAAGTTGGATTTGTATTAAATAGCAATCGACATGGGGTTGGGAATAGCAGAGAGATACAAATTTGGGTATGATTCTTAATTTTAATCATTAAAGCCATAATCCCAATTGAAAAAAAGGCAGTCTAGGAAAATACTTCAGTGTACAGCAAAGTAGCCCAATGGCAAATCTGGAGCGACAGAAGCTATCACAGTCAAACAAAAGCAACTGTCGCTACAAAGACAAGAAGGTCTCCGACACCTTTTATCAGTCACTTCAGAGGTCTTGTCCCTCTGGCGACTTCCCAACCAGACACACTGTGACCCTCACGTTTGGTATCATGGCAAACGGAAGCAGTGACTCACACTTGTGCCAATAAGTGTGCCCACACAACACGATATATATAGTCGGGGTGAAGAAATGGGATGACGTACGCCACTTGCCGACTGCTGCTATAATTTTACATTGGCCATTAATCTCCCATAGCACATACTTTGGAAATTGACCTCTGTATGTAAACACTGCTTGTGTTTACATGTTGTGTGTTCCCATTGTGTGTCTTGCAAGAACAAATTACATTAAGAGCCATTGTGTTTGAGAAAAATCTTGCTGCATGTTTTTTCCGATACAGGTACCGATAAGGTCGCATCTTGAATTGTATGTTAATCAATTGTTGTGGAGGCCACACAAGAAAAACAGCACACACATTAACACTCACATACAGCCTATTGGATTTATGGTTCCTTTGAGCTCGGGCTGTTAATGGAAAGGCTACCACTTATCAACGCCAGCTTTAACAGCAGACTACTAAAAACAGAGGGGCGGGGAAAGAGTGATAGTCTGTTTTCCGTCATCTCGCGGAAGGGATTTGTGGGTGTCAGGTGCTTACTTGTGAGACAGAATTACTGGGCTCAGATTACAGAAATAATCAACTAGATGGCCGTGAATTTATTTGCCACATGCCTGGTGCTCCTCATTGTGCCTATTGCTATTGACGTTTTCCAACCCTTAGGCCTATTAAGCGTCTTTGCTGCACGTCAGCTATAGCAAGAAAAAACAAGTGGAAACTGTCCAGCAGTGAGTTTCTGCCCTAGTTTGGTGCTCACATTCTTTTGAGCAAATTTAGTCAGCGGTCTGCATGGATTTCGCCTCTAGCTGATATCTCTGTATTTATTTTTACGTTATTTTATGTTATGTTTTTTTTTTGTTATGTTGTGTTATGTTATGTCATGTTATGTTATGTTGAATCAAATCAAATTAAATATATTATATTATATTATATTATATTATATTATATTATATTATATTATATTATATTATATTATATTATATTATATTATATTATATTATATTATATTATATTATATTATATTATATTATATTATATTATATATCTTTGATTTCATCCTTTTGCCCTTCTGGGCTTTCTGAGGCATCAAGCATATCCCCTTAATTAGTGATTCCAAGTACCTTGTGAAATGTGATAATATTTTAAGTATAATAGCTCTGCCAATACACCCACTAGACTAAATGTGGCTAAAAGATTTGTCTGGCATGTAATTAGGACACTTGTAGGGTGACCAAGGTCAAGATGAACACGCCATATTTTGTCGCAAACATAACCGGAATTTGGAATGATGTGACAACAAATAATTCAAATAGCTCTAAAGAGAGAGAGACGAAAGGAAATACTGTGAAATTAATTCTTATTCCTATCTTCTCCTCACGTTCTCTTTGCCATGTTCTTATTTTCTGCTGCTGTTTGATCAGCTACGCCGGCGGAAGCAAAGACGTGCGCCGCTCTGAAAGTAAATAGCCCTGCTCGGGCGCACCATCGGTCACCGTGTCCCTGTTATCCCCGCTGGATAATCGGATCTTATTCCCAACCTTGTTTGGAGTTTATTATTGGTGGCCCTCCTGTGATGTGAGTCTGAACATTGCAGTGTGCGGCATCCTAATAGTGGAATCCAAAATATAGATTGCAAGTGTGGTGCTGAGTCAGAGACGCCGAATATTTCGACTACCGTATTTTCCGGACTATAAGGCGAACCTAAAAACCTAAAATTTTCTCAAAAGCCGACAGTGCGTCTTAAAGTTCGGTGCGCCTTACGTATGGACCAAATTCCTAAATTTAAACTGGCCCGAAGCGTTGTGTCACGAAATCAATCATAAGTGAATCAATCATTTTTGTGATTATAAAGTAATTTGTTATAATGATTTGATTAGGATTAAATATCTGACATGATGCATTAATGGTGCACTTTATAGTCCGCTGCACCTTATATAAGGACAACGTTTTAAAATGGGCAATTCATTCAAGGTGCGCCTTATAGTCCGGTGCGCCTTATAGTCCGGAAAATACGGTAGTTCAAACGCAATGATGCGAGTTAAAACACTGATTTTACGTTTTTTCTTCCTCTTTTTTTTTTTAATCAACTCTGTTTTGTCTTAATTTTCACACTTTGTTCACTTGATGAATCCTGTTGCACCGACTGAAACCTCGGCACTAGCGAATAAACAGATGGCATGTCTCTCGACGTATCTCTATCACAAGCTCACCTGCTCATATGAGTCATGCGACAGACAATCAATGTTTTTTCCTCGTTAATTGTTTTTTCCCCAAGGATCATTGCAAGGTGATTGGTGTGGAACAAGAGACATGCGAACGCCATCTCATTTCATTTGCCAGCTTTTATTTATTTGCTGCACGATTAATTGATATGTCGGAACAAGGGCGGACACGATTCAATGCAGTTATTTCACTGCGAGATTTAATCTGCATCTTTATTGATTCGGTGTTGATGTTTGATAATGCATATTTGTATGATAGGGCTTTCTCAAATCTGAAGTTAAATGCATGGATGGATTGGATAGATAAATGGATGTATGGACTCTTAATTTAGAAGAATAATGATGAAACAAAAGCAGGCACCAAATTAAAGACTCCATGCAGGTTATCTGGAGTGAAGCTGTGCCATTTGTGTGCATTCATCTGTAGCTCCTCCACCCATTCCCACGCATGCATGAGTCTATTAATTCAACCCGCTGATGACTTTTACAAATCTGCTGAGCAAATGATAAAATACTCAGTAGTGTGTTGCCACAATGCCGATGATGCAATATTTTCTGAAGCTCCACTTGTCGGTGAGCTCCAGTCTAATTTCACACCTTGGCTTGCTTTCTCGCACATTTGTTTTTAGCAGAAACACCCCTCGTCACTGTGGTGGAACCGCTTTGTTAATGACTTCACCGTGGTTCGTCTCTCAGGGGGGGTGGGCTTGGTTATCACTATCAGCACTCCGCATCAGTGACATGGGAGAGACTCACTCGTGCAAACACCTTGTGATGTCATGCAATTATGAATATTGACGAGTTGAGTCGGGCCCTCTTGATAGAGGAAGAAAGGAATGCATTTTTGAAAAGTTATTTGAAATGTTGATGAGTTGTGGAATGGGTAGGGAGCAGCGCCTGAGGATTACAAATTCTTCTTGCCTCAAGCTACAATCAAATTCACCTTTGCTGTGTGAACCGCTTGCCCTTTTTGGGTGCATTGATGAGTAGTGGGAAACTTAAAAGGTAATAAACCTTTTAAAATACGGAAACGTGTTAGAAACCTGCAGGACCACAAGCCTTAGCATTTTTGCTTTATTTAAGGATCCGCTAAAAAGAATTCTCGCTTCAATCCCAGTGGTAACATCAAAGCTAGGATATTGGCCTTGAGCAAAGTGACTTTATACATTACAGTTGGCTTGACGTGAGAAGATACAACTGGCACGTAAGGAAGTCTGACTAATTGCTTGTGAATTTCCTCTTATAAACTTTCGGAATTAAGTTGCAAGAATTAAGTTACTTGCAATGGGTCATAGAAATGCACTCAGCTTTTAAATATTTTGGTGCAGCATTTTTTTTTTTGTTGCATAATATAAATAAAATATAAATAAATATAATATATAAACAAATAAATATAAAATATGATATATATAATAATAAATAAATAATAAATATAACAAATAAATATTAATAAAATGTAAAAATACCTCCCTTCCTCTTTGCCATCAAAATCCTGCTGCTCTATCTATTTTTTATTTTTTTCCCCCCTCCTTCGAAATCAGCTGCTTCAGCACTCTTCTATCCCGAGAGCCGGCGCACACACCGAAAAGACGCACGCACACGCTGAGCTATGCGACTAAAGGATGAATGACCCCCTTCAGTCGTTGTCTGTTTACAGCCGCTAACGTGCATATATTTACAAGGTAGATCATAAACACACTCAAACTGAGATGTTCCAATGAGTCAACCTTCGTGTGAGTGTGAACGCACGATTGTGAGGTGTTGAATCCAAAGCACCTCCATTTTTAATGAAGGAGATGATGATTCATC
Source organism: Syngnathus typhle (assembly GCF_033458585.1). NCBI lineage: Eukaryota > Metazoa > Chordata > Actinopteri > Syngnathiformes > Syngnathidae > Syngnathus > Syngnathus typhle. The sequence continues at coordinate 4,889,944 of NC_083757.1, forward strand.
ATCATCGCCTGAGCTTCTCCATTCCTTTCCTCCGACTAGCTGTAGACATTTTGTAGCCCTCACATCTCCACCCTCAGAATCAGGCAAATTTGGACCACTCAGTAAGCATGGCCCATATGTAGGCAATCCAATAATCCCATCGCAGTCTTTAATCTCCCTTCTTTTGTCGAGCCAGCCTCTTTGTGCTTCACCGTGGTATCCACTTTGGTTTGTTGGCTGTAAATGATTCGGGGGTTGGTGTCAAGCCTGGGCCAGATGAGCTCGACTTTGATGCAGTAACAATCGGCGGCTTCCTTTCAGTTTCCTCCAACGTGCTCCATATCACCCCTCCTCATACCCTGCAGTGCGCTGCAGAATCAAGATGGCTGCCTTCCAATTCAATTTGTGGTCAGTGAAGGGGCTATTTGCATGAACATGTGTCCCACCACTGCGAAGAGTCAAATTATGCAATTTGTCTTTTTAGTATGGATTCATCTTCTAACCTGGACATAAACCAAGCGTGCTAAGACATTGTGTGTGTGTGTTTGTGTGTGCACGCAATGATGGGTCCACCTGTCATACAAAGGTGAGTGGTTTATAGTGAAAGGGGTAAGAATGATGTCCCTCACTGTTATTTACGACAGCGGAGCTGGATGACTGTGTTGGAAAATGAGATCTGCCTTCCCGTAGAGAGCTTTGGGATGGATTGCCCGTGATGGACCTCGGTTTGTTTGGGCGCTGAGCTAATGCTCCTCCCTGAATGAAACACGTCCACGTTTCGACCTTGTGGATGATTTTATGAATGCAGCTAGCACAGATGCTGCTCCCGCCTCCTTTCACAGACGAGCTGTGCAATTAAGATAACGATGCTAATATGTCACGATATGTCAGTCGTGTACTGTATAAATAAATATATGTACAATTATAACCATATCATGTACAATCTGAGCTAAATCGAAATAGGCCAATCTCGCTATAAAGGGAATGGGGTCGGTAAAAACACACCGATTGCCTTTTCCAGTACAATGCACTCTAATTAAAACTAATTATGGAAGTGTAATGTTCAATTTTTGTTCCCTAAATTACACACGGTGGACCTTTAGCACAACAAATCTATGCACAATTCAATAAAAGCACAAGAAGTCAGCAAGGACTTATAAATGTTATATATTTATTCGAGGAACTCAAGTAAAACAAACACGCAGGAATTCAACATTTATCGTTGTTAGAGCAGCTACATTTTTTGCTTTATCCACTTGAGATGCTCATTACAGGAATCTTTTGAGACAAAGCGGAAATCAATTATGATTATTTTTCCTAAAGGTTTAACACTGGCTCAGCTGTAGATCAGATTTAATTTTTTTTTATTTTAAAATCCAGCAACTCTTGACTTGGTCCAAAATAATGGTTGAATATGAAAGCAATCATGACGTGATGGAGGAGACGCCAAAAATGTCCTCTGTTTTGCTCCATAAATAGCAAACATATTTTCTATTCTGGCTAAAATGTTCCTCGTGGTTATTAGAGATGTTTGTTGACTCGAGGCCTGACAGTTTTATGTTTGTCTACTCAACTGTTTGCTCGTTCTTACACGGTGTCTGATTCACCGCATGATTGCGGTCCCTCAGTCTGTGCTGATGGAGAAGAATCTATCGAGCGCCTCTGTCTCGACGACTTGTCGTTTTAAATTGCTTTTTCGATGATTCAGGACCTCATTAAACACAGACACATCGAAAAAATAAATGCCTTGAATGCGTCACGAAGCAGCTGGCCAAATACGTGACCTATGTCGTCGATTCTGATTGTTATCGTCCCTCTGTTGGTTTGTTTTTTTAGGTTAACCGGTTTCCAGCTACCATCGCCCATCGTAAGTACGGGCTCCAGGCTGACTTTGTGGCTCCTGTCCGACTACGCCGTGAGCGGCCAGGGATTCAAAGCATCCTACGAAGGTAACATTCCTTCATTGTTTCCCATTAGGACACCAAATGACGCTATTTATCATCCAGAGACGGTGCTAAAAGGGAGAAAATACGCTTTCCAAGGACGGGGAAAAAAAAATGTTATCTCAAGCTGGCTTGTTAAGGAAAACATTAAGCTTAGCTGTCCTTCACATCTTTCGAGGGTGACCGACATGACGGAGACGATTCAGACGTGATTAGATAAAACATCCTGCGTAGTTTCATTTCAGAAGACTCCATCCAGCCAGGTTATTATCGTTTCCTTCACAGCGAAGGATGTGAAGCTTCATCACAGTGACATGAGATATTTTATGACCCGAGCTTTAATGATATTAACGACTGAACTCCCCAGGCCTGTGCTGGTGGAGCAGCCAACCCAGGAAGGGGTTGGGGAAGATGAGTCAGCCGACTAATTAGGCTAATTACCTGACAGAGGGATTGTCAGCCTTTTCGAGGTACGGCGAATATCGGCATGTGGCTCGATGGAGCCGCGTCGATTCCCAAGGGAGGTTTTAAGACCGCGAAACAGAAAGGAAATGTTTCGGTGAAAGTAATTCCGACGTGTTGCTTGAAATTGAGTAGTTGGAAATGCAGTGTAAATCCCACCATAAAACGAGGGATGTTGAAGTGGCGCTTTGTGTTTTTAGTTCCACGAAACCAGCTTGACCAGAGGGACGTTAGCCTCTGTTCTGCTCGATTGAGATTAGTTGCCACATAAAACCGCTGCGAACATTTCAGAAAAACACAGAACTTCAGTCTATAATTCATCAGGTTATAAAATTGAAATAAAAATGTAATCCAAACTAGCTACCGCTGGAGAATCTCCCGTTACCATGACAACCCCTAGATTCCCATTTTCTCAGCATCTCCCACCTCCGTCTTTTTACAAAGTATTTACTCATGTTTAATCACTAGCTTCAAATAAACTAGATAATGGACAAAAGGGAATTTGGGACATTTGGCAGATTTCTTCCAGGGTCTTTTGGGTATAATTTATTACTTTTTATTGTCCGAGTGCACTCTATTTCTTATTTTCCCTCTCATCTTGGGACCCCCCCCGACACAAGATTACTCTTTCCTAAACAGCGCTCCCCGAAGTAAAGAGATGATTATCTACTTGCGGACTTTGTCTTTCATCAGCTGCGTAGAGAACCGGCGCCTCCCAACTGGGTCAGCCAAAGAGAAAATTGCATAAATAAACAAACATTTCTGCACGAGTGAAGCAGTCTACTGTATAATGAGGTCATGTTTTTATATCTCTAATTTTATTTTTTATTTATTTTATTTTGTTACTTTGATTTCATTATTAATTGTATAATTGTATCCATCCATCCATTTTCTGTACCGCTTTATCCCCAAGGGGGTCGCGGGCTTTGCCGGAGCCTATCCCAGGCAGTAGGCGGGGGACACCCTGAACTGGTTGCCAGCCAATCGCAGGGCACACAGAGACGAACAACCATCCGCACACGCACTCACACCTAGGGGGAATTTGGAGCGCTCAATCAGCCTACCAAGCATGTTTTTGGGGATGTGGGAGGAAACCGGAGTGCCCGGAGAAAACCCACGCGGACACGGGGAGAACATGCAAACTCCACACAGGGAGGGCCGGAGGTGGAATCGAACCCGCACCCTCCTTACTGTGACTCGGACGTGCTAGCCAGTGCTCCACCGAGCCGCCTGTGTAATTTTATTTTTTATTTAATTAATTTTAATTTTTAATCCGATTTATGGAGTGGGAAATTATAGAGAATAAATAGTCTTTTTTTATCAATTATTTTTGTTTTTCTACATCAAATTTGACCGTTACCCTGCAGCATGACATATTAGTTCATAAAAAGATAGAAATTAGCATAATATAGCCAAAAAGGTCAGTCGCGACCCAGCAGCCATCTGCCCTTTCTCGTTTTCACTATAACAATGTACGTTCATGCTTCTTTTGAAATCTTATAGTTATACGGCAGCGATATCTCTGTTTGTGGCAATTAACGTTCACTTAAATGTTTTACTTGTAGGCATTGAATCCAAATTTGAACTGACTACATTTTTATCATTATTTGGATTCTTTTTATTCTTTCCCCTGGTCTTTTTTTTTTGTTTTCTGGGTGGCTGGACAGGTATGTCGAGACGAGTTGCTGTTCCGCGATGTGTCTAAATCCGCACGATCGTTGCACACAGCCAAAGGAAAACGTTCGTGTGTGGTTTAAAGTTTTGATTGACAAGCAAGAGGATCGTGTTATCCGGGCATGTGTGAACGCCACGAGGCTACGGGATTTCGACGACATTAGACTTTCTGCAATTTATTTCGGCGGTGGTGAGGTTAGGTCATCGCCTGGTGTGAAATCTACACCGTAAACCGCAATGAAGAAGAAGTAGTTAAAAGAACCAAGGTGTGAAAGGGTTAGCGAGAGTAGACAAGGATGACTCACAGTCGTGAGACAATGCAGCTATGAGGGGAGCAGGTTGGAAGCCCAGCGGCACTGTTCCTGCATCATTATTCCTGCGCAGTGCTTACCATTCTCTGCAGCCATGCTGTTTTTTTTCCTCATTCATCCCTCACCCAAAAAGTCCTCGAAATGATCGCCCTCTTTTCAACATTTCGACATCATGTATATTTCTTGACCTCGTTAAATGTTTGCATTTATTCGTGTGTTGTTTTCACCAGCTCACAATATCAAATTTATTTCCACGAGTGTATAATTCTTACTCGGCGCTTCAGGATTGTCGGCTTTGATGTAATTACAGCCCTCAACCCCCCAACCCACCTCTCAAATCCAAAATCTCCACCCTCCCATCATTCATTTATTTCAATTGTTTTAATGGCTGACTATGAAAAATAAGAAGTGGGCTTGATTGGATAATATGATGCTCAAGTTCAGATGCTTTAAACTTTAAATGACCAATCTATGCCCCATTTCTGCAGTTCTACACACTATGAAAAAAGGTGCGACGTATACTTCGAAAAATACGGTAATTTAGCACCGCTTTGGTTTCGAAGTTGTCATTTCCACAGTTAGACTGATTAGAATACGTAACCATTAATAGTCAGAGACAGCAAAGTAGGCAAATTTCGGTAAACCCCTGCTTATAATTACGAAGCTGCACAATAAATCCAATTAAGATTTCAGACGTGTTATCTACTCTGATTAAATACCCAGATGCTTACGAACAGGGACGTGTGTATTTTCAGCCGCTCTATAATTGATATCAACCGACCCAGCTCCTACTCGGCCGCGCCGTTTAATCATTTGTCCGTGTACGAGCTGGAGTCTAATATGCAGTCGTTCATCAGGAAAGAGTTATCGATCAAACATCGCCTCTTTCGTTCTCTGGTTCCTTTCAGGGTATATTGACTCGAGAATAGTCACTTGTTAGCCGGCGAAATATCATAGGTCGATCAGAAGGTCAAGGGAATCGTCAAGGGGTTTTTACAAAAGATATAGAATATGGAGTGAGATGATTGATTTGATTTCACTGACTAGATTGGATTTTTTACGTTTTCTGTATTCCATTCAAGTAAAAAAGCGCAATATGTTACATTTTTTTTTAGACTGATTCATTTATTCGATAATCTTGCGTACATATTCGGCAAAAATAATATGCAGAAAAGTTGAAAGGATAAATGTTATTTTTTTATGAGTTTCTGAACAATACCTGGAAAAAAAATAATTTGTTTTTCGCTTTTAAGTATGTGCAGTTTTTATGAAAACAAAATCCAGACATTGATAATGTGTGAGTTTAATAATTTACTAATAAAAAAAATGGGAAATGTCAGGAAAATGTCATGAAAATTAATTGGGAATAAACAATTTGACGATGCATCTACTTTAATTATTGTTGAGCGTCGGTAATGTGTTTATCAGTAAAACGGGACCTACTCTTTATCGAATTGATTAAACAACCACATGAATATCTGAACTGTAATGTCCTCCCGTCACCTCGGCTTGACTTTAATCTAGGTGTCCACACGTGGTCATAAACAACATCACATTGTATTGGTTATCACTGATCCCAGATCCAATACAAATTTAGTGCTGTGATGCTTGCAAAGCCTCAATAATTTGCCGTAACATCCCACCTAATAACAAATGCCCGCACAAATCAACAAGATTTAAGCGCATAGGCTGGACCTGGAAATTCACTCCACTAAGCCACACAGAGAAGGGAAGAGTTGAAAGGGAAGCAAGAACCTGTGGATGTTAAAGGGGTGGACAGGGTCGAGCGACGGTATTGATCAGCGAGTTTTCGACCTCAAGCCACTGCTGCTTTTAACGTAATTACGAAAACATTGTTTATTGACATTCCTGTGTCTGTTAATGTGATATTTGGTGTGATTGGAAGGAATATGCTTCTGGTGTTGAATGGAAGAATGCTTTTTTTTTGGGTCGAATTAGAGGGCTCCAGTTTTCCAGCGTTTTGAGCAAACAGGGTGCATTTTCATTTGCCTCGGCACGTTTACGCTCTGGCACTTCCTGTTCATATATTCCTCTCTGGTGTGCCTTGACTGTTTCCAAGGCAACCTGGCGAGCCAGGGAGAGAAGTCTGGCTGAGGGAGGGGCAAAGCGGGACAAAATGTAAGAAAGCAAGATCATGCAGATTTCATCCAAACATGCTTATTAAGTCAGTGTTTGCCGACGTATTTGATATGTGTCTAATTATATGTCGTGTATTTATATGTCCCTATTATTAATAATCAGAGAACTTGATTTCTGCACAGCAACAAGTTTTAAGTCAACATATATCGCTGAACAGCCGGCAAATAAAATGAGGTCTGTGGAATTTTTGGAAATTAGATCATGTCACACAGATGGCGTGACATGAACTTCCCTTGTGGCTTCCCTTGCTTCACTATCAACCCTAGCATATTGGATTGAACGTGATTTCCTTGTGCAAACATCATATCTGCATGATCTTTACATCTCACCTAAGCACCTACTCTTTCATTGAATTTGCTGTCAAATGCATTGGGAAAAAAAATCTTTATATCCACATACATACATAAACAACATAAGGTAAGGTAATAAAATAAGGTACTGGTAAATCGTTTTACGATTGCCATCTGTGCCTCTAATATCGTAAAATGTTTCGCTCCTTCACAATTAGCCGAGGAATCATTCAAAGTTGAAGGCCACATAGCTACGACATTAAGCGGAACCAAGGAAGCCTTTCGGAAAGACGCCATCACTCTTGTAAAGTCCGGGGGTTGTCCTTTGGGACTGGTTTCATGCTGCCCAAGTCCCCAGAAATAAGAGGAAAACGGGAAGGGGTAAAGAAGTGCAGAGGGGGTGATGGATGGTAAGGTGCGCTTGTTCATGCGTGCGCACAACTTGTCTGTGTGTATGTGTGTGTTCGTCCAGTTTTGTGGGCCCTTGATCACCTTTGCATGGCCGCTCCGTGCTCCACCGACAGCGATGCCTTGATGGACGACGGGCATCATTTGCCGTCTCAGCAAGGGGAAGAGTGTAAAGCGTCTTGACCCCGGGGACGAGTTGTGTCTCTGTCTCCCATCCTGGTGACTTATTGAGCTGCCATGACGCCCCACCGCCCAAGGAGGGAGAGTTGTTGGATGTTTTGCAGTCTAGCATAATGCTAAACCCTTTTAAACAATATTACTGAAAAGGACGATTTCGAGGCGACACGACATACTAACTACCGTATTTTCCGCACTATAAGGCGCACCGGATTATAAGGCGCACCTTCAATGAATGGCCCATTTTAAAACGTTGTTCATATATAAGGCGCACCGGATTATAAGGCGCATAGAATAAATAACTCAACGTTGCTCAAACGTCAATGCAATCATATAGTAACACTCGAAATAGTGAAAACAATATATCAATAACTCAACGTTGCTCAAACGTTAATATCACCCGACACACAAAATAAACACGTAAAGCTTACTTTAATAAATTAGTCCTCATCCACGAATCCATATTGGTCCATATATAAGGCGCACCGGATTGTAAGGCGCACTGTCGGCTTTTGAGAAAATTGGAGGTTTTTAGGTGCGCCTTATAGTGCGGAAAATACGGTAAATGCATTTGAAATGGAAGTCAAGCATGATGGAGAGATGCCAGGAAACCATGTAGCTGCATGAAAACCATTCTGTCCTCTACCGAGTCCCTGCAGAGATACTGAGTTGCATCCAAAGTCCAGCACATGCTCCGGCCAGCTTGCTCTCTTATTGTGGAGGCGCACAGGACTTATAGCACAAAGTCACAATACACGCTTATGTGCACAGTGATTTATCCACATGCTCTAAAGACCTATTGTTCAAGACTCAGCAAGCTAAGGCGCTTCTAGAATAGCATGTTTACCGTAGGCACATTCATTTTGCTATTATGTGCCCACTGAATGGTGCTTAGAAAGCCGCAGTCAGATTTTGTTATTGTTGTTTTGCTAGACTATAACAGCCCAAGCCAAAATAGGCCCAGGAAGTAAAGATTGTCTGAACAATTTCCAGCTCAACAATAGGATGACTTGCATGTGAGAAGGAATAAACAAGAAGAGACAATTTTGACTTAATGAATGGTGATGCTAATTTGTAGCACTGCAATTTGCATAATTTAATTACGGTCTGGCTTTATAATTCATGTCTAACGTTTCCACGTGACAATTTCCCAATGTTCGACTAAACTCGTCTGTTTCTTCCAGCTTTGCCTAGCTACACGTGCGGAAATCCTGGAGTGCTTCTCAACGGACACCAGCAAGGGACCACGTTCAACATCGGAGACAAAATCCGCTACAGCTGCAACCCGGGTTATGTTTTGGAGGGTCACACAACTTTGTCTTGTCTTGCCACTTCAGCCGGTACTGCTGCGTGGGATTTCCCTCTGCCCTACTGCAGAGGTACGTAACATGGCATCATTCGATTATTTTTGTAGAATTCATAAGCTGTGATCAGCCGTTATTAAAAGTCGTCAGTCTCTATGTAGGTTCTTTACATGTCGAGGATTTGCTACACCTAAATATGCGAGTTTATGTCAGCATGAGATGAGACACCGTGCCATCTGCATCCAGGCCAGGAGTCAGGAAGTCCTCACATGAGCGAGCACACATGGCTGGGCTCACTCACATGCCAGAACACGCAGTTACATGCCTGGTCAACGCAAAATTATCGTGCATGCATTTTAATAACAATACCGGAATGAATTTTCTTCAATATTCTTTTTGTTTTTTGCACATTTTCTTATACAGCACCAGCTTGCCATTTAGAACCCAAATGTGCTATTTCATTTTCCTCAACAATGCTCACCCAAACTCCTCAGGGTACTCAAGGATGTGATTCTGTCATCTACTCAGCCAAAATTACACACAAGTTGTTGAAGCTGGCAATTTCCCTCGTGATTAATTCAAGTTTCCCAGTAGCACATGAAATTCAACATGTACTCCTGCGGGCGTCTTCACAATGCGTATGAGAATTTTTAATGATACTCTAGTTTCAGGCAATGGCTGCCCATTTGTCTTGGTGCAGAACTCACAATCTGCCGTTTGCCGCGGCTGCCAAATGCTTCTTGCCCAGTTGACCTATAATTGAGGGTAATCTATCGGTGGCATTAAGTGACTAGTGTTTTGTGGCTGGACACTACATTAAGTATGGTTGCTCAATTGAATGAGATGCTCCATGATAATCGGGTTTAAAAATGCATTCATGGTTTTTATAGTTAAGAATTGCAAAATATGTGTTCAGTAATACTGTATGGCGTTCCACAGGGTTCAATCTTAGGTCCCATACTGTTTTCATTGTATATGCTGCCCCTGGGTTCCATTTTAAGAAATCCTTTCTGATGACATTCCACATAACATTCTGGCCTAGATAGAAGATGCTGGACTGAGTATCACGAAGCTCGCGGCGTCCACATTTTAAATTCACTTGCTGAATGCTGCAAACAATACCGAGGTGAAGTTCGGTTCCAGATTCTGCCCTTCAAAAGTGGAGAAGCCAGCTTGTGTGGAATTTTAATCCTCTCCCTCATCCACTGTCACTGCAACGATCACCACTCTCGCCATCGCTCCCTTTCTTCATCCCCCAAGCCTTCACTTCTTTCTCCGTCACCTGTCTTCTCCTTCTCGCTGCCCTTCTGTCTTGGTTTCCCTCCTATTTAAGTTCACACCTCACAGGTTTCCGCTTGTCTGTACACTCCCTCGCTCTCCCGCGGGGTAGTCGCCGTTGTGACAAGTAGGATGGATGACGGACAGCTCGAGCTGGCCACACACTGACGAGTCGCACACTAGACTGAGACGAAGCCACACATTTTAAATCACCCGGGAAGTGACATATTCACAACTAGTCCATTTCAGTACCTTACACACTGTGTATATTCTCCCATGAGAAGTGATCTGTTGTATGAAGTGATGAACATATCAGTCACCAGACGGGCGATTAATCCGCTTAACACATTCAAAGCATTCTTGAGCATCCCTTTAAAACAGATCTGCCTTGATTAACATAAATATGAATTAATCAGGGTGTAATTATGTCTCCCCAAGTTGTATCATGTTGCATCATGCACTCTTTGCCCCACTTGCACGTTTTAAAATCAATGTAATCCTTTCTGGCTCTTGATCATGGAGGACGATAGAAGAACATGCTCACTGTGCGTCTTTGTTTTCCATTAGGATGCTTTCCCAGCAGTGAAGGAAAAAAAAAGCAAGGCAAATCTTAAACTGCAATGTTGAGCTTGTCTCATCACTGTTAAGCTACTTAATAATCAGATGTTTTTTTTTTCATTCAAAAACTAGTTTGAGAAGTGTTCGCATTTGCATTATAAAAGTGATAGAACAATCAGGTTGCTATTTTAGGTTTAGTGTATCCAACCCCAAAAAAAATAAACCCTAAAATGTATTTGTGTGACTTTGAAACTGTTTGTGTGGACCAAAAGTTTATTTTGGAAAACAATTTGCTGTCCTACTCCCCACAGCGGACGACGGGTGCGGTGGGACACTCCGAGGTCAGAGTGGAGTGATCACCACTCCCAATTACCCCGCTGAGTACAACAATAATGCTGACTGCACGTGGACCGTCCTGGCCGAGCCAGGAGACACCATAGCCCTGGTGTTCTCTGACTTTCATCTGGAGGATGACTACGACCTGCTGGAGGTCAGCGGTACCGAGGGCTCGTCGCAGTGGTGAGTAGTCAGCTTATTTGTGCAAAGAGCTTAAACCATAGGATGCGTTGTGATTTTCAAGTAGAACGAAGCCATTTTGTGAATAACCAATTACCGTATTTTTCGGACTATACAGCACACTTCAAATCTTGAGGCTGTACTGAATATTTTAAAGTCTGTCACATACACACACATTGTTATCCTTTCAATTAGTCGGTCTTGGGTAACTTGCATGTTCAGCTCTAACGATGAGGAGGTAGGACATCATGATGTCAGCGTAGTCTTCCCGCCATCTGTGGCAGCTCCCACTCGCAATGACAACTTTCTCAGCACGGGAAGCAATTAGTGAGCGGGGCAGACAGGAGAGGTATGTATAGATGCAAGCAACAAAGCATGCACAATATACAATATGTTCTACCAGGAGCGGCTAGGTGTCAAGAATAATCTACCCGATGAGCTGTTCACTTCAACAAAACTTTTAATTAAAAGCTGCATATGTCAATACAAAGAATAATGAAGTCGTTCAGCATAAACACTGAAGAAAAACATACAATGATGACTTGGGACTGTCCAACAAAAGAAAACTGCTCCATATGAGAAGACTCCTTAAAGTGGCAGTATGTGCTTCTTTTGTACATCCGACAATACAATGTCATTGGCCTCTTGTCCCCGGACTTTGATTTGTTCTCTGTTGCTGTACCGAGACACACATCTCGACAGAATCAGTCCGTTGTTGTGATCTGGAGTCGATCCATGTAATTGCTTCACTGTCTTAAATGAAAACTAGTGGGAGGAAAGTGACACTGTTGATTTTGGAGAAAAGAAAAAGTTTGAAGGACTGTTTATAGTCAAGAAAATGTCCTGGTTCCACGTCATTCGATAAATATAATAGCAACCTCCATGTGACAGAACATTACAACATACACAATGTTCCAACCTATGACAGAATAACCTTCTACCTGCATCAGACTGTAATTATTTGAGACTCACAACTCTTATGTACCTACCTTCTTGTTTCGCACACAAACCCATACTTTGATTGACAGCCCTGCAGAGTTAAGATTCTGAAAGGCAGTACAGAAAAGATAACCTTGAAAGCTGCCTTCAGTAGCGCAGATGTGCATGCTGATTAAACGGCACACTGGAAAGGTCTTGCAGAAAGACAAACCGGATTCATGGGGTTACCTTGGTGTGGCTAATGCAGGAAATCCTGACGTTCAGAAGAAAAAATGACTGGAGCAAAGGTGCTTTGTGCAGGAAGTTAATTAAACTCTGTCAAATGCGATCAAACAGTGAGCGTAGCGTCGCGTTGATCTGACAGCGTTTGATGTCTTTAAATCTACAACAATATTATGATGGAGAAGGGAAACATCTAGGCAGGATGGCAGCCCTCGAAGACCCTGAATTGCCCACCCACTGCATGTCAAACTTGGCATTTGAGTCAATCCAGTAAATATTCAAGTTGCACATTTAAATGCAGCATCTTCTGGTAAAGCAGGTAAAGTCATTGAAGTGGTTTTACGATTTGTCATGACAAAACAACACAAAGGCAGTTATTTTGAGTACCGTATTTTCCACACTATAAAGCGCACCGGATTATAAGGCGCACCTTCAATAAATGGCCCATTTTAAAACTTTGTCCATATAGAAGGCGCACCGGATTATAAGGCGCACCTTCGATTAATTCATTTTAAAATTTTGTCCATATATAAATCCATATATTTGGACACGCCTGCCGTAGTGGCTCAATATTGGTCCATATATAAAGCGCACCGGATTATAAATTATATAATTGGTTTTTGAGAAAATTTGAGGTTTTTAGGTGCGCCTTATAGTGCGGAAAATACGGTATTTCAATAAGCAGACGGTGGATACTTGCCGCAAATGTGTCTAAATGGAGGCTTCAGCCTGGTAGTGGATTGGCTGCGTGCTCTTCGGGGTTATTGTTTGTTATGCTGTGACCTGTTTCTCATAACGCCGACTGGCGGGATTGGGTGCACTTTGCTTCAGAGCTTTGCTGGTAATTCACTGCAGCATCACAAGTCCGGTCACGTCTCCTTGGGGCTCAACTGTGGCATTGCTCCTTCTCCTACGCTCCCTCCACCAAGCGCGAGTCATAAAACGTTTGAGCAGATCGTTTTGTCTGATTGTCTAATGAAAGTCTATACACTTGCATTACATATTCTATAGTCATTTAGCCTAAGTGGTGCTCTCATCATAAAAGCAAACGAATCATCCAAGAAAAACCTGAACTAATAGTGAATTGTGTTTGGTTGTGTTTGATAAAGTTTCGCAGACTGCAGTTGTGACTCACCTCCAATTTTTTTTTTTTTTTGCATGACTTCATTCTGAACCATCACAAAAAATTCCCATCATACTTTTTTATATTATATTATGGGCAATGAAAGTTTCTATTTAGTTTCTTAGAAATTTATTTTGTGCTACAAATCATCTTTTTCCAGCTTGAGGCTTTCAACTTTACATAGGTCATCTAAAGATTACAAAATAAAAGGGATGTCAAGGATCATTGCGTCAACCTCCGAATTATATACTAGCTATCAAAGATCTCATCTCACAGCATCTGAATCCCTTTCTATTCCACGTTATCATACAATTATCTTTTTCTTCGTCGTCTTCTTCTTCTGACTTCAGACCTCGCGGAGGTGTTTGAAAGTCAAACGTATCGTTCGTAGTCGACTTTGATATCCTATCCTTCAAAGTCTACAGATACGACTAACCTGACTGGAGAAGACCTTTGTTTTACTTTTTAGAAATATTTTGCCGTCATAGTTGTAAAAGTTTAGCCTATCAGTCTGCAGCGATGGATCAATAGCTGTCGTCATCAGTCTGCCAACCAATGCCCCTCCGAGCCTATTCGTCTGCCTAAAGATTTATTAATGGCAGCTCTTGCTTGAAGACTCAATCTGCAACGTGTCATCAATCAACAATGTTATCTCCAAAAACCTTGTGCCGTGTTGCAGATTGGCTCATCGTAGACCTCCGACACTTTAATCCATCCTCCCACGTGTCTCATTGCTCTTACTAAAAACTGCAAGGTGATGTACAGTTGGATAGAAATCAAGGTTAGCAAAAAAAATGAGTGAAAGCCATTTTTGTGGAACTTTACAAAGTTCCCTCTAGCTTGTTTCTCACAGCGATGTAAACATGCAACACCGGATTAGCATTGTGAATTATTGTTGATCATCTGTGTTTTGTTAAGAAACAGCAGGAGCGGGAATTGACTTTACAATGTTTAGGCTAACGGGCAAACTGGCTCCCTGGAGGTGTGCTGCTTATAGTAAAGTGCCTGTGTAAGCATGTCACACCTTATTCCAGCGGGAGCAACAGAACATGCAGAGGTTAAAGGCAATGGGCCACATCACTGCACCCTGACTGGGTGTCTCTTTAGCTGTGTTTACACGGCACCACTGGGATCCAATCTGTCACTTTTAACAATCCCTTGCATGCACTCGACACACAAATCTGCTGATGCTTAGGAAACAACTGAGGTATTTTCCTTTTGGATTTGTCTGCAGTAATATAACAGTCTCAAGAATAACATCAGAAATGCAATACTACCTGTGGCGTCCCGCAGGAGTCAATACCAAGCCCGGAGATTTTTATTAGATGTTGAAATTAGGAAACTGGTTTGACGGTTTATTCGTCTCACTTCCTTGGATTTAATTTCATCTCAGGGATGGTAGTCTGTCCCTCTGCCATAGGTTCCTTAGTTCATCAGCTCACCATGACCTTGAGCAGGATAAGCTGTATAGGAAATAGATGATGGAATACTGTAAAAGTGGAATACTTAACAGACAGACATCACAAATGTTTATCCCTTTAGAATTATATTTGGATCCAGGTTCTAAATTATCTAGTTGTATTCTAAAAGATAAGCAAAACACAATACATTTAATGTGTGGCAATAGTTCAAAGAAAATTCCCCACTGGCCTTTAAAAGCAGACAAACGTATTCAACTAAATGTTGACATGGTTTTGGGTTGCTACACTAACAATGTCATCTTGCCACTTGCAACCCCCTCGAGAGCACAAACATGTCGCTTTTTGTTCCGGGTCACTGCTCAGCCACAACCAGTTCCACAAAACATATTCGAGACTCCGCTTTTTCATAATACAATCCACACAAAAAGATAAAGCATACGCACAAAGCCATGTGCAACATCTTTGCAAGACTAACCATGTTGGCAAATAATTTAATATGACAGCAACAGCCAAGAGCATCAAGACTGCCCACCTTCATGCCAACTCAAATCACTTTGTTGAGTTACATTAACATACATTAGGAATATATTAGTTGAGGACTGCAATGTTCATAATATTATACTGTAAGAGTAAAAAATATTGAGCCT
Source organism: Syngnathus typhle (assembly GCF_033458585.1). Lineage (NCBI taxonomy): Eukaryota > Metazoa > Chordata > Actinopteri > Syngnathiformes > Syngnathidae > Syngnathus > Syngnathus typhle. The sequence continues at coordinate 4,905,356 of NC_083757.1, forward strand.
ATAAATCTTAAACTACTTTTGGTTTATTGAATAGGGATGCGTCAAATGTGCCTTTTAGGCCAGCATGACTCAGTTGATCCTCCTACGCAATGTTATTTCTTTTTAAATAATACCAAAAATCTTTTTAAACTGAATATTTAGAGCCACAAGTTGTTAGTTGATTGTCCTCTGTGAATTAGGTGTGAAATATTCCTACTCATCACTTTTTTTTTTTTATTTGAGGTGACATTCAGGGCAACCTGAATATATTTACAGAGGAACCTTTATGAACTCGGGTGAACGTGCCTTGACCAGCAATTACCGGCGCTGCACGGCAATGTGCCTCCCATAAAAACTCTTTTCAACTGCATCAATAAACGTAGGAAGCCCAAGGGTGACAGCCAACCCTAAATGGAAAAGACAGTTGGGTGTATTCTGATTTCAACTTTTTTTCTGGATTGCGGAGAAATATATTGATTTTTATATGAACAAAATTAACCAAAAAATCTCTCTGGCTGATTGAATTTTTAAATAGTTGGCAAAATGCTCGTAGGGTAGCAGGGATGATTAAAAAAAAAGATTAGTCTGGTTCGGGGACACACTGAGGCAGAATTATTGCTGGCTAGCTTTTATCTTTTTTGTACATCAGTGTTTAATATTGTGGCATTATTAGCTTGACTATCATGCTCCCAGACGCTGTGATAGCGACGGATTACGGAAGGTGCTGCGTCCGCTGAACTGGGGTAAAGCTGTGTGATTTGTCATTGCATGATTAATTAGTGAGCTGTTTGCATGGACGATATGGATCGAGCTCATCCTTTTGTCCCCACCGACATTCATAGAATGCAATGGCGGGATCCAATTAAAAATGAGCACATGTTGTTTATCAGCCACAACTTTTCAAATATTTCCCCTCACTAATAATCAGACGGAATGTCAAAAAGCATAGCAGCAGGAAAGATTCAGATTTTTTTATTTTTTTTTATGTGTGGATATGATAAGGAAATTAATGACTTATGTATTACGATTTCAGCAAGGTCAATTTGTATTTGTGTGGCAAATTCTCATTGTCAAATCTGATTGACCTCTTTAATGACACCAATTGGTAATTTTACTGACGGGAATTTGACTAAAAATTGGTTTGGCTCGTTACACCATCTTGCTAGTTAGTCCCGGAGTGTAAAGTGTACAACATTCAAGCAAGGGTCTATTAATTATTGATATTTGAACAATACACTTGCGGGATATACACAATGACTAAGTGTGCCGAGCAAAACATGTCCCTGGTTGAAAATGGAAAGTTCCCATTAAGAAATTTGTTCTTGCCAATTTTTTTCTTGTCTAAAAGAATATTTTAAGGAACAGAAGTACTATTTGTAAAATAGGCTTATGAAAAGACATTTTTAATATTAGAACAGCTTGTTCAAATTATTAAATGTCTGAAGTAAGGGCTTTTGAGTACTGAGCAAGAAGTGGTTCATTTTGATACAAATCTCATTCCGTGCCCCGTGGTACCAAAATATGCTCTTGTGGCTTCATTGGGCCTCACCCAATTTAATCAAGTGATAGTTTGAAGAAATTCAAGTCACTGCGGGATGGACGGGTAAAATAGCAGCGGCTCAAAAAAAAAAAAAAAAAACTCTTTCCAATTACTTTATATTCACGTGTACTGTAATAAAGCTGCCAGGAGTGCACGTGATGCATGAAACTATTTTAGCACTCAGGAGTTACACGTTATTGAATTTGTAAACTACACACTGTGTGTTTTTTTATTTGAAGTCGCACAAAGTAACATAAAAAAAGCTACTGCTGTCAAATGTTCCATTTTTAGGAGGCTTTAAGATGTGAGGTTTCTTATCATCTGAATCGCATCTGCAGAAGCGGTAGCTGTTGAGGTTAAGGGGGTGGGGTGAAAGGTCAGCGCTGACTCTGGCACATGGAAAGAGTCCTTCTAATTGGATTTGGGTTTTTTCATGACAAATTGGCCACAGTCAGGTGTTGTGAAAAATGTTCCACATTTCCCAATTTTTTTTAAATCTATCATGAACATGACTTTCTCCTCCCTATTTGGTAGAACAATAATAAATATTAATAAACTTCTTGAAATAGATGGATGAAATATTATACATAATCCCAAAAGCCCAACACTATGTTAGCATTCTAAAATGACTTTTGGTCTGAGTGAATTGAAGGTTAATAGAACAAAAAAGGTGAAGTTGAACGTTCCCAGTCTGTAATGAAGTTTTAAAAAAGTCATTTTCAGTCAAGACACAAGATAAGATGATGCAGTATATTTTTGGAAATTTCCACTGCAAATATTTTAATTGCAACAATAAGAAAAGGAAAATTCCCTATAATATTTTGTTCACTCAAATTTAGGCTAGTGTTATGTAAACAAATTGGATCATTTTGAAAATGTCACAGCATGACACAAAAAAAAAAAGAATTGTGGCGAATAATGGCCGGTTGCAAAATGAATCATCAGTCTGTAAAAGTCCGACAAAGGGTTAGCAGTGTACACAACAAAGCATTTTTTTTTCTTGCACTACATCCTTTGCTGTTAAACCTTCCAGGATGAAAGTGAATGCATGAAGGGTTTTGTGTGTGACCCCCGTACCAATTAAATCGAACGTACACGATGCTGCTGTACAAGTGGGTGGACAACAGCGGAACACACAGATGATGCGTTCAAACGATTTTTTTCATTTATACCTGCCTGCTAGTGTCATTTTTCTCGCGTCACATCTTCTGTTTCCAAATCATCTTACCAGTTACTCCCTAATGCTTCAAAAACAATCCATTGAAAGTCGGTCATGCTGAAAATCAAACAATAGGCCAGCGAAAGCACACATTGTTCTCTGCGTAGGTGAAAAGCGGCTGAGTGGGGAGCCAGACGAAAATCACATTAGTTCCTCCGAGCAAGTTGTTGTCTTTGAATCCACAAATATAAACTCCTGATATGAAGTGTAAACGATCCCCTTGTGTCTCTCGAGCTGGAGCTGCTACGGTGAAGATTATTCTCGTTAGAACACGGCGGACACATTTATTGATAGAATATACTTTAAACTACCACTTTGTACGCTTTAACTACAATTCTCTCCATTCTATCCAACCTACTTAGTTTTAAGTCGTATTTGTTATATCAGCAGTTACGTGATTTAGAATAAAACCTAAGGGTTGTATCCCATATATAAATCACAAAGTTATGTCGGACTTTGGCGAATAAAAATGTTTAATTATAAGCACTTTGGGCGATAAAAGTGTCGGAAATTGATTAAGGCTTATTTTAACACACCCTGCAGATTGAGGCCAAGTGTGAAAGAAGACCGTATTGTTTCATTGATGGAAAAAGGCGGGTTGAATAATTATCCCTGAAAATAAATGGTGATGGTTTAACTGGTGACGATTATTTTTTTTTAGAATCCTGAACCCTGAAGTTGATTAGCTTCGTTGTATTATTTTGACCTTTATATATTGTTTGATGACTTCCTTGTCAGGAATTATTCTTTAAAAGGGAAAGTTCTGACTCGGCATTATTTGTCCATTATAAAAAGTGCACATGAGCAGATTGTATGGCAACAGTTTTATATGCCATTTAGTTTTACGAGTGTCAGTAAGTTACCGTTGCTAATGGGATGTTGTTAAATCAGGGACACGTTTAATGAGCGCAAGAACCTCCAAAAATGATTTTTAAGAGATTCTCGTTTGTTTCTATTCGTTACAGAGTTCAACCAAACGCAACAATAGACGACTTATAAAAGTCGGCTATTATCCGTTTACACCGATATTAGTATTTACAAGTTTGAGTAACACGCATCAAATAAAATATGTCAAGCTGTCTTTGTAAGGATTTTGGAACGACTTAAATCAGAACATTGACCTTGAACCGTTTCAATAGACGCTTTCATCTCGGCAATGTGCTCTCTTTTGTTTGCCTTGCTTCTCTGCATGTTTTCATTGCCGGCCAATTTGTCGCTGGTGGTTTATTTGTTTGTTCTTGATAAGCCGTCAGTTAAATACCCGGGGTGCGCTAATCAGTCCTTGAAAATGACATTTGTTTGAAAGTTACCATTAGATAAAAGGACCTGAAAACAATACTTGTAACATTTCGGTGCATTCATTTTAAGTTATAAATAATAAGTCTGGAATGGATTATAGTAAAAGAACAATTGTGCAGAGCAACCTCTTCCAAGCATACCCAAAGAGGGGAAGTGTATAAAACTCAAGCATGCATAATACGCACTCTTGCAAACTTTATTGGCTTTTAGATGCCAACTGGGTTGAAACACGTCATGGACTGCTTGATAACACCCTAAAATTTTTGTAACCCAAGTCATTAATCTTACTGGTGGCGAAATCAATTGCCGATTAAGTGGCATTGAAACCTCGACTTGCATGAATTGAGATGCTCGAGGTTTATGTTTCTGCGCTACGCATAGAAATGTATTTTTTCCACCATCTTGGGTTTTTTATTCCCAATGCGCTGTCCAGCATATATTTAACTTTAAATTCATGTGACATATTTAAGGCAGAGCAGATAGAAAAGAAACAGAGTGTTGCTCTCCCTGGAAGGAAATTTCTTTCAATCAGTGTCCATATCATATGTTCAGTGAAAGCAGAAAATTAGACCAGAAGAGGAACACAGGAATCCCTCTGAAGATTTAGCAAGACACCCTGCTGGGACCAAAAGTCTGCTTTTAAATTATACAAAAGCTACTGAAATAGAAGAACGGCTATTCTATATCTTTCTGACCAAGGGAGATGTAAGAAAAGAGAACATGTCGGCATGATGAAGTTCCAAAGTGGCTTATATGAAACAATACTGCCTCGAGGGCTTCGCGGCAAACTTTATCGGTTGATGGATTTTGTTTACCACGATCAAGAACTGATTGGCGGTTCAGTTGAAAGTTAAAACCTCAAGTGTATAGTGCATTTCCGCGACATCTCAAGGTCACAGCCAACACACTAAAACCGCCACCCCAGACTTTCCCACTGATTACTTTCACTGAAGGGATTTTGTGTGACTATCAGTGGCATACGGCCATTCCAGCGTGTCCGCATCCGCGATACTTCATCTGGATTAGCCTGTCCTGCGCTATAATACACATCATTAAAATGCCTAAAGTTTTGCTTTAAAGTCACCGTGACCCCTATTCCACTACACACACTTGCATACAGAGCAGACATCTGATTGATCTTGTAAAGTAGCTGCAATTATAAGCGACGTCCAGCCCGGGAACGGTCCCTCGACTTAACTAACCATGGCAACTCCCACATGTGAACAGGTTCATTAGATCCAGTCATGCCCCTATTAACACGTTTGATCCTGCTGTGGAACCAGTCACCTCTGACACCTAAACTCCACCCACTTCTTAGTTTGATTGCCGAGAATAGAGAACAGATGATGCAAAAATAACGCCACGCGAAAATTTTGACTGCATGAAAATGATCAGATCTATTTTTAACTACCGTGTTTTCCGCACTATAAGGCGCACGGGATTATAAGGCGCACCTTCAATATATGGCCCATTTTAAAACTTTGTCCATATATACGTCGCACCGAATTATAAGGCGCACCTTCAATGAATGGCCCATTTGAAAACTTTGTCCATATATAGTGCGGAAAATACGGTACCAACCCCTATCAAACCCACAGAAAGTGAGCTATACTTCTGAAAGCACCCTTAACGTGTCGCGTCCCATAATGGCGTGATATCCACCTTCAATCAAAAAACATCCTCGTCTTTCACCTTGCTCTGGACCAAAACATGTTTTATTGGACTAGAAATCATTAAAGAAGTCTCAGACACTGGAGCTCCGGGACCAAGCAAAAGAAAACTGATTTAGCGCCGTGCTCTCAAGACAATAATAAACTAATACAGGGAAGGTTCATTGGAACCATAGAAAGCACAAAGAAGCACGCCATCCTTCAGAAGACCTCCAACAGTCTGCTCCACACTAACTGCACTGCTCCCTGTAGTCCCCTTCATTTCCACACTTATATGTTACATGGGAAAAAAAAGTGGCGCAATCTGGGAAGAAACTGACAAATTTGTTAGGTGTTATGATGGGATGAACACTTTGTTATATACTTTATCGTTACTGCCACATTTTATGGGTTGCACAGGCTTGTTGTCACCTGAGTCTTTAGCTTTTTTTATTTGTCAGACTCTATTTAAGTTATTTTGTGCTCAGACTGCCGTGAGAGACAAATCAATGTGTTCGTTCTTTCTTATGATATTTCATTTTTATATAATATTATATTGCTACTGTTAGTGATCTGTGGGGGATCATTTAAAGCTAGTGAGTAGTGTGATCATGATCTGACTCTTTTCTATTCTCCTTGGCGATATAACACACACCCCGAACAAATATGGCCGTTCATATCGGTATTGCATCAGCTATCAAGTCCACTGTCGTATGATGCATACACCTGATTTTCAATTTTATCATGCATAAATAAATGCTAAAAAATAAAATGTATTACATAAAATATATTATATATTATATAAATAATATATATTACGAATAAATATATTAAAATAATATATAAAATAAATAAATTAAAATGTCACTACGGATAAATAAATTTAAAAAAAGGAAATATATTAAATAAAGTAAATTATGATTAAATATATTAAAACAAATATTAAAAAAAAAAAAAATGATACAGCTTGAAAGAGTCTATCAAGATTTCCCGAAGCACTTAAGCACTTGTGTCTTTTATTTAAGTGCATTCGGGTGCACAAGATGTGCTAACTAATCCGTTTGTGGCGTGCTTAAAAAGCTCTCAACATAATACTCAAAGGTACTCATCTCCGTTCTGTTTCGATGTACTTACAGGTTCACTGGCCCGAACCTCCCCTCTCCCATTATTAGCAGCAAGAACTGGCTTCGTCTGCATTTTACATCGGACGGCAACCACAAACTGAAAGGTTTCAGCGCTCAATACCAAGGTAGGATAATGTGAATGGCATCAAAATGTCCACATGTAGATTTTGATGAGCAATTTAAGATTTTTGGACTCTTTGTGGCTGCAAGAGCAAAATCTTAACCTATGAACTTGTGTCAAAAGATAATTCATAATATAAGAGGGCGACAGATCTGCTGAGTGTGTTCCGAGGGAAATAAAATATTAATGACCTTACTTTTCATTTTGTCCTACTCTCAAGAAGACTGAACATAGACGATGATGTCAAGGCCAGTGGAGAAAAACCTGATGGAAAACATTTTTGCTTTAATTTTCAGCGAAAATGAGCAAAAATATATTTTTTTCAATCTGCTCGTGTCATATAAATGTTTAATCTGCTTTTCATTCTAAACCATGTTTTCCATTTCATCCTGTGCACAGTAGATTTCATAATTATTTCTATTTTTAACTTTATATGTTCTGTACATTGAACAAACACGGATGCTAATGCCCAAATACCATCCTTCCGTTTCTTAACGTTTGCACTCATTATGTCTCTCTTTCACGGTTCCGCGTTTTACGAGACTCCGGTAGCAGCGCACGTTTCATGAACACACTGTCTTTATTCTCTTTTTCTGTCAGCGTCATCAGAAAGGCACACACTTTAGATGTCAAGAACTGACAAAGTCATCAAACTGAATGAGTATGAAAAAAGAAACAGAGAGAGTTTGATGAAGGTTTTTGAAATTCCTCTGCAAATATTCATTGACAGACGATGAGCATTTGTTTTCGGAGCAAATTTAAACAGGTTCCCCCCCCTCCTCAAGCAAAAATGATGCCACTCATAATGTTAGGATTTTTTTCTTCCCCTCTACAGTGAAGAAGATGACTGAGCTGAAGTCTCGGGGTGTCAAGATGTTACCGAGCAAAGACAACTATCACAAGATCTCAGTCTGTAAGTTTTTCACTAAAATATACAAAATAATATAAACAATAATAAAAAAATATATATAATAAAACATACAAAATAATACAATTAATAATACAAATAATAATAATATAAAAAATAAAGACATATTTTTGTTTTTCCCCCCAGTGTCTCAAATGGGTGTGGCACAAGGACACAACATGTGTCCCGACCCTGGCGTCCCAGATCGAGGCAAAAGAAAAGGCTCTGATTTTAGGTAAAACCAAAAACCGTGTTGAATATTCAAATAGGAATCTGAATATATCACCTGAACGTACGTCATCTGCCGCAGGCGAGGTGCCACCGTGCATTTCTCCTGTGACGAGGGTTATGAGCTGCAGGGCTCCAAGAGCATCAGTTGCCTGCGAGTGACTGACAGCTACGTGGGCTGGAGTGACGAACGGCCCATCTGTAGAGGCAAGTGTCTGGAGAACTGGAGGTCACCACAATATGCTCCAAATTTTACGTCATTTGCTTACTAAGTTTGCATCATTTGACTGACTAGTCTTTTTTTGCCATGTATTATTTTTATAAGGGTCATCAAGGTCAGAGCAAATATTATTAATCGCTTTGTAGCGGCTTCACTAAGTGTTTTACCCGGACTGGTTCAAGTCCTTTTAAATAATTTTTGGCACTTTAAAGGTACCCACGCACACACTTGCCTTGGAGCACTCATTGAAATTCTGCGTTAATTTGAAAGGATGTTTAACAGCTCCTCTATGCAGATCCCTGCAGGCCTTGATAACAAAAGTCACATTGTCCTTTGAAGGATTGGCTGCTTCAAAGTTTTCACTCCCTCTGCACTGAGGAGCCACATTGTTGTCCTAACAGATTGTTTTGATGTGTACACATTAGTTAGGCTTTCTTATGATTGCGTATCACTCTCTTGCATATACACAAATGTCAAAGCTCCCCTCTGGATGTGCCGATTTTCCAAAGCTGGAAATTTGGACGCTGCAATGCTCACAAGATTTATTATTATTGAATAGTATTTACGAGTTTATAGAACCAAATAGAAATATTTTTTTCTCCCTAAAGCTGCGAGTATTGTATATTGAGTATATTGAGCTGCATTATCAGTGGTGCAAAACCTTGAAGCTCCATTTTCGAAACGTCGCTGAGAAGGGAAGCATCTTACTTATGTCTGACATTATAAATGGAAGTCTCTGCGCTTTCACATAGTTTTATTTCCTCAAAGTTATGATTGTAATCATAAATCACAGTGGACACTTTGGCACGGCTTCAAGGATTTTCAGACAAGACATAGAAAGACAAAAAATAGGTTCCAGATTTTGTCCATGCTGCAATTATTATCAGTATGAACAGGAAAAAAAATATATACGGTTAAGAATTAACCCTCGAGGGAGTCCATATGCAGCTGATTTAACTCAACGAAGAGAACCAGATAATGATGTCCTAATACGATTGTAAGGATGTAAGGAATCCAATTTCGAAATGAGCCTTCCAGGCCTCATCACCAGCGAATCAGCCAAAGGCTTTTATGATTAACTTTATCTGGGCTGCACTTGGGTCAAGAAGTACTGGAGTCTAAATTTCTAATCTAATGCTGATCATTGCAGTTTCCTCGCTGATAATGATCTGTATTATTTTAGCCCCAATGTGTGGAGGTCAATTAAAAGGACCGAGCGGTGTCATGACGTCTCCAAATTATCCGGTCCAATACGACAACAATGCTAACTGCACTTGGGTCATCACTGCGACAGATACGTCTAAGGTAGGTGTCAATCGAAATAAATCGTCCAGCATTGATTATTTAATTTATTCTCATTGATGTTGTCTAGGTGATCAAGCTGACCTTTGAGGACTTTGACCTGGAGCGAGGCTATGACACACTGACAGTAGGGGATGGCGATGTGGTGGGGGACCAGAAAACCGTCTTTCACGTGTGAGTATCGACTCTGACCCACTCTGACTTCTCCCTTCCTAAACAACTTTGTTGGATTCTGCAATCCGTCGGTTTTATTATTATTCGCAGCATTTTAATTTTGGCAAAAATAATTCCCTCCATCCCCAATGATGCATGTGTGGCATTGTGTATTGTCATTATACAGCACCTTTTTTTATATTCTGACTAGCTTCCAATTGCCATCGCTGAATTTGGAACCCTTAATTACTTGCTCTTCATCTTGGCATTCCTACCTAATTAGAATTGAATGAAATTACTATTGAGATTGGGGCAAATTACTTCGGAGCCACTGACTGATTTCCCACTCACTAAGCCTCAACTATTTTATTTTCTCTTTCTTACGTTATAATGTCAGATAATGAATGAATATTAAAAGAAATATTTTTATTAGTCTGTCAGGTACCACCACTCCGGATCTGGTGGTCAGTACCAGTCATCAGATGTGGCTGAATTTCAAAACGGATGATACCAGCGGATCTCTGGGCTTCAAGGTTTCTTACGAAGGTAAGTGCTGCTTGAAAGGTTTTTGCAATATCAGCATTGTCAAGTGTTCATTGTTTGATGGAAATGAAGCTAAATGGCTTATTTTGACGACTCACTGAAGGGTGATCAAGGTCAAGTTGTGCAAGTTTTTCAAGTGTCTGCAGCTTTCTGAATCCATTTTTACCTTACCCCGCATTGCAAGACGTCTCCCTGGCCCAAAGATGTTTGTTTTCCATCAGTAAAAATAACCCAGAAAGTGGAACAGTATGCAGAAAGCAAATGTAATTAAAACAATGAGTTCTGCTTAATGAAGGAGAAGATATGCTTTGAATTCTTTCAACTCGCAAGTCTAATTTGCATCCTGAAACCCTCTCAAAATAATTTACCCCAGAAAAAAACATTTCAACACAATTTTTTGTTTTGTTTTGTCTCCACCAGAAATTGACCAAGGCAGCTGCGGTGACCCCGGCATCCCCGCTTACGGTAAACGCGAGGGGACAGGTTTTCGTCACGGTGACAGGCTGTACTTTGAATGCTTGCCTGCTTTTGAGCTGGTGGGAAAGAAGAACATCACCTGCCAGAAGAACAACCAGTGGTCGGCCAAGAAACCCAGCTGCGTTTGTAAGTTCGTGTTTTCGCATGAACACAATGAATTTGTCTACATTAATATGCATGACGGTTGTGGATGAGCGCTGGCTTGTTGCATAATAAATGGTCGGATTAGCTCGGCAGTTTGCAGCAATGTGAATTTTCCAACAACATGTTGGGTTGGCTTCCCAATTATTGCAAAGACAAATGGAGGAAGTCAAGGAAAGGTAAATAATTCCAATTGCTGTATCACTCATAATCTGGAGATAAACATTTGATTTGGGGAGATAAACACAAATTATAGTTGACACACAGAAATGACAGTGTTGATTAAATTTAGCTTCAGCAAAATCTTGTTTATTGACTAAATTTGAGTTTAGGAAATAACACAAATGAACACTGACGGATTGTCATCTGCACCAGTGCTGTTGCTATTTTAAGCAACCCACTGTTGGCATTTCTGCCATGAAATATTCGCTACAGATCTTAGCTAATGCTGTTTCTCAGGCAACGTGGCTTGAATTTTTTCCAAGCTAATACCAAGACATGCTCTTGATGAACCCGATGTCGTCAACGCTAAAAAATTCTGTCTCGTCCCTCTTTGCAGTTTCCTGTTTCTTCAACTTCACCACACCCTCGGGAGTTCTTCTATCCCCAAACTACCCGCAAGAGTACGGCAACAACATGCATTGTGTTTGGTTGATCATAACCAACCCGGAGAGTCGAATCAATTTGGCTTTCAACGACCTGAGCATGGAGAAACAATTTGACTTCCTCTCTATTAAAGATGGCGGAAAGGTAATTTGACCTTTAATCCAAAACTTTTCATCATTCTGATAATCTTTGTCTTTTGCCAGGCTGAGTCTCCAATCCTGGGCACCTTCTCGGGCGACGTTCTGCCACCCCCAATAACCACCAGTGCCCACGTCGCCCGGCTCGAGTTCTTGACCGACCACACGTACACCAACCGAGGCTTTAACATCACTTTTACGAGTAAGCTGATCAAAGCCTCGCTGGAATTTTAATATTTGAGATACTTGTCAATGCATATGCAAATGAAGCTCATAAATCAAGTGAGCTAACAATGAGTCACCCATATCTGCAAAACTCCTCTACCTCTGCGGCAAAGCTTTCACACTGCAAGTGACTCCAAGAAAATGACAAACTCGCTTTCTTTTTTGTCTATATAGAGGCTTGACGTCAAAATAAATCTAGAACAATGACAAAGCATCCTTTGCCGACAAACATTGCAGCAGCGCTCATTATATTCTATTCTGGGTCGCTGCTGACTTGGTAGGAAATATCCAGATGGTTTTGGCAAACCTGTTAGCAGGATATACTCTACTGTAGTCTTTTTTTTTTTTTTTTCGCAGGATTGTTCCAGCTGTTACATATGCACAAGTGTGTAATTCATTGGAATGATTTGAATTTTATTATTTATTATTTTATTATTTATTGGAATATTATGGATTATATTTGAATTTTTGAAAGTAAAAGAACTTTGACCTCAGAATTATTTTCAAAATATTTTGTTGTCAAAATTGCCTTTAAACTTAATTCACTTCATTTTTGTTTGATAGTGTGTATGTCAATATAACAATTCAAAGTCATATTCTCAACAACAATTTAAAAATGATTCTGACCTTTACAAAGACACAAAGCAACACAAATCCCCTTTTCGCAGAAAGGGACTCCCCAATGGAATTGTGAAAAGCACATGGCGGCTCATGAATTATAATGAGAAAGTTGTACGAGGTGAATATATAACGAATACAGCCCGCTGACAGGAGCTGTCAATTGAAGGTTTCCGTTGAGTTCTAGAGGACAATGTCATCTGACTACAAGACAGTTTTTTTTCCCGCCCATCATTCACATTAATTAAGGAAACGTCAAACTGCATGGCGGCCATTTTGGCTGTGTTAATAAATAACAGCATGATGGATGATGTGTGGCTCACACTTTGTTTGGGTTCAATGGATCCATGTGGGGATTCATCAACACCTAGCTGCGAAGTTAGTGTGAAAGTAGCACAGGTGATGGATTGGATAACTCGCCTTTGTTCCGAGGTTTTGACTCAAATATCTAAACCTCACAACAAGCAAATGTTTCGGATTAGACTTTTGCAAGATTCAAATAGTCAGCGGAGGTTTGTTGTGCCTAAAACTCTTCTGGATTTTATTACAGCATTTCGCCACAATGAGTGCCCCGACCCGGGAGTCCCAGTTAACGGGAAACGCTTCGGTGAGAGTCTTCAGCTGGGAAGTTCCATCACATTCCTTTGCGAGGAGGGATTTGTTAAAACCCACGGCTCGCAAACTATATCGTGCATCCTCAAGGATGGCAACGTGGTTTGGGACAATGCTGTTCCCAGATGTGAAGGTGAGAAATATATATTGAGAAACACATATGTTCCTTTGGAAATACGGTTCATCTTAAGGTGACCAATTTGCATTTGCAGTAAAAGAAATGAGATGAAGCTCATTCCCATCTCCTGTCTTGTCTTTCGTTCTTGTAGCCCCCTGCGGAGGAGAGTTGAAGGCTCCCACCGGGATCATTCTCTCCCCCGGCTGGCCAGAACTCTATAAGGAGGCTCTTAACTGTGAATGGATCATTGAAGCTCCTCCAGGCTACCCCATCAAGATCATATTTGACAAGTCAGTCATACAAATGTTGCCATGTCATCTTTTTTTCGAGTGATCTAGTATTGTGTAAAGACCCCTCCCCCTCACCCGCCGCCACTCAATGAGATATTTTATTGAATAAGTCCTCATAAGTTTTTGATCCCTTTATATGATACTCAATCCCTGAGGGATCGCCACGTTCCTGCACCAACAGGAATCGGCGTGCACGCATGCAAGTTGTTATGCAGGCATTTTCTATGCAAGTATCTGTCAGGGGACATTTTGAAGATGGGGGGGGTCTAATCTGCTGTGATGGTTGTGTGCAAGAGTGAGAGACAGCGAGAGAGCGAGAGAGGGAGTTGTCGGATCAAACGCAACATTAGCGTTTTACCGAGGCTCATCCTCGTGTCCTCATCTCGTGCCTTGATAGCACGGCATGAAAAATGAATCCAACATAAATGTTTGTTCGTCTATCATTTTTATGTCACATCAATAAAATATCACAAAACACTTCATTTAGATAACACAGCTCCGAGTCACTGCAATTTATTCGGGTCTTTTGAAGATGAAGTGCTTTGACTTGAAAAAAAAAAAAAACACAATGGGAATGAGCACACGCGGGGAAACATACCAAATGCGTGCAATGAATCTGGAAAAAGAATTCGGATATTTAAATGTTTTTTTCCTCGTCTTCAGGTTCCGCACTGAGGTCAACTATGATGTCCTCGAGGTCCGCGATGGCCGCTTTCCCTCTTCACCCCTGATTGGAAGTTACCAGGGCACTCAAGTTCCTCAGTTCCTCATCAGCACCTCCAGCTTCTTGTATCTCCTCTTCTCCACCGACAAAAGTCACTCCGACATCGGTTTCCGAATACGCTACGAAAGTAAGCCCTAGTAAATTGAAATTGGCGCCCTGAGATCATCTTGTTGGTCTCCCAGTAATTTTCCCTTTGCAGTTCCTCTGTAGGTAAATCTTTGCAAAGTATGAATAATTTATGCCCACTCATGTGGAAACATTGCAGAGTGGAAAAAGAAGACTAAAACTTCTCGGCGGTTTGTCGAAAAAGGATGCTACGCTAAATAATTAATTGGGACTGCTTTCAAAAAAATCGTGCCGCATTTAAATATTCTGTGTGCCTCGATTGACCGAATTCAGTAAATTGTTTTGCACGTGTCCCTTGGTATTTTTTAGCTTTGCAGCTGCAGTCAGATCACTGCGTGGACCCGGGCATACCCGTCAACGGACTCCGCCACGGAAATGACTTCTACGTGGGAGCTCTGGTGACATTCAGCTGTGACGCCGGCTATACGCTCAGCGATCCGGAGCCTCTGGAATGTGAACCCAATTTTCAGTGGAGCCGGCCACTGCCTAGCTGCGATGGTACGGTCCAAAATGTTGACCCCAAGTGACAATTTGCTCACCAGGGAGTCAACTTGTTTTATTTTATTCTTATTTTGACACCAGCACTTTGCGGAGGTTACATCCAGGGAAACTTTGGTACCATCCTTTCTCCGGGCTTCCCCGATTTCTACCCGCACAATCTCAACTGCACTTGGATAATCGAGACCTCTCACGGCAAAGGTGAGCAGATCTGTCGACAGTCGGAATCCATTACAATGTCATCTCGCTTCCATCTTAAGTGTCCTTTATGTGTTGCCGAACAAGCTGTCATGTAAGAGAAGCACTGATTGGCTAGCCTAAGGCGACAACGCCGGCGGAATAGCATGACCATTACACTGACATTTTTTTTCTTTTATATAAACTAAATGAACATCACTTTTTACCTCTTGTGCCTTGAAGGTGTCCAGTTTAACTTCCACACGTTCCATCTGGAGAGCCCTCACGACCATTTATTGGTGACAGAGAACAGTAGCTTCTCGCAGCCTCTTTGGAGATTGACAGGCTCCACGTTGCCTCCGCCTCTCAGCGCCGGACTTTTTGGGAACTACACGGCTCAGATTCGCTTCCTCTCGGACTTCTCCGTTTCGTACGAGGGGTTCAACATCACCTTCTCTGGTGAGTTTTGTTACACTAATCAGCAGATGTGATGATATCTTGTTTGTATTAATATTTGTGTTTTTTTTTCCAGAATATGATCTGGAACCATGTGAAGATCCGGGAATCCCGCCTTACAGTACCAGAAAGGGTCTTCAGTATGGAGTGGGTGATGCCCTCATCTTTTCCTGTTTCCCGGGTTACAGACTGGAGGGTCCAGCAAGAGTGGTGTGCTTAGGGGGTCGGAGGCGGGTCTGGAGCTCCCCTCTGCCAAGGTGTGTTGGTAGGTGGTCACAAACTTTATTTTAGATCTCCCTTACATCTGCATGCCAACAATGTGACTCCACACATTTCGTGCATTGAGTTACAATCATATAGCGATTGACATGTTCTCTGCTCTCTCCCAACCCCCCCCTCCCCCTTCCTACTCTTCTTTT
Organism: Syngnathus typhle; assembly: GCF_033458585.1. Taxonomy (NCBI): domain Eukaryota; kingdom Metazoa; phylum Chordata; class Actinopteri; order Syngnathiformes; family Syngnathidae; genus Syngnathus; species Syngnathus typhle. The sequence continues at coordinate 4,921,264 of NC_083757.1, forward strand.
GCGCTGTCCTGTCGGTCTCCCCGTTGCCTCTCTTTCTCTCTAGCTGAATGCGGCTCCTCCGTGACCGGCATGCAAGGGGTGCTGCTCTCCCCCAACTACCCCGGTTACTACGGCAACAACCACGAGTGCATCTACTCCATCCAGACGCAAGCGGGGAAAGGTATCCAGCTCCGAGCGCGAGACTTTCGACTGGAGGAGGATGATAACATCAAAGTGAGACATGAGACCCCCCACACACACACACACCCTTCTTTGCGTATTTCCAGTTATGTTAGCGAGGACAGCTTGCTCACTGTTGATCATCTTAATAAAGCTTCCTTCCTTTATTATTATTTTTTATACAGGTGTTTGATGGCAGCAGTAATTCGGCTCGTCTGCTCGGAGTGTTTACGGGCAATGAAATGCTTGACACAACCCTGAACTCCACCTCGAGCTCCATGTGGCTGGAGTTCATCAGCAATGCAGATAATACCAGCAAAGGCTTTGAGCTACACTTCACCAGTGAGCAACAATTTGATGATAAGGCGCAATGTTAAGTGCACCTTTAAGAAACCACAATCCTTGTTTGAATTCTTCACAGGCTTTGAGCTGGTGAAATGTGAAGATCCCGGCGTCCCCCAATTTGGCTACAAGCGAGAAGACAAGGGTCATTTTGCAGGGAGCACCGTGTCGTATAGCTGCGACCCTGGCTACACTCTAAAAGGCCCCGAGGTTCTCACTTGCCTGAGGGGGGAGAGGAGGGCATGGGACAGCCCCTTGCCACTTTGTATCGGTGAGTCGGATCGGTCCTGCTTGAAAATGTCTGGCTTTATTTGCTAATATGCACAGCTGGTGATCCTCAGGCAAACGTCTGGTCATAATTTCATGGTCGAGGTTATAAAATGCCGGATATTTGGTGTTTGTACCCTCTGGCTCTGGAGTGAAGTGCATGCAGCGAAAATCCATTTTCATTTATTTTGGTTCATTCATTCATTCATGGTGATGTTGCTAATGTTTTTCCTTTTATATTTCTCTAAATCTCTGATGTTTCTTTACCTTTATTATTATTTTAGCTTCACTCTCAGGGCTCTTTATTGTGGTCTTTGTGTCTCACTCATAGCCGCTTGTTGTATGTCTGCACAATTTTCCTGTTCGTAATTGTTATAATTCTTCCGTTGCCGTTTGTGCTCGGTAAGGAGCTATTATGATCTCAGCAAAGTAGCACTTGTATTCCTCTTGTCTGATGAGATGGCACAGAAAATATGAAGAAACTACTCGCAATTTTAAATATATATTTTGTTCTTTTTCTAGCTGAATGTGGGGGGACTATTAAGGACGAGGCCACCGGTAGGATCCTGTCTCCAGGTTACCCAGCCCCATATGAACACAACCTGCACTGCGTGTGGACTCTCGAGGCCGCTCCGGGAAGCACCATTAGGTTTGAACAATGCTCCTTTGGTGGACTCGCTACTCGTTTGATTACGTTCTTGGCTTTTGTTCAATGTACTTCCATTTGTGCTGTGGTGCACACACATCACTCACACCCGCTGTTATCAATCACCGGTGAGCTGATATTGGCCTGTCGTTGACTTCATTCTAGGTGGAAGAATTGCCACATTGAATTTGCTTGTCTTAGGAAGAAAAAATAAATTAAATAAATAAATAAATAAATTAAAAAAAATATATATATTTATATAGATATATATAGATATATACATATCTATATATATATATATATAGATATACGTATATAGGACTGTCTCAGAAAATTAGAATATTGTGATAAAGTTTTTTTATTTTCTGTTATGCAATTAAAAAAAACAAAAATGTCATACATTCTGGATTCATTACAAATCAACTGAAATATTGCAAGCCTTTTATTAATTAAATTTTTGTTTTTTAATTGCATTACAGAAAATAAAGAACTTGATCACAATATTCTAATTTTCTTAGACAGAATATACATACCGTAATTTTCGGACTATAAATCGCACCGGAGTATAAGTCGCACCAGCCATTAAATGCCCAAAAAAGTGAAAAAAAAGCCCCATATATATGTATATATGTCGCTCCTGAGTATAAGTCGCCCCCCCCCCACCCAAACTATGAAAAAAAACGGGACTTATAGTCCGAAAATTACGGTATATATATATATATATATATCTATATATATATCTATATATATATATAATATATATATATATATATATATATATATATATATATATATATACATATATAAGCATATCTTGCACATCTTTGCCGCCTCTAATTCCCTGGGAACCCCCCCCCCCCCCCGCCATCATACATACTAGGCCTCCTCCACATACTGCGCATGCCTTTGATCGTGCAGAATTTATTATTGAGAAAAATATGCAATGCATTTGTCAAAGTGTTTCTCATGCCACAAATGCTACTGAAGGTAGCATGGTAGGAAAACATTTTTGTTTATAAAGAAAGAAGAAATTGGCATCAAGTGGCATGCCCTCTCAAGCAATAAAAAAATACCAACACCTTAGAAAAAAAAAGTTCACATAAAACGTCAAGGTGAGTAAATCAATGAAATTAATACAAAAATGTCACTCCCCACAGAATTTGCGATTGCAGCTCGACTATTTTGTATTCACAGCGCTCGCCAATTCTCTCTCTGTTGCTCTCATATGAATACAAAACAGTAAAAGAAGAATCAAAAGGGAGCCAATAAATTGCATCCTCGCCTCTCTTTCTCTCTTCTCCTTCGTGCAAACACATGACACTTGATTGACCCGTTTTATCCAATTAAGCGGTGGACAAGAGTTGACGAATAAAACCGTACGCTATAAAAGCTTCATTATCCAACTTTCTATTATTGTGCAATTTGCACACTGGATGAGGAATCCTTTTCCTTGACGAAATATGTTGCTTTTCTCCCAAGCACATCCAATTACGTGTGTCCAGAGCAAACATTTACACCAAATTGGACTCTAACGCATCCTTACCCAGTTAGTACAAATATGACTCCAAAAAGCCCGGCACACTTTTTCTCTCTCTAGTCTTAGCAAAGCGCCCCAAGGTGCTTTTCTACATCACATCTTACTTTTTTGGAGAACCACTCAAGCAGCTCAAAACAAATTAAATGCATGTGAGGAGAACCTATTTTCATCTTTGACTGAATAAGAGACATTTAGTAAACAGAACCTTGATGTAATTAAAAGAGAAGTGATGCAATCCCACTACACTTAATTTCACACTTTTGGATTAGCCTATAAAATATTTAAATGACTTTATTTCCCTTTAAATCAGGGGTGTCAAACTCCTTTTTTTCACAGGCCGCATTGTAATCATAGCTTCTTTCGGAGGGCCATTATGACTGTCAACCCAAATAATAACCATATTATATACAGTAAACGCTACAAAACAAACTGACAAATAACTCAGACAAGTAAAAACTGGTCAAATATTTAAAAAAAAGATATTAAAAGTGAAGACAATTTGAAATTCTAATAATGACACGAATTTGATGCACAATTTGTCTTCGCGGGCCACATAAAATGATGTGGCGGGCCGTATCTGGGCCCCGGGGCCTTGAGTTTCACACCTGTGCTTTAAATGCTCCCCATTAATGTCCATTAGCGTGAATATGTTCCCACCTTGACAAATGGTGCCGTATTGGCCTTCATCGAGGAGTAGCCGCTGGCTGCCGCCCGAGCCTCACGCTTTGTGCAAATCGGATTCTGACACCAATTATGCTAACACGGCGGGAAGTTGTTTCCAAACGTCAACATATCAGCGGGTTGCTGGTTTTCCTATGCATCAGCTCAGCCTCGGCATTGCTTGTATGTCGATGTACGTGTTGTTGGATTTCGAAGTAGCACTCCAAATAGCTTGTGTACACTATTCCCTTAGAATGGCATCAATAAAAATGACCCAATGTTTACATAATAGTCTTGAACTACTACATTTACAAATGCATCTTCATGAAGAAGAACTAAAAGTGCTGGTTCAACTATATCTGCGACATCCAAGCAAGATGCCGCATTGGAGCTGTTGAGGGAACGTTGTGTCATCTTGACTGGCATTTCATTTACATCTACCAGCCAAGCTCAACATAATTTGCCTGCACCTCCTCATCTTATCCCAGGACAGCTCCTTTTATTTTATTTTATGTTTATTGATTTATTTTGAAAGGGATCGAGTCAGCACAGTTGGGATTGTTATCAAGACTGACATGCTGTATAGATAAAAAAAAAAGATCTAAGTTTTATTCTTAAGTAAATGTGAACACAAAGTATCGACAGGCAGTTTGCGTGAAATATTTTCTCGCAAATGTTCAAGACTGCAAGCAATTGAAAATCCACCGCGCTGTGATTGGCCTACTTTTGTAATACGTTCATATCTTGTTGGCACTGATAGCCGTCTTTGGTGAAAGTGAAGAGTCCATATTTTGACAACAACATCGTTCTTATGTCGAGGCTGAAAATTAAATGCTGCGACTGAAGTAGCTTCTTGACTGACACTGCAAAACATCCACTGAGTGCTTCGTGTCTGGTGTCTGTGATTATATTTAAAAATCACATTTGTCCCTCTGTTTGATTCCTGCCATTCTCTTTTAAAAGTTATTTTAAACCACTTTTTTTATGCTGTGATTCATCTTGATGTGTCTTTTTCTTCCGCTAGTCTCCATTTCTTGGTTTTCCACACCGAAGAGATCCACGACGTGCTTCGGATCTGGGATGGGCCCCAGGACGGAGGGGTTCTGCTGAGGGAGTTGAGCGGCTCGGCATTACCGCCAGATGCTCATAGCACTTTTAATACCATCAGTCTGCAATTCACCACAGACTTCTTCACTAGCAAACAAGGCTTTGCTCTGCAGTTCTCTGGTGAGGATCGTGACATTCATGGTGATGATGAAAGAGGAGGATTTGGATCAGACTCCCTACTGGTTAACATTTTTATAGCAATGATGCTTTCATCTCACCGGGGTTCCTTTTTACTTCTTCAGTTTCTACCGCTACTTCATGCAATGACCCGGGCATGCCGACTAATGGAACCCGCAACGGTGACAGTAGGGAACCAGGAGACCATGTGGTTTTCCAGTGTGACCCCGGCTATATCCTGAAGGGTGCCAACAGAATCATCTGCACTGAAATCAGTGGCCGCTATTTCTGGCAACCAGACCCTCCGACTTGTAACGGTATTAAGCTCTTCAAGCATGAAAAGTGACCTGTGGATCATAATGGCGAAGGAGTATGATTAGCAAGTTACAGACCCTCACATTAGCTATAAATGTTTCGGGATTGTCCTAGGAGAAAAAGAAATCTAATATTTCTTCAGTAAAGTGTGATTTGTGTTTGACCTAATTGTTTGAATTTCTTCAAAGCTCCATGCGGAGGCAACCTGAGTGGTCCAAGCGGGCTCATCCTTTCCCCGGATTATCCGGAACCGTACCCTCATGGGAGGGAGTGCGACTGGACTGTTACGGTCACGGAGGACTATGTCATCGCCCTCAGCTTCAACCAGTAAGATTAATTGACTGTCTAGATTGAGATACTTTAAACCACATGATCATAATATTCTTTCCTTCTAACAGATTCAGTTTGGAGCCCAGTTATGACTTCCTGCATATCTACGATGGGCCTGATTCCCTCAGCCCTTTGCTGGGAAGCTTTTATGGCACGGATGTTCCCGAGCGAATCGAGAGCAGCTCCAACATGCTTTTCTTGGCCTTCCGCAGCGATGCCTCCCTCAGCAGCAATGGATTTGTGCTTCAGTACACAGGTTTGCACTTTGTGTACATTGTTTCTTCTCACTTCCTTTTTGGTCTGTTGAGTGGAGTGAGTGGGATTCCTCGGAAGGAATTATTGATCATTACCTACCTTGGAGGCTGACTAAATCGATGGATTGAGAAGACAAAAAGGTGGCTGCGGGTAGTGCTTAAGCTCTTTTTTTTTGTTATTTGTTTTTCCTCTAACGGAGCACACAAGAATATCCTCTTTCGGATCAGGTGACACAGTGAGTCACGGACAATCTGGTCAGGCAGGTGGACCCAGTATGAAACCCATAAAAAAATCCACAGTAGGAAAGCATAAGAATATAAGTTATGAATTAGCTTCCTAGTTTTAAGCAAACAGAAAAGGTCAGGTCGGGGTATTTGGAGAGCTAGCAAGCTAACAAGCAGTTAGTGTTTGGTCGTTAAAAATTGCAAAATCTGCCTGAGGTGCTGTCATTCTGTTTATCAAGCTTTTTTTTTTTTTTTTCCGATGGGGCACTCCGGGGAAATCTACGTAGGAAAAATGCTTCCGTGTTTGGATGACATGGGAATAACGCACACTGACATCAACAGACATACACCAAACAAGCATCTTCACTCCTGGCGCTTGTCTCATCCATTGGCGTCCTTCACTCTTGGGCTCATTCTCATTTCACCTCGCATCACATCACAAAAAATATATTTTGTTCTGTTGGTTGTAAGACAAGATCTCATCCATTTATTTCTTGCATGTCTCAGAAAAATGTTTGCTTGAGTTAGTACGCAACTACAACTCTTAGATTTACAAGTATAATCAGAATCAATCATGGCATTTACTTTAGGGACAATCTGAAGATTACACGTTAATACCGTATTTTCCGCACTATAAAGCGCACCGGATTATAAGGCGCACCTTCAATGAATGGCCCATTTTAAAACTTTGTCCATATATAAAGTCCACCGGATTATAGGGCGCAACTTCAATGAATGGCCCATTTTAAAACTTTATTCATATAAAAGATATATACATTTTTGCATTTTGCATTTTGTCCTGCGGGCCGCACTTTGGACACGCCTGCTGTAGTGGCTCAGTATTGGTCCATATATAAGGCGCACCTGATTATAAGGCGCACTGTTGGCTTTTGAGAGAATTGGAGGTTTACAGGTGCACCTTATAGTGCAGAAAATACGGTATATGGTTGAGATAATGCTCGGTGGATTCTATATTGATTTAATGAATCGAAACATCGTAGTCCATGGCAGGTGGTGGTGGAATAAGAGGAAATTGCTAGAGAAGCCCTGCTAAGATGGAGACAACCCATGCCAGGGCCTCAGGCATAATTTCCTGAGATGTATTAGTCAGATATGGAAGTAAACCTAATTATGCAGAACTGACTTCTGGCTTCTCACTTGGATCTCCTTCACCTGAGAACAGATTGAGCAGTAAGTCTTTTTCACACCCTTATAAGTGGTGACATTGTTGGGAATGTTTGTGGATATTGTCTTCTCGAATCAAATGCACAACAAAGCTGTGCGGGAGAGAAGCTGTTGTGTGACTCAGCAGACCTTGGCCCTGACCAGTGCCATTTTCAATCAGCTTACTGTCTATCTCCAAAGGCATACACATACCTTCAGCAGTAATAGAGGAGACGGTTTTGTCAAAGGCCAGAAGACAGCCGCTGAGATAGAAAAATGGAAAAGCAACAGAAGAAAGGGAACATGTGTAGGGGCTAAAAAAAAAAGGAATAAGTCCAATCTTTTCCATTTACCCTATGTGTTCAGCATGGCTGATTTTTCACCGTGTTCTACACAGAGAACCCGAGGGAGTCTTGCTTCGAGCCGGGTGCGGTACGCAACGGGTCGCGGGTGGGAACCGAACTCAAGCTGGGCTCCGTCGTAAACTACCGCTGCGACAGTGGCTACACGCTAGAGGGAGAACAAACCCTCACATGCATCATGGGACCAGATGGCAAGCCAAGCTGGAATGAACCCAAACCCATCTGCACTGGTAAACACTGACATCTGGAGACAGTCCGTGGCACACACACGCACACACTCCTTACTAATTCGTATAGATTTATCTCATGTAAACATTCACTTAAGACGATGTCTTTTTCACTCTGGCAATTTTTACACTTAAAGCCAAATCAGATAAGAAAAAGTCATTCATGATAGGCAAGCAGAGAGGAAATTAATCAAACGTTACAAATTCTCTTTTATTCTCTGCTTACCATTTCATTATTGTTGATCTTTATGAAATTATTTTGCCTTTAGCACTTTGTGGTGGACAGTATTCTGGTTTGGAAGGAGTGGTCCTGTCTCCTGGTTACCCTGGCAACTACAGCAGTGCAAGGATATGTCTTTACTCGGTGGTTGTTCCTCAAGAGTATGGTAAGATCATTTTTATCGTATTGTGGCACTTGCCACTCACTTCAGCATTGCCTTCTTCCTAGGAAATGATTCCAAGACCTAAGAATAATTATCACTGCTATTCATTGGGGGATTTTTAAAAAATGTAGTCAGAGATGATTTGATTTAACCCATTGACGATCATTTAATGGGGTCTGCTGAAGCACGATTATTCCGATCCGGCGATTGATGAAAGGCACTGACCTCTGGCGCCCTTTCATTCTCTCCTGCAGTTTCCTATATCCTTTTTTTTTTCTTGTAAAGCCGAGACAGATTAAATCTGCGAGGTTAAATATGTTCCAACAGGTATAAAGGATGAAGGCGACGTTACATCGATATATTCGCTGTCATTGTCAGAAAACCTTTAATCTGCTGACAAACCACTCAACCGAGCCTTTTTAATATTCCCTTTGGTCACACCAAACTAGTGTGTATTTAAAGTATACATATTTCTAATTCCGCCATCTGTATATTTTTCTCTAGTGGTCTTCAGCCAGTTTGCATTCTTCCAGACAGCCTTGAACGATGTCGTGGAGGTTTTCGATGGGTCGACGCATTCTTCTCGTGTTCTTAGCTCCTTGTCTGGAGCGCACACAGGTAACGTGTAAATCATGACAGCATTTTTGCAATTAAGTACCCAGCATGCCCCTGGGGTCTCAACTGTGGCACCCGAGCCGTCATGACACTCGAGAATATATGCGGCTGGAGTTCTCTTATGATGCAACTGATATACAGGAACATATATATTAAACACAGACTACAATGACAGGCATGGGTTTTCGGAGATACACAGACACACACATAGCGTGATGTTTCCTCAGGGGGTTAAGCATGTCTGCCTCCCCACTACAGTGTGACAGCAAGCAGACACGGTGTAATGAGATCCTCCGTTGAGAGGGAGTCGGCAGCTTGAGCAACAAAGACTGAGAGGCACTGATACTCCAGCATGATAGCATGTTCTTGCATCTCTGTGAGAAACATCACAGGGATTTACCGTATTTTCCGGACTATAAGGCGCACCGGACTATAAGGCACACCTTTAATGAATGGTCCATTTTAAAATGTTGGCCTTATACAAAGCGCACCGGACTATAAGGCGCACCATTAATGCATCATGTCAAATTTTTAATCCAAATCATTCTCCATTTTATCTTTTTTAGTTCAACTTCAGACGCAACAAATTACTTTATAATCACAAAATAATGATCCCTAGTCTTTTTGATTCATGATTCATAGTCTTCAGCGGGCCACTTATGATTGATTTAATGACGCAATGCTTTGGGCCAGTTTAAATTTAGGAATTTGGTCCATATATAAGGCACATCGGACTATAAGGCGTACTGTCGGCTTTTGAGATAATTTTAGGTTTTAAGGTGCGGATAGTCCGGAAAATATGGTAATTAAGATGCGGGTCGGGCGGAAAAAATTGTCAAATTGTAACACTTTTGAATCATTGTTACATTTCTGCTCTTAACTTGATGACAATTGATTGAGCGCATTCTAGTTCACTCTCGATTTTGGTCTTCTAGTGAGCCATGGCTCAGGTGCTGACATTCAAAGCTCTCCTGAATGTGTCCAATGTCCTTTAAATAATGTCGACATGGCCCAAAGCCTTGCACGGTATCGGTGATAAAGCCGAGCCTGAATTGCATTCTGTATTTCACACTCAACCGAGTGAAACCGGGAGAGATGAGAATGTGCAGCACTCACGCATATACAGTATGCACCGAGGACACTTAGTTTATAACATTGCAAATTGTTTTTTTTTTTTTGGTTCACTCCCTATCTTAGGCGAGTCTTTGCCGTTGGCGACGTCCAACCAAATCCTGATACGCTTCACCTCGAAAGGTCAATCCAGCTCGAGGGGATTCCACCTGGCCTACCAAGGTGAGCGAGTGTATATGAAATATTCTTTCTTTCAAATGACACCGGGAATCTTTAATGTGCCTTCTTTTGCTCGACAAAGCCGTGCCGCGGACCAGCGCAACCCAGTGCAGCTCGGTCCCCGAGCCCCGGAATGGCAGACGGATGGGCAATAATTTTGCCGTTGGCGCTGTGATTCGCTTTGAATGCAGCCCAGGTTATGTGCTCGAGGGATCGGCCGCCATTGAATGTTTGACAGTGCCCAACGCGCTGGCACAGTGGAACAGCTCCATCCCTAGCTGCATAGGTAGGACATGGATCTTGTACACACACAACCATTCCCTGTAAATCCAATATCAATCCATCCAGCATGCAGGCAGGCTGTTTAGAAGTAAACCTCATCAGAAAAAAAAATATGGAGGAGTCCACATGCTCAAAAACACGGCATCCCACAAACACACACAAACAGGAAGCTGTAACAGATGCCCTGACCAGATGTTTGTTTGATGACTGTTTTTTTTTCACTTTAGTGAAACAGTGTGATTCTGCAAGTATCACTTAAAATTAGATATTCACAGTTGTGCATTTTTTGGATTATAATATTTTTTAATGTACCGTATTTTCCGGACTATGAGGCGCACCTAAAAACCTAAAATCTTCTCAAAAGCCGACCATGCGCCTTATAGTCCGGTGCGCCTTATATGTGGACCAAATTCCTAAATTTAAACTGGCCCGAAGCATTGTGTCATGAAATCAATCCTAAGTGGCCCGCTGAAGACTGTGAATCATGAATCAAAAAGTCTATGGATCATTATTTTGTGATCATAAAGTAATTTATTGCGTCTGAAGTCGAAATAAAAAAGATAAAATGGAGAATGATTTGACTTGGATTAAAAATCTGACACGATGCATTAATGGTGCGCCTTATAGTCCGGTGCGCCTTATATAAGGGCAACGTTTTAAAATGGGCCATTCATTGAAGGTGCACCTTATAGTTCGGTGCGCCTTATAGTCCGGAAAATACGGTACTTAAAAATCCACCATGTGCCATAAAATAAGGTGCACTGTGTGTCAAACTGAATTTGAATAAGATTTGAAAAGCACCTTGATTTCCAAAAGTAGAGCTCTCTTCTGCTTTCTTCTGCAGTTCCATGTGGAGCTAATCTTACCCATCGTACTGGGACTATTTTATCACCCGGGTTTCCAGAGCCTTACCTCAACAGCCTCAACTGTGTCTGGAAGATTACCGTTCCTGAGGGATCAGGAATCCAGGTTTGATTTCTATTTTTATTCGGAGCTAAGGGTCATGAAAAGAAGAAAAGATTGCAAAAATAAAAAAATCCTTAACCTTCAGGAAGAGGAAATAAATGTGGATAAGATTTGGAATTGGTTTTACAAAATTTCAGTAAATGGCCAGAAAACAGCACAAGCACGGTTATATGTAATTAGCTGACTAAGCACTAATTAACACAATTCCAATTGCAGTTCTATTTGCAAAGGAGCTCGAAACAGGCTGATTTTGCAAATAGTCGTATCGAATTGGATTAGAACACACCTGTGATAAATGTATCTTCACGTTTCTCCTCACTTAGTCGTCTTTGCCGGAGTTTGTCGCATCGTCCGCTGGGGTTTTGCCAGATGGAAGGTTTCGTGCCATACAGTTTAGCTGCTGGAGCTAATGACCTCAGTGCTGTCCCTTAGCCATTAGCTCCCGTCACCCCACCTGAATATCTGTGGGTCAGAAATATGACACAACAGCCTTAATATCAATGTAGTACACACGTCAGTTGTGTGTTTGTGTGTGTAGTTCCTTTCCATCCACAGGCCTCCGTTTCTGCTTTGAAAAGGCGATGTGCCAATTTATTGGGTTTGCTATTCTATCTCATGTAATCCTCTCTTCTGTTCCCGAGTCATTGTCCCGTTTCCATTGTCTCAGTCACGTTTTTCACGTCTTACGGAGAAACACAAAAAAGCACGTTTTCATTTGTGTATCCGCACAACACAATAGGGCTGATGCAAGAGTCATGTATTGAGTCAGACGTTTAGAAAGTGTGTCTATGCTACTTAAGGTTTGTCAAACAAAACAAACATTGAAACTAACAAGATGTAGTTTTATGATTATAATCCACTCGTAAAATATTTGATTTTTCTAAAGAGAAAAAAATTTGCTGGACTGGTTGAATTTCCTTAACGTATTTAAAAAATAAATAAATAACTTTTTAAAAAGACAAAACTCATGTATTTCAACTCTACTTTTTTCAGATCCAGGTCATCAGTTTTGTCACAGAACAGAACTGGGACTCATTGGAGGTGTTTGATGGAGGAGACAACACTGACACCTTGCTTGGAAGTTTCTCAGGTATGACTTGCATTGACTTGTAGCCATGTTTTTTTTTTCTGTTTATTGCACGGGTCATCAATTTTGTGTTGATCGTCATATGCGACACATTATTTTCCTATTTTTTTTGTAATTAACTCAAGCACTTAATCATGGTCAACCTAAGAGATAAGATCCCTAAATACGTGTAATTTATTTTCTCCCCAAGGCACGACAGTTCCAGCGCTCCTCAACAGCACTTCCAACCAGCTATACCTCCATTTTTTCTCCGATATCAGCGTCTCTGCTGCCGGATTCCGTCTAGAATACAAAAGTAAGTTAAAAATATCGACAAGAATGTAACATTTTATTAACGCTGACATCATTTTTTTTAATCTTTCATCCCTTCAGCCGTGTCACTGACCAACTGCCCTGAACCGATCATTCCGATGAACGCTAATAAAATCGGGGAGCGTCTTCAAATGAACAACGTGGTGTCTTTTCAGTGTGAACCCGGATACACGCTGCAGGTAAAATCACTAATCACACTTAAAACCCATAAATTTCCCCAAAATCCACATTACGGTATAAGGTATAATACGAGAAAATGCAAACTATCAGCACCTTCCCAATCATTCTTTTGTTTTAATACGGTTGCAGTTACCCCCTTGCATCGATCTTTTGTCACTTCAGATGAATTTAGTCATTTAGTCGCTACGTGAAGTCATTTGGAGACAACGGGCAGCTGCTTCACACAATTAGAGGAGCAGATGTGAGTGAGTGCGAATTAATTCACGGCCGGCCGCTTGTATTTTCTCCGCTACATATGGCCTGCCTACCTTCAAGGGGAATTCACACATCACCTGTATGCCTGGAACCGTCCGAAGATGGAACTATCCTCCGCCTCTATGCATAGGTAAGAATTCCTATTTGCATCCACATTGAGTCCTTTTAGCCTTTTTCTTTGGACTGACAAGTTTTCCTCAGGGATCACACTCTCCCTTTTGCTCTCCAGATCGTTATTTAAAGCGCTACAAGGCCGAAATAACATTTTCAAGGCTTGTGATCTTGGCTGCAGCTTTACGTTGTCACTTCAAATTCAACTTTCGTCTTATGCTTATCCCTCAGGGTAGTGCAAATGAAAATGTTGATATTCTTGTTAGCCCAAAAGATAAAACAACAGGGCAGTTGAGGTTATTTAATCCAGTGTTAATCCATTTCAGTGGAGAAAAAAGTCCCGAGGCATAACACCAAGCAAAATGTATGAATACTAAAATCACAATGACCTGTCATTTGACTAACCCTTGATTAATTATTCCGCCTCTCACAATCAGTCACAAATATTATAAAAACACAAACATAACCTTGATTAATAATAATTCTGACCTAATTAATCAAAATTTGGTGATTTCCAGGCGTTTGTGATGACCTCTCAAGGCGCACAATTGTGCCCCGGTTGGAAATCACTGATGAATCCAATGAATCATGCGAAAGTGCCGTGACAAACAAATTCCATTTTAGCCAACGATTGCTTCAAGTCTGGGGAATTCATATATCTGCATTTCCCGTTTGCAAGCATCCATACGGCATACGAATCGGAGATGTTATTTATTCCTGAGAGAAAAATAGCTCTATATCGCCCGCATTTTTTTCCCTCCGGGGTGACTCTCCTTTGTCTTAAGTAGGCTGTTTTTCTAATTTATTTTCTTCTTCTTCCTCCTCACAATTCATTTTTTTTCCCTTCACCCTCACCACTCACTGTTTTCTGCTTTCGTCAGCTGATGCTTTTAACATCAGTTTAACGCCCTTTCATCTTATTTCAGGGCTACTCTCGTTTCATCTTTCTTGATACCATCATCACTTTTTATTTCCAACTATTGTGAGTCCTCAACCTGGAATTCAAGTCAAGGAAATTGTACCCACCGGTGGCTTAAGATGAAAGAAACACTCACAAAATAGCTGACGAATGCGCCACTATGACATCCAGATTGAAAAAAAAAAAAAAAAATGCAATGCATGCAACAATGCGTAAGAACTTTGTTAAATAAATTCACATTTATTGTAACATAAATGCTAATATAATTCTGCCTTCCACCAGCCCAATGTGGAGGAATTCGGGAGGAGCTGGAGGGCATGATACTCAGCCCCGGTTTCCCTGGCAACTACCCTAGCAACAGTGACTGTACATGGAGAATCTACCTGCCGGTTGGTTACGGTAAGAATCAATGACCCCTAAAATATTTTAAAATGACTCAGAGTATTCGTAATGTACTAAAACTCGTTAAAATAATTGTGTTCTATTCTTTCCAGGAGCCCACTTACAGTTCCTCAATTTCTCTACTGAAGCCAATCACGATTTCCTGGAAATACGCAACGGACCTCTGGATACGAGCACCGTCATTGGACGATTCAGCGGGCAGGATGTTCCTTCCTCGCTTCTCACCACCTCGCATGAGACCACCGTTTATTTCCATAGCGACCATTCTCAGAACAAGCCGGGGTTCAGGTTTGAGTACCAAGGTAAGTGTCCTTGAGGTTGAAGAACTTTAAAAGGCGAGCCCTGGAGTTTTTTTTTTTAACTGTCTGATTTAATATGCACTTCATATTTTAATGAACATAATCACTAGGATTCATTTTTGCTAATTGCGGAAGCGACTTGGTCTCAGTCTTGAGTGTTCATTTCTACTGCCGAGCTCGATATAGCTCATAATCACTTCAAGGTAGTTTTGCCCAAGAATGTTTAATATATTGAGCTATTTGCCTGGAAAATGATAAAATTGTCATAAAAGGGAATGATGAGTAATGACTTGTAAAGGCAGACTGCCATGTCATAATTTCTCTTCCCTCACCCTGTCAAGTTAATTTAGTAACTATCTGCATTTTAGGTTTTTAATCACCTTAGAACAGACTGTTGATCGCTTTTTTTTTTTGTTTGTTTGACTCTAACAACGTTGGCAAGTCGAAAAATAGCAATGCATATTTACATAATTCGATGTAAATTAGCATATAAATCAAACATTATATTTGCAAATACCCCTCTTTGCAGCATTTGCATGAGATATCTCTTACAATGGGGAATCTGTGATGCGTAGAAATCAATTTCTGTCACATTTACATCCTGGCTCTTGGAGACTCAACCCTTGCTCCACATTTGTCTCCAAAGCGACTTTAAACGGCTCAAGCCAAACACAGAAGAAAGACTTTGGAAGTAAACAATAACCCTGAATAAAAATAAAATTTGAATATCCTTGCCTTGCCGACAGCTTATGAACTACAGGAGTGCCCGGATCCAGAGACTTTCCGCTACGGTGTGGTCGTCGGGGCGGGCTTCAACGTGGGCCAGTCCATTTCCTTCGAGTGTCTACCCGGATACCAGCTGGTGGGACATTCCATCCTAACCTGCGAACACGGCACGACCCGGAATTGGGACAACCCTTTCCCTCGCTGTGAAGGTAGGAGTATGAGAATTATTTGAATGTATGCAGGGTCATTAAAGTTCTTAATTTTTCGATATCTCAGTGCCTTGTGGTGGAAACATCACATCGGACAATGGGACCATCTTCTCTCCACGCTACCCAGAAAAATACCTCAACTCTGCCGATTGCTCCTGGTTGATCACCGTAGCTCCTGGTTTTGGAATCAAGCTCAACTTCACCCTACTTCATGTCCACGGCCCGCACGATTTCATAACTGTTTGGTAGGGAATAACGTCAGTGGCAACACATGTTTTGTTTTGGCTGTGTTGAAGGGCAAAAGGTCATTTAATCATCTGTCCGCATGGCTGACATTATCAAAGATGGGATTTTGCACTCCCTAGAAACCTCGTGTTTCCTTTTCATTGCCAGCCAACCTGGCAATATGACGACAATGGCTTTCGCTAAATTTTCCGTCAGGTGCTCATTCAACCAAGTGTGTAGATTTGACCTCAACTGAGCTTTTTTTTCTTGCCAAGTTGTCTGGCAAAAATGAGTCGAAAACCATTTTTCTACTGTGTTCCTTTTTTATAAATGGCCCGACTGAATGGATGTTTTTCAGTAGGCTCCCATAGAGCCAAGATGTGGACTATCATGTTCCCCAGTTTCAACTCGCCTCCTCTGTGTATCAAGCCACTGAATTACCGAGCCAAGGAAATGGGTCCCGTAATGGTAACTTGGCCAGAGTGCAGTCACACAGCGGTCCCGAGCCAAGCATTTCCAGAGCTGCTTGTAATCTCCCATGCACACTCTGACAGCCAAAGACAGATGGTTTTTAAACTGAATGGTCGCCGTATAATTCCGGGAGCTGTCTTAATCGGCCATCCTTGCGTCTCGGGACAGCTCAGATCGCGCTACGGTTTCCAAATGCGTTCCCATCGGATGCTAGTTAGTATCCGCAGTCCAATTCAGATCAGTCATTGTATGCTCAGATGCGGTCCTGCAGTGGCTTGTAATATTTCACACTCTCTGATAAAGCTTTGTTGTCTTTAGGGACGGCCCACAAGAATCGGCGAGGAAACTTGGTGTGTTCACTGATGGAGAGCCCAATGATCCTCCGAGGAGCACATCAAATCAAGTCCTTATCCGTTTTCGAAGCAACACGGAGAAAGGTGGATTGTTTCACATCAACTATCAAGGTAGGGAGCTCTTTATGAAATGTACATTGTTTTTATGGTGACTCATTCTTTTTCTTTCTTGCCACTAAAGCTTATAGGCTGCAGTTCTGTCTGCCACCGACCATCATTCCCAATGCGGAGATCCTGATGGCTAGCAAAGAGTTTAAAATAGGTAATGGTTCATTGTTATTGATTACCGTAGTTTCCGGACTATAAGGCGCACCTAAAAACCTAAAATTTTCTCAAAAGCCGCTTTATAGTCCCGTGCGGCTTATATATGTTCCAAATTCCTTAATTTAAACTGGCCCAAAGCATTGTCTCATGAAATTAATCATAAGTGGCCCGCTGAAGACTATGAATCATGAATTAAAAAGGCTATAGATCATTATTTTGTGATTATAAAGTAATTTGTTGCGTCTAAAGTTGAAATAAAAAAGATAATGATTTGATTTGGATTAAAATATGACATGATGCATTGAAGGTATGCCTTATAGTCTGGTGCGCCTTATAGTCCGGAAACACGGTATTTGCTTTTTCACAGTGATCATTTTAGTGTCACTTTAAGTATGGTCCGCAAATTAATTCGTCCTCCACCTCTGTCTGTCCAGGTGACATTGTGCGCTACAGATGCATCCCAGGCTACCAGCTAAGCGGCAATGACATCCTCACTTGTCGCTTGGGGGCACACTTAGAGTTTGAAGGACCTCCACCGTCATGTGATGGTGAGTCAGTTGGAAAAAATAAATAAAATAGCAATAGGCAGAATCAAGGCTACACAAAAAAATGGATTGACGCACTTCCAGTCGGGAGTTAAATTTCCGAGTCCCGTGGGTTTTGAAGCAAGCCTGCAGTCATAGTGGGAGAGCTTCATACCGGTTTGGTGGAACCTTTCATCTCCGCAGATGATGCTTGGTTCCCGTGAGACTGCTGCCGTGTCGCTCCCTCCGTGCTGAAAATGATCCTCCCAAAGGACCTTGTAGTTGCACCCTTATCATACCCATTGTACTCATTGCTTTTCCTCAGGGTAGGAAGAAACTGGTGCATCCACTTTAAAATATTATGAACACACATTTATTACATTTTTTTTTTTTTTAGTACTCGACGAGTGACAAGTTTTTTTCAGGATTTGGGCGAAATAAATTTTGCCAGCAGTTTGACGAGAATGACTGAGAACAGGACAAGGAGTTTGGAGCCAAGGAGAGGACAAGGAGAGACTGAGCTTGGA